>NC_053491.1:63548027-63860527 GCF_905171775.1 Rana temporaria | reverse complement strand
GTGTGTATGTAGAACAAGTTCACGAACAACGCCCTTTGGACAGAAATCAATGGAAAAGTCAGATGAAGTCCAATCGTGTGTATGAGGCTTAAGGGTAATGTTAGATAGGTGGGTCTCTGTCAGCAGACACAAATTACCAGCCGCAGGGCAGCATCACTAAAGCGGCTGCCTATCTGTTCCTATAGATTTACTCCCTCCGTAGTCAGATACAGAGAGTTGTGGCTGTTACCCTGGCCCAAACACTGCTGTATCTCTAGCGATAGTAATGTGAGCAACATTTCTCTGCCTTCGCTACAGAAGAGGAGATTCACAGCACAGGGCAGTGCAGGCTTAGTTTGCCGGGAGGGTGTCCATCATCCTCCCGTGATGCTGCTACCCGCACGCCACCTGCAGCGTGCGGGAGATGCGCTCTGTGACAGCCGAGTCCTTCAGACAGCGGCCCTTTACTACGTGATCATCTGTGTCCAATGAAAGCTGATCGCAGGATGTAAACACAAGTCAGTTATCAGCTTTTCTTTCCTCACGCTGTCAAAAGAAGAAAGCCGATAACCGCCTTGTGTTAAAGGGAGAACAACACTAATAATCCTGCCAATGCCACCTATCAGTGCTCGCCAGTGCCACCTATCAGTGCAGCCTCCTCAGTGCACGTCAGTGAAGGAGAAAATGTACCTGTTTGCTACATTTTATAAGAAACTATGAAATTGTTTTTTCAAAATGAAGAGATTAAACATCTGCTTAGTCAAAAAAAAAAGAAGATAAAAATGGCATATAGGTACAGCATGGCATGACCACGCAATTCTCATTCAAAGTGTGACAGTGCTGCAAGCTGAAAATTGGCCTGCGCAGGAAGGGGGTAAAATTGCTCAGTAGGCAAGTGGTTAAGTGATCCTGCTGTTGGTGATTTCGACAAATCAACATCAGCATAAATACTAGCGGTATAGTAGCCTGCCCGACATTAGCCTTTAGCCTTTGCAAGTATAGGAAAATACCTGCTGTACTCCGTAAAAAAAAATTGTGAGCTCCAATCTTCCTGAAGGGGTGCACAACAATGCCTCTATAACACAAACACATACTCAAAGAACAGTATAGCCAAAGGTTCATGCTGAAAACATAAAACCCATATTTCTAATGCATTTATATGAATGGCCCTGAATTTTTACATGCCTTAAAGGGTGTATATTGTATAAAAATCCTTTCTGCATCCTTTGTGAAGACAAACCAACAAAGGGTTGTTTCCCTGGGTCACAGTGTAACAGAAGCACTTATAAATGAGTCACACCCATGATGAAAATGGAAACAAAATGCCATCTGAAGCGGAGGCAGCAATCGCCTTCTAGCTGGAAGTCTCTTAACGATGCCATCTGTCACAGAATCATATGCCTGGATAATCATGGCTGCTGAAACATGACTTTAGAAGAGGATAGAGGAAAGCAACCAAACATAGCACCTTTAATTCTGCAATATAATACCAGAAAAATACATCAATGTCTTAAAAAAAAAAAAAAAAAAAGTCTATGGAATATGGACAAAAATGTTCGTAAAAACATTTTTTTTTCTCAGTTTAGGCCGATACGTTTAGGCCGATACGTATTCTACCTATTTTTGGTATAAAAAAAAAAAATCGCAATAAGCGTTTATCGATTGGTTTGCGCAAAATTTATAGCGTTTACAAAATAGGGGATAGTTTTTTTTTTTTACTACTAATGGCGGCGATCAGCGATTTTTTTCATGACTGCGACATTATAGCGGACACTTCGGACAATTTTGACACATTTTTGGGACCATTGTCATTTTCACAGCAAAAAATGCATTTAAATTGCATTGTTTATTGTGAAAATTACAGTTGCAGTTTGGGAGTTAACCACAGGGGGCGCTGTAGGATTTAGTGTTCACCTAGTGTGTGTTTACAACTGTAGGGGGGTGTGGCTGTAGGACTGACGTCATCGATCGAGTCTCCCTATAAAAGGGATCACTCGATCGATGCAGCGCCATAGTGAAGCACGGGGGAAGCTGTGTTTACATACGGCTCTCCCCGTTCTTCAGCTCCGGGGAGCGATCGCGACGGAGCGGCTATAAACGAATAGCCGCGCCGTCGTCCCGGATCGCTCCCCGAGGGAATCCGACCGCCGCATGTAGCGGGGGGGGGGGGGGGGGGGTCCCGATCGGACCCCCGACCCACGTCTAGGCAGGGACATACAGGTACGCCAATGTGCCTGTACGTGCCATTCTGCCGACGTATATCTACATGCCGCGGTCGGGAAGTGGTTAAAAGGTAAACTCCAGTCCAGCATATATACAAACAGAAATTTTGACTTGCCATTAAAGAGGTTGTAAGCCTCCCTTTAGACTTTGTACCAATAAGGCTTACCTATAGGTACTGTAAATATCTCCAAAATTGTAATACCTGATGCGGAGTAGAGACTGATAGAGCTTTCTTTTGGTGGCATTTAATCACCACTGGGGTTTTTATTTTTTTCTAAACAAACAAAAAAAGACCCAAAATTTTGAGGGGGTGGGGGGAAGGTTTTCTTAGTTTCTGTATTTTTTTCGGGTAAATAATCAATTTTTCTCTTTAACTGATGTGCGCTGATGAGGCTGGACTGACTGGCACTGATCAGAAGCCACTAATATGCAGCACTGATGGGCATTGGTAGGCAGAAATAATGGGCATTGGTAGGCAGAAATAATGGGCATTGGTAGGCAGAAATAATGGGCATTGGTAGGCAGAAATAATGGGCATTGGTAGGCAGCAATTAAAGGCATTGGTAGGCAGCAATTAAAGGCATTGGTAGGCAGCAATTATAGGCATTGGTAGGCAGCAATTATAGGCATTGGTAGGCAGCAATTATAGGCATTGGTAGGCAGCAATTATAGGCATTGGTAGGCAGCAATTATGGACACCGACAGGCAGCACTGGTGGACACCGACAGGCAGCACTGGTGGACACCGACAGGCAGCACTGGTGGACACCGACAGGCAGCACTGGTGGACACCGACAGGCAGCACTGATGATCGCTGGCTGCAGATGTCTCCTTTTCTCACACGCTGTCAGCCGACAACCGGCATTTTCTGTTTACATTGTGATCAGCTTTGATTGGACACCGTTGATTACATGGTAAAGAGCCTATGTCATAGGCTCTTTACCGTAGTTGGTGATGCCCTCTGTCCCAGGGACATGACACATCACGATCGCTGCAGCGGGAGTGTCCCAGATCGAAAGTGCTCACGCCCCTCCGACATTTTACTCTACGGTGGATGGGAGGCAATTAAAAATAACAACAATATTAATATTAAGAATAGATAAATGTCTTATCCAGCTAGCAATGGTGGAATGGAAAGAATGCCCTCTATGAGGACCCACAAACAGAACAAAGGGGGACTCAATTTTGTTAGAGGCTGTGACTGCCAAGTAGACCCAGACAGGCAGCCCTGAACACATCCAGGCAGTGTTAGACAATTTATTTTGCATGTTTTTTTTTTTATCTTAGGGCCAATTGAATGGTGCTGGTGGCAGTTCTCACCGATTTGTCAATAAATGACAGGATTGGTACCAGGGAAAAAAATTTAGGGCCAGATTCACAGTGGAGATACGACAGCGTATCTGCTGATACGCCGTCGTATCTCTGTTTCTATCTATGCGACTGATTCATAGAATCAGTTACGCATAGATAGCCAGAAGATCCGACAGGTGTAATTGTTTTACACTGTCGGATCTTAAGATGCAATACCAATCCTGTCATTTATTGACAAATCGGTGAGAACTTCCACCAGCACCATTCAATTGGCCCTAGTAAGAAGATGGTTACAAGGATTTTCCACGACACAAACAGCCTCTCTTTCATCGGATGACACGCGGACCCTTGGTATCAATTAAGCCTGTATGACCTGATAAGTGTACACTTAATTAGGTCTCAACATCTGGTAAGCTGAACTATATTCTATTTTTCGGATCATCTATCATCCATTGATTTTCCCTCTCCCTTTCTCTGGATGGATTTTACCATGGACTTTAGTCTATTCGAATGATTGAAGTTGCTTTACCTATGAACTCATTTATTGGGTTTTATCTCTAGCGCAAAACACTTTATCCTTTTTTACTTTACTATTTACAAAACGGGTCTATTTTTGTGGTGTTGGCTGCTTATTTCTAACTGTTAAGCAGCGCGTTGATTGTGTAGACACATAGGGCCAGATTCACGTAGGTGAGCGGCGGCGTAACGTATCGTAGATACGTTACACCGCCGTAAGTTTTCATCGCAAGTGCCTGATTCACCAAGCACTTGCGATGAAAACCTACGCCGGCGGCCTCCGGCGCAAGGCGGGCCAATTCAAATGGGCGTGTGCCATTTAAATTAGGCGCGCTCCCACGCCGGACCTACTGCGCATGCTCCGTTTCCTAACTCCCGCCGCGCTTTGCGCGAAGTGACGTAATTTTTTCGAACGGCGACGCGCGTATCGTAATTCCGTATTCCCGGACGGTTTACGCAAACGACTTTATTTTTTAAATTTCGACACGGGAACGACGGCCATACTTTATACAGCAATACGATTGCTGTGTAAAGTTAAGGCACCAAAAAAACCGACTAACTTTGCGACGGGAAACTAGACTAGCGGCGACGTAGCGAACGCCAAAAAACTTTGTGGATCACCGTAACTCCTAATTTGCATACCCGACGCTGGTTTACGACGCAAACTCCCCCCAGCGGCGGCCGCGGTACTGCATCCTAAGATCCGGCAGTGTAAAACAATTACACCTGTCGGATCTTAGGGATATCTATGCGTAACCGATTCTATGAATCAGTCGCATAGATAGAAACAGAGATACGACGGCGTATCAGGAGATACGCCATCGTATCTCTTTTGTGAATCTGGCCCATAGTGTTTACTAATTTCTTCTTTTGAAGACTATTGCCCCTGGTCTCTGTGTTGGCACCTTAGGAAGTCTGCCCACAAACTGTCCACTCCAGGGATGTGGACAGCCGAGAGAGTTGGAATGATGGTTTTCGATAAGGAGAATACCAGCCTTGGTTCTTTAAGGGCAGCATGACTTCTGGTGCCCCTCTGATGGTTTATGTAGGCCACTGCTGTGTAATTGTCCAGCTGTACTCTGACTGGGTGACCCTACAGAAGGGGAGTCCATTGTTGTAGAGTCAAATTGCTGGCTTTCAGGTCCAGAATGTTGATGGGAAGTTTTAACTCTTCTGGGATCCAGGTCCCCTGGACAGTTAGCGTTAGAAAGCCCTAAAGTGAGGGAAAGATGAGGATTTAAAGATCCTTTAAGCCAGATGCAAGCAGCATGTTATTCCGCCTCCTTGTACCTATGATCATGGGGGAGGGGGGGCCTCATAAATTAGTGTGAAACGGATTGGGTTTTGCATATCTGGATACAAGAGTCGCTATAACCCCTGTGCTGACCATTTTCCTCTGACTGTTTCCCTGGAGCAGAGGGCAGCAGGAAAGCATGCCATTTCTGTTTGTCAAAAAAGGTGTCCCTTTTTGAAATGATGGAGGAGAAAAACATCCGTTTTAAAATATCTTGCACCAAGAAACAGAGAAAAAAATGGAAATGGGTACAACAATAAAGTAAATATCTCCCAATTTCTCTGTCTATAAAACAGCGCTAAGCAAAGCCGTTTGTCTAATTAAAAGCCAGGAATTGGTGTCAACATACAGGGACATTTTTCCATACATTATCCATGATGGTGGGCCTACTGAGGGTCTAGGCTGTCGTGGTGGGCATATCCTTGAAGGTCTCTTTAGGGTCTGGAAAACATAGAAATGGACTATGTCCTGGACCTGTATAGAAACCTGCAGCTAACTACCCATGTTACACTTTGTGCCAAAATAAGCACCCAAGGCAGATCCCAGTGCTTGAAGCAAACATTACAGGCCAGCCCCACCTTGTGGGGTCTGGGTTTGGTCAACAATGTAACCTTGAAGTGTACCGATCCAGAAACTGTTAGATCGCCCAGGGAAGTAAGCAGTCAAAACTTGATGGCAGTATCAGAAGAAAAAAAAAATTAATGGTTTAAAAAAGAAAAATACTTTTCCAGAGGAGAACAGGTCCACCTATGGACAATGGCAGACAAGCATTCTCACAGAGCGAGCTGGTTTATATGGGTGAACACTAGGAAGTCATACCTGAAGGTAGCCTGTATAGAAGCCATGGGTCTATGAATACAAGTCCTTTACCATACTATTAAAATTATATTTTACACCGATTTAGGTGACATGGACTGTTTGCTGACCAGTAGTTTTTGCTTTGGGCATTCATCTTTTGTACCTGGCTACCATGCAAGCCAAATCATTTAGATGGCACAGAAGTCTTCTTCTAAATGGAGCTGTAAAAATGCAGACCAGTGTGTCCTCAGATTCCCAACCTTCTCTAACCCCAACATGCTCACATATTGGAAAATGGAAAAGAAGATGGAACGCCACATATTGTGATATTCCTGATGACTGCACCACATATTTGTAAACCTCAGATAACATTTCAACTTTCTGAATTTACAACGTTTGGGGAACAGAATATTTAAAAAATATGTAAATAAATACATACCCTATTTGCCGGTGTATAACTAGTAGCCGACCAGCCACCGTCATTATACGGCGGCAGGTCGGCTCTCCTGGGCGAGAGCCCGTAGCTATACGTCCTATCGTATAGCCGCCACTAGGGGGCGCGTGCGCGCCGCCGGAGGCGCGCGCGCGCGCTCCCCGCTCGCCCCCGACTCCCGTGCGTGTGCCCGGCGGGCGCGATCGCCGCCGGGCACACGCGATCGCTCGGTACAGAGCGGGGAACGGGAGCTGTGTGTGTAAACACACAGCTCTCGTTCCTGTCAGCGGGGGAAATGCTGATTTTCTGTTCATACAATGTATGAACCGAGGATCAGTGTTTCCCCTAGTGAGGCCACCCCCCCCCCCCCCACAGTAAGAACACACCCAGGCATACTTAACCCCTTCCCCGCCCCCTAGTGTTAACCCCTTCACTGCCAGTGGCATTTTTATAGTAATCTAATGCATTTTTATAGCACTGATCGCTATAAAAATGCCAATGGTCCCAAAAATGTGTCAAAAATGTCCGAAGTGTCCGCCATAATGTCGCAATACCGAAAAAAAAAATCGCTGATCGCCGCCATTACTAGTAAAAAAAATATTAATAAAAATGCCATAAAAATACCCCCTATTTTGTAAACGCTATAACTTTTGCGCAAACCAATCAATAAACGCTTATTGCGATTTTTTTTACGAAAAATATGTAGAAGAATACGTATCGGCCTAAACTGAGGAAAAAAAATGTTTTTTTATATATTTTTGGGGGATATTTATTACAGCAAAAAGTAAAAAATATTCATTTTTTTCAAAATTGTCACTCTATTTTTGTTTATAGCGCAAAAAATAAAAAACGCAGAGGTGATCAAATACCACCAAAAGAAAGCTCTATTTGTGGGAAAAAAAGGACGCCAATTTTGTTTGGGAGCCACGTCGCACGACCGCGCAATTGTCTGTTAAAGCGACGCAGTCCCGAATCGCAAAAAGTACTCTGGTCTTTAGGCAGCAATATGTTCCGGGGGGTAAGTGGTTAAGGCGACCAGGCGTATAAGACGACCCCCTAATTTTACAGTTTCTTTAAGATTTTTTGCCTGTACTCACCGTATAAGACGACTCCCCTTCCGAGGCTTCCGACGCTTCATATCTTTTCCTTCTGGAGCCATATTCTTCTTCATTCTTGATGGAGCTGGAGCCAATCACGACGAGCAATGTATTCTATTAATAGATACAAAGCCTGCTTGGATTGGCAGAGGCTGTAACATCAGCCCACGCCTCTCTGACTCTCAAAGCCAATCCGAGCAGGCTACTCTATGTAGCCAGCTCGGATTGGCAGAAGTTGTTACTCCAATCCGAGCCGGCTCTGTATTCATTTGAATACATCGCTCATCGGGATTGGCTAAGCGTTATATACTGTATGTAGCCAAAGCTACATACATTATGACCGCACACCCAGCAGGCATCCGAGCAGCTGACCCGGCGTATAAGACGGCCCCTGCTTTTTGGCCATTTTTTTTAAGTGTAAAAGGTAGTCTTATACGCCAGCAAATACAGTACATATAACAGTTCTTAATATGGTGTGATAACTTACCTTCCCTGCAGTTGCAAAGTATTCACCATCTGGGGACCACTTCATCAAAAGCACAGGCACAGCAGTCCTGTTTGCAAAAAAAACATTAAAAATTCATACTTACGATGTGCTGTTTCACAAAGTATGTAAATTACATTAATAAATAAAAAGAATTGATCTGGTGCTGTAGGTCATGAATTTTCTGGTTACAATTTAGACGATTGATGTTTATGAAGAATACCTTAATTAATAAAGCGTATACTGCAAGTAGTGACCTGAGAAATTACTTTTGGAGACTATTAAAAGTACAAGCATTAGGTCAAACACCTAGATTGTAAAGTCACATAACACAATTACTTGTATCATCTCTGTTTTTGCAAGATATAAAGAGCAGTGTGTGCGTTTCTTCTAAATTATAATCCTAAATACCTTTTTTCCCAGCTCCTCTGTGCAGTCACATGATCTCCCTCTGCTCTACTTCCTCAATCTAAGAACAGCAGTGGGAAGAGCTGAGATTCCCCAGTGATGTCAGACAGCCAGCAGAGGGAGATCATGTGATTATACAGAGGAGTTGTGCAAAAAGTTATTTAGGATTATGATTTTAAAAAAAAAACTGACATACTGCACTGAATATCTTGCTAAATCAGAGGAGATAAAAGTCACTGTGTTATGTAATGCATTGGAATAGAGGCTGAAGAAGAGGGCAGGGGCGAGGAGATCGGCTCTGCAGACACAGACTGGAGCTTAGAGGCAAAGAGGTAGGGGGAAAGAGGAGAGGGTGAAACACTCAAAACACTGTGGGATGATGGAGGCACGTAAACTGACCATGGTATCAGGGCCAAACAGCCATGATTAACGTGGTTAGCACACATAGGGGGACACAGGAACTGGCAGGATCAACCAGGTATTTTTAGATAAAAAAAAAAAAATTATAATGCAACAGCTACGGATCATGTTTTAAAGGAACAGGGGCATTCTTTAGATTTTTATTTTTAACCACTTTAAAGTGGAGCTTCACCGAAAGGGGAAGCTCCATTTGTTTTCTTCCTCCCCTGTCACAATTGGCACCTTTCAAGGGGGTGGGGGGAGGGGGGAGCAGGTACCCGTTTTTGACAGGTACCCATCGCCACTTCCAGAAGACCTCAGAAGTTCGGCCCCCTCCTCTTTCATCCACCGCCAGGCCATTCACAAAGTGCAGCGTGCTTCATGCATGCGCTGTAGGGAACCGGCTATGAAGCCGCACAGCTTCCCTGCTGGTTTCACTTACAACTAATGCCAGCACCTGAGAGCCGATAGAAAAAAAATTGCTGGGGTGCCAACATTGTGGGATCCCTGGACAGGCAAGTGTCCTAGTATTAAAAGTCAGCAGCTACAGTATTTGTAGCTGCCGACTTTTAAACATTTTTGGTGACAGGGCCTCCAAATGTTGTATTCCTTGTGCACAAAATAAAACAGGTTTATTAAATCAAATTAATTCTGCACTGTCCATTTTCTTTAAAACAGATTATATATGAAGATATGTCTTTTCATTTTGTATTTGCTTTTGAATATCTCTGATCTGCAAATGTATTAAAGTGGTTTTAACCCTTTCGCCGCCCGGTACGTACGGCGCAGCCATCGGGATTGTGTGTGAAACTGACAGGCAGACCCCTGCCTGTCAGGTGAGAGCATTCAGGCGGCAGTGCTCGATCGCTCTCACACACCCCTGGTACAAGGCAGGAGCCTGCCTGTCAGTTTCACAGACAATGCCGGTATCTGGGACGTACAGACCTGCTGGCGAATGGGCTTGAATCACTGTTTTTCCACCATGTGATGACATTTTTTTATTTATTTTTTAAAGAAAATTACACCCAAGCACATAAACCCCCCCCAAAAAAAAAAATTGGAGGTCCCCCACATATACACACAAAAATGTAAACACGTGCGTCGGGGCACCTACACATAAAAACAGATTATGATACACAATAATTCTAGCACTAGACCTCCTCCGTAGGTAAAATAACGTGACCAGGCTCGCCGCCGACGATCGTTTCGTGTAAACGTCTTCAGGGGGGCGTGTGCCTGGTCACGTTATTTTACCTACCTCCCATCATCCGACCCTTTTGAGCTGACGAGGCGATAGGAGACACACGCCACATGCAAATTGAGGCTGCCACCTCTATCTAAAGGCCCGCAGACCCAGTGCCGGGATGGGCACTTTTTAATGTAAGTGGCCACTTGGCCCATGTTTTGTTTACCTTTTTTAAAATAAAACCGGTTGCACTATGGAGTTTTCCTGTTTTGTATTCCATTTATGAGACTACTGGGAGAAGATTTGCCTGTGTTTAACCACTGGAGGACGCATTACATGTTTGCAGACATTAACAACTGCACAAGCGTTTTTGACTCTCTTTTTAGTTAAAGGGGTCAAGACGCTTTGGTAAGCGCATTTAATATTTACACTTTTGGGTGTCGTCTTGCGGAATTGGTGGAAGGACTTTGAAGCACTTTCGTTCATGAGAAGATTGCATGTTTACTTTTCTGGACTATTGCAAAGATTCACTCCTATATTTATCAGTGGTTCACTACTATCATTGAAATATATGGACATTATTATTATCACTAAAAAATAATTTTTTCTTGATTTTTGGTTTTGGGAGCACATTACTCTTGCAATAGAGGTTCTCTTGTGGATCCTATTTCTTTCACTATTGACCTACGGGTCTTTGTTATTTTATGTGTTTATTGTTTATTTTTTAATAGACATCACATGAGTTTTGTAATTGCTATCACTATTGAATGGTTGATCTATTCAACATTATTTTTTGTCATTTTGCCAAGACACATATTTTGTTGTAATAGCGCCCCCTACTCACCACACATTCACTAAAATTTAACGAGGTATCGCCTTTTTAAATTTTTAGGGGAGCAGCTTTATTTAAATTTTATTTAGTATTCAAGTCTATGTTCCACATTTTTTTGGCGCGAAAATTTACCTTCACACACCAATACTTACCTTAAAGTGTGGCTCCGCCCTAAAAAATGTATTAAAAGCCAGCAGCTACAAATACTGCTGACAATACTGCCGACTTTTAATATTAGGACACTTACCTGTCCTGGAGCCCAGCGACGTCGGCAGCAAAAGACGAGCAATCGCTCGTCACTCTGCTGCCCCCACCGTTATCCTCGTTGAGGGAACCAGGAAGTGAAGCATTGCGGCTTCACTGCCCGATTCCCTGCGGTGCATGCGCAAGTCGCTGTGCGCCGTGCTCACTGGTCCCCGCTGTGTTCTGGGAGCCGTTTGTTTCCCAGAACACAACGGGGGGGGGGGAGTTCTGGCGGGAAGTGACGCACTACCTGCAGAGTGGACTTCCGGAAGTGGGTGCAAATACCTGTCTTAGGTATCTGCACCCCCCCACCCCCTGAAAGGTGCCAAACGTGACGCCGGAGGGGGGGGGGGGTAGCGATGACCGGAAGTTCCACTTTAGGGTGGAGCTCCTCTTTAACCAGAGGTCACGCAACAGCCAACAGTCCAGTCCTCTGTGCTCTTACGCTGGAACTGATTTCCCACTGGCCACATCCCAGCTTGATGATGTGATCACTGGTCATGTACGATGCATGAGGACATTGGTGAGAGCCAAAAACTCAATACAAAAAATGTAAAGCCTTTGATCCATAGAGCTCCGTAGTGAGCCGGGTAATTCAAAAGAAGCAAGAGAAGAAATATAGCCACATAGCGTAATCCAATAAAAAAACTATGTAGTTTAATCAAAAATAAAAGTCAAGTACACTCACATGTATCCTGATTTACAATCGCATGGTAAATAAGTTTGAGGCGGCAGTGGAGACGGCCCAACGTTTCGTGTTAAAAACACATCATCACCCCAGATGATGTGTTTTTAACACGAAACGTTGGGCCGTCTCCACTGCCGCCTCAAACTTATTTACCATGCGATTGTAAATCAGGATACATGTGAGTGTACTTGACTTTTATTTTTGATTAAACTACATAGTTTTTTTATTGGATTACGCTATGTGGCTATCTTTCTTCTCTTGCTTCTTTTGAATTACCCGGCTCACTACGGAGCTCTATGGATCAAAGGCTTTCCCTGTGTATTGGTATATCTGAATTGACAGCTGAATTTGGATCCCGGATGTCTGTACTACCTGATCCCATGTACTAGATTTAGTACTACAAGCGTAATTTGACTTGCAGTGACATATGTCAGCTCAAGTCCACCAGCTCTGGTAAGCCTTCACTCATCCTCATAGGTGGTGGTGACCATTCACATTTTGAATGTATAATTTTGGAACATCATCAAGATTTTCTCATCTGTATTCACGTGGTGATTCGTCTATATGGACTTTATTACATTTATTGGATTTTATTTATTTTATCAGTAATTTCCATCTAGAAATGTATATATGATTTTATTACCACTATATATTCTTTGCAGGATTATTAATGGTTTTTGATATATACATTTGACCATAGCGCTACACATTTTTTCTTCCACTTTTTGCTTTGCTGATTTGTCTATATTAGCTGTGTTAGCAGCTGGTCTCACTTCTTTAAGCAGCGCAGTATACCCACATTTTGTTTCCACTGCACTAACCCAGCCAGTACTAAATATACCATAATTACAAACACAAAAAAAAAGGGATTTTTTTTTCCAAAAATCTTTTATTCATTTTTTACAAAACAGTACAATTAATACAACATAAAATCAATATACAGACTGACATATATGGTCTCAAAATGTACCCTTTTCATTGAGAAAACATTAAAAACTGTATCTTCTTCTACCAATACTACGTACTACTCCTGGACTTCTCCATTATTCCACCCCAGGGCCGATCCTTCCCTTTCCCCTCTCCATGGGAGATACCCAGAGATAGGGCCACACTACCTGTACCTACTGTGAATGGAGGGGGGGGGACATGTAAGAGAGAGAGAGAGAGAGAGAGAGAGAGGAGAGAGGGAGAGAGAGGAAAGGAGAGAGAGAGGAGGGAAAGAGAAAAAAAAAAAAAGAAAAACACTAAGTCCTGCTAGAATATAGTGAGAAGTGTAGGGATTAATCCCCTTATTGTGTATTTACTTGAGTGTACAAAACCAGGGGGGTTGTAAAAAAAAAAAAAAAAAAAAGGGATTTTTAATACAGCTTACCTGTAAAATCCTTTTCTTGGAGTACATCACGGGACACAGAGCGGCATTCATTACTATATGGGTTATATGGAGTACCTTCAGGTGTTGACACTGGCAATCTCAAACAGGAAATGCCCCTCCCTATATAACCCCCTCCCATAGGAGGAGTACCTCAGTTTTGTAGCAAGCAGTATGCCTCCCAAAATGGTCCCCAAAAAGAGGGGTGGGAGCTCTGTGTCCCGTGATGTACTCCAAGAAAAGGATTTTACAGGTAAGCTGTATTAAAAATCCCTTTTTCTTTATCGTACATCACGGGACACAGAGCGGCATATTCATTACTATATGGGATGTCCCAAAGCAATGCTCACAATGAGGGGAGGGAGAACATCTCCAAGACAAAAGGATTTAATTTAGAGAAATACTCAAATCATAATAAATCCAACTTAGTTGAGAAAAATAATCTTAAATTTTAAATTTAACTCAAAAAAGAGGAGCCCCCGGAATCCGAGGGTCTCAAACTGCAGCCTGCAGCACTGCCTGCCCAAAGGCTGTATCAGACTTCCTTCTTACGTCCAACTGGTAGAATTTTGTAAACGTGTGGACAGAAGACCAGGTTGCCACCTTGCAAACTTGAGCCATAGAGATCTGGTGGTGTGCTGCCCAGGAGGCGCCCATGGCCCTAGTAGAATGAGCCTTTAATGATACTGGAGGAGGCAACCCTTTCAAGCCGTAGGCCTGAGTGATTAATTGCTTAATCCACCTAGAAATGGTGGACTTTGCAGCTGCCTGCCCCTTCTTGGGCCCATCCGGTAATATGAACAGCACATCTGTTTTCCGGATCTTCTTTGTAGCTTTAAGATAGGCCTTCATGGCCCTGACGATATCCAAGGTATGCAGCAACCCTTCCTTTCTGGAAGTAGGTTTAGGGAAGAAGGATGGTAATACCAAATCCTGGTTCAAATGAAAACTGGATACAACCTTCGGTAGGAAGGAAGGATGAGGGCGGAGAACGACCCTGTCCTTATGAAAAATAAGATATGGTTCCTTACAGGATAAGGCCGCCAGTTCCGATACTCTTCTTGCGGAAACTATGGCGACCAAAAATACTAACTTTCTTGTCAGTAAAACCAAAGGAATTTCAGCCAACGGCTCAAACGGTTGTTTCTGTAAACTTGACAGAACAAGGTTTAAATCCCACGGGCAAAGCGGGGATTTAACTGGAGGTTTAATACGTAAGACCCCTTGAAGGAAGGTCTTAACCAGCGAGTGGGTGGCCAGCAACCGCTGAAACCACACTGACAGAGCAGAAATCTGTCCTTTGATTGTGCTTAATGCCAATCCTTTATCCACTCCTAGCTGGAGAAAACTTAATACTCTATCGATGGTAAATTTGCGAGAAAGCCATCGCTTGGACTCACACCAGCCTACATAGGCCTTCCAGACCCTGTA
The DNA here is from genome assembly GCF_905171775.1 of Rana temporaria. Lineage (NCBI taxonomy): Eukaryota > Metazoa > Chordata > Amphibia > Anura > Ranidae > Rana > Rana temporaria. The sequence goes on along the minus strand of NC_053491.1, from coordinate 63,845,837 downwards.
ATAAATCACCCTAGAGACCGGTTTCCTGGCTCTGATTAGGGTAGAGATTACTTTCTGAGACAGACCTCTACCCCTGAGAATCAGGGATTCAGCTTCCAGGCCGTCAAATTTAGATGCCGTAAGGCAGGGTGGAGGATCGGACCTTGCGATAGCAGGTCTGGCCGTAGAGGAAGAGTCCAAGGGTCTCCCACTACCATCCTTAAGATTAGTGAGTACCATGCCCTTCTGGGCCATGCTGGAGCTACCAGGATGACTGGTATGTGCTCCACCCGGATCCTGCGCAGCAGGCGGGGTAGTAACTGGAGCGGGGGAAACGCATAAAGAAGTTTGAACCGATGCCAAGGGCAAACCAACGCACCGGTTCCTGCAGGACATCGGATCCCTTGAACGGGACATGAACCTGTCTAGTTTCTTGTTGAGTCTCGATGCCATGATATCCACGTCCGGCACTCCCCATCTTTGGCAGAGTGCTTGAAAGATTTGTGGATGCAGAGACCATTCCCCCGGCAAAAGAGTCTGGCGGCTTAAGAAGTCCGCCTGAAAGTTGTCCACTCCTGGAATGAATATTGCCGATATGCAGGGCACATGAGCCTCTGCCCATAGGAGAATCAAGCTCACCTCTCTCTGAGCGGCTTGACTCCTGGTTCCCCCTTGGTGATTTATGTATGCCACGGCCGTGGCATTGTCTGATTGAATTCTCACCGGGAACCCCTGCAATTTTGACGTCCAAGCCCTGAGGGCTAGTCGAGCAGCTCTGAGCTCCAAGATGTTGATGGGCAACTGCTTCTCTGGCGTTGCCCAAGTACCTTGGCGAGTGCAACCATCCAAAATTGCTCCCCAGCCCGTCAGGCTGGCGTCTGTGGTCACTATCTTCCAAGCCACTGGGCTGAAAGACTTCCCCTTCAGTAGATTCTGAGGGTCTAACCACCAACACAGACTTTGTCGGACTCTTGATGAGAGCGGCAACGGGATATCCAAGGCCTGTGGCCTTCTGCTCCATGCTGACAGGATGGCTGCCTGCAGGATGCGAGTGTGGCTCTGGGCGTATGGTACCGCCTCGAATGTGGCCACCATCTTGCCTAGTAACCTCATACATAGGCGAATAGTCGGTTCCTTCTTGCTTAGAACCAGTAGGATTAATTCCTTGATGGCTTTGACCTTCCTCAGAGGTAGAAACACTCTTTGTTGTTCTGTGTCTAATCTCATGCCGAGATATTCCAACTGCCTTGTGGGCAGGAAAGCTGACTTTTCTCGATTTAGGACCCAGCCGAACTTCTCGAGGTATTGGACCGTGAGGGCCACTGCTCGCTCCAAGCCGGGAGACGAGTGATCTATGACTAGGAGGTCGTCCAGGTATGCTAGGATCGTGACCCCTTGGATCCTTAGTTTGGCTAGGATTGGAGCTAGGACCTTCGTGAACACCCGGGGGGCCGTAGCCAACCCGAAGGGAAGCGCCACGAATTGGAAGTGACGCGAAGCCACCATGAAGCGTAGATATTTTTGATGTGGCTGATAAATTGGAAGATGAAGGTAGGCATCCTTTATGTCTATGGACGCCAAGAAGTCGTCCTTTTGGAGTGTGGTAGCTGCTGACCGCACGGATTCCATCCGAAATGAGCGGATCTTTAGGTATGTATTTACCATCTTTAGGTCCAAAATTGGCCTGACATCTCCATTGGACTTCGGGATGATGAATAGGTTGGAGTAGAAACCTAGCCCCTGTTCCAGGACTGGTACCTCTACTATTACTTCCTGGGAAAGTAGATGATTTAATGCCGACATTAATGCGGCTCCTTTCTCCGGATCGTTTGGAATCCTCGACTCCTGGAAATGAAGAGGAGGAAACCTTAGGAAATCTAATTTGTAGCCCGTGGCCACGGAAGACCGTACCCACTCGTCGGGAATGCTGGCTTCCCAAACCTCTGAAAAGAGTCGCAGCCTTCCCCCCACCTTCGTGGGTGGGGGCGTCCCTTCATAAGGTCGGCTTGGGGGCTGGTTTTGCTGGTTTGCGAACCCACTGCTTTCTGCCTCTAGCAGCCTGTCCTTGTGATTTGCTGTTGAAGCCGAAGTTTGCTTTCGCAGGAGGCCGTCGATACTGTTTGGCATTAGAGGGCCCCTGCCCAGGGGAGTACTGTCGTTTAAACGCAGGCCCCTGAAACTTCCTCTTAGTTGGCAAGAGAGTACTTTTGCCATTTGAAATGGTTTGAATGTATTTATCTAGGTCTTCTCCGAAGAGTCGTCCTCCATGGAAGGGGAACCCTACCAGGAGCTTCTTGCATGGGGGCTCGGCCTCCCAGCTTTTTAACCATAAGAGTCTTCTCATATGGATAAGGGATAACGATAAACGTGACGCTTGCTGGATAGAATCCTTAATTGCGTCTACTGTAAAACATATGGCCCTAGGGACATCCGAAAATTCTTCTGCCTGCTGGGCAGGAATAAGTTTAAGCATCTGCTTAACTTGATCCGATAATGCTTGAGCAACCCCAATCGCAGCCACGGCTGGCTGTACTACTGCCCCTGCAGTAGTGAAGGAGTTCTTAAGTAGTGCTTCCAAGCGTTTATCAACTGGATCCTTGAATACCTGTATGTTTTCTACAGGGCATGTTAATGATTTGTTAATACATGAGATGGCTGCGTCCACTGTAGGAGTAGCCCATTTCTTGGAAAATGTATCCTCCATAGGATATAGGGCAGAGAATCTTTTAGGTGGTAAGAAGATTTTATCTGGCTTGTTCCAATCTTGGAACAAAACTCCCTCTAGTAGAGGGTGGATCGGAAATACTGCATTGCTTTGAGGCGCCCTCAGTGAGCCCAAAGCTGAAACCGTAGACACCTGGAGATCTGGTACTGGCAAGCTGAATGCATTATGGACCAAGTCCGTTAAGGCTTGAATCCACCAGCTCTCCCCTTGGGAGACTGCTCCAGACTCCTCTGTATCCGGATCTTCGATCCCTGAACCTACTTGGTCCTTGTCCAAGAGGTCGTCCAATTCCCATGAGGAAAGGACCTCCTCTTCTGAGGGTCCACGCTCGGGCGACGGAGATCTAATCCGTTTACTGCCCCGCATAGCTGTGGCTATCATTTTTCCCATTCTTTTCTCCATCTCTCTTAAAGAGGTGAGTAATACCTTGTCCGTGACCATCTTAGGGTTGGACTGACCCGCGCCAGCTCCAGCCCCAGATCCCGATGGCCCCAAGGCTCCCTGTGGGGAAAGCAGCGGCATAACTTTGTCCGAGACCTCAGACTCTCTGGGGGAATCCCCACCTCTTGTACCCTCTGACCCGGATGCCATGGTACAATACCGAGGTACACCTGCTACCTATTGGTATTTGGAACTATAAAAGTTAATTGCCCAAACACCTGTTTGGGGGATAAAAAATGCTTCCTCTCCCCTAGATGACTTTTCTTTTTTTTTTTTTCTTTTTTTTTTCGTTTTTGTTTCAAATCCAGGAAAGAAAAAACATTCTGTCCCCCTGAGTAGTATTGCAAAGAAAAACTATGAGATGGAAAAGAAACAGCCTATTTCTAGGCTTGAAAAACAGTCTTCTGAAGACTGCAATATCCTTTCTGGCCACTGTGTGTCCTCGGCGCCCGTGCTGCCGCTCTGGTCTTTCTTCCCCAGTTGGCAGAAGTCCATTTGGGACTCACCTAACTTGATGCTTCTCAAAATGACAGAGTTCCAGCCTTTTAATGTTTATTAAAAGTCAGCAGCTACAAAAAGTTTAGCTGCTGACTTTTAATAAACAGACACTTACCTGTTCCACGTCGCTCCTCTCCTCAGCGCCTCCATTCACATTCTGGGCACCTGGCCGTGACAGCTTTCGGCTTCAGGGCAGGGCACTTACATTAAAAGAAAAATAAAAGTGCAACGAGGAAACAAACAAGCGGCGTTTGAATCGCCAGCTTACGTCACTCCGGGTGTACGTCACTCCGGGTGTACGTCCTCCAATTCCTACGCGTTACGACACCACGTGTCTTCGTCTGGGGATTCCCCAGACGAAGACACGTGGTGTCGTAACGCGTAGGAATTGGAGGACGTACACCCGGAGTGACGTAAGCTGGCGATTCAAACGCCGCTTGTTTGTTTCCTCGTTGCACTTTTATTTTTCTTTTAATGTAAGTGCAGGTTTTTCCTCAATAAACATATTTTACCTGCACCAAACGTTACCTCACTATGGGAGTCCCCTCTCTCTCTCTCTTATAACCCACATCATCCATCTGGTTTCGAGGAGCATCTGTCCCAATTAAGGAAGGATCCATCAGATCAAGAGAGGAAACATCAGGGACCACCCATAGAAGGCTGCGAGTGACCTGTACATCAATGCCCATTTAGGAGGGCTGAGAGGTAAGAGTCCCGGGAGCTCAGCCAGGGATCTGGTTTATCTTCTATCGCACGGCCGTGCACTCACACCATAGAGCTGGTGCTCACCTTCATCCAGTGCATTCAGAATATCTGCCCTGACAGCTGATTTGTGTTTACTATTGGGATTGAACTTCCATTCCGTTTTTTTTGCACAATATTCTTTATATATTTTTGCACATTCGCCTTATGAGTATTATATATTTTGGACTCACTATTCACTATTTGAGTATATATATATTTATATTTGGACTCACTATTCTCTTTGCATTTAATACTATATGCTGATTATTTGTCAGCTCTTACATTTATCTTGCTTATGTGATATCACTATTCCATTAGTGTGATATGTTGCGCAGAATCACCATTTATTTATAGTCCCTAGGTGGAAGTAGGAAGTGAGACAGGAAGTCCCACTCCTACCTAGCTGTGCACAACATGACATTTTGTCTGTGTATGTTTAAAGTTTAAGTTAGAAAATCATTTTTTTTTTGAGAAGGAATCACACCGTACTAAAGTAAACACCAATAGCTAGATTCAGGTACAGCCGCCTATCTTTAGGTCGGCGAAGCACATCCCATTTGCACTACGCCGACGTAACATAGTGAGGCAAGTACTGTATTCACAATGCACTTGCCTCCTAAGTTACGTCGGCGTAGCGCAAATGGCCCGGCTTAACCCCGCCTAATTCAAAATAGGCAGGTAGGGGGCGTGTTGTATGGTAATTAATTTACGATTCAGTACCATACAAGTAAATGAAGCGCCGATCGTACGGCGCATGCGCGCGCGCATGTTCAGTATCACGTCGCAAATACTCAATGCTTTCGACGTGAACGTAACTAACGCCCAGCCCCATTCACGGACGACTTAAGCAAACAACGTAAAACGTGGAATATTCAACGCTGATCCGACGTCCATATTTAACATTGGCTGCGCCATCTTTTTGGTGGTTTATCTTTATGCATGAAAACGCCTTACGTAAATGCTGAAAAAAAAAAAATACCAGCATACTGTAGATGTCAGCAGTATGCTGGATGCAACGGTATATAATTTTTTTAGGGTGAACCTCCGCTTTAACACCAGATATTTTCAGGTTTCAGTCTTAAAGACCATCATTGGCTCTGTGAACTTGACTTTTTTTCTTATCAGCTGAAGTTTGGCTTTAAAGCTAATGTATCTACATCTGCTAGTACATTTAACACTTTCCTTCCCCAAGATTAACAATGCTGCTGTCCAAAGGTGCCCACTGTGTGCCTTCATCCAGAGTGGAGACACTCTAATACAGGAGGGGGGGGGGGTGTGTTACTAAGCAGATCACCAGGCGAAAACAGAAAAAAGCCTAAAGAAAACGAATGCATCCACCACATCGAATGATTGGTAAGCTGCAATATATTACATTCTTGGTTTTGAGTTTAAAGGGGCTGTAAAGGTAAATGTTTTTTCACTTTAATGCATCCTATGCATTAAGGTGAAAAAACATTCGACGGTACTGCCCCCCCCAACCCCCGATTTACTTACCTCACCCCTCGAAAGTCCCGTGTGCGTCCCTGTGATCCTCTTTGGTTCCCAGCCTTGCCATTGATTGGCTAGGCTGGACGTATTGATAGCAGCACAGCCATTGGCTGGCACTGCTGTCAATCACATCCAATGACGCGGCGCATCCGGCGGGCGGGGCCGAGTGATACAGTCGGGCCGCTATGCCCGCCGCTGTATCACGGGAACGCGTCCGCAAAGTTTTTCAACATGCAAGCTCGCTCGCATGAAGGTGGAACGCTCTTGTGAGGAGGAGCCGAGACAGCCGCCGAGGGACCCCAGAAGACAGGGTTCGGGGACACTCTGTGCAAAACGAGCTGCACAATGGAAGTAAGTATAACCTGTTTGTTATTTTACAAAAAAAAAAAAAAAATGTTTACTTTAGTGTTCCTTTAAGATCGCTTTGATCCCAAATTTGTTTAAAAGCTCCTTAGTCTTCACGCTGCAGTTTCAATATGTTCTCAAACAAACTTTGGGGCCTTGAAAAAATAAGCGTGTTTAGTTTGAGATCATTTGACTCTTTAATTGCACCCTGGTGGACTCCGATCAACTAATTATGTGACTCCTACAACTGGTTTCTCTAGAGATTATTTAGAGATTAGGAAATACACAATTAAGACTTTACAGTCTATAAAAGTTGATTTAATACTTTAGCAAAACTCTGTGACAGCATGTCATACAAGAAGGAAAAAACATGCAATGTAATGTCACAGAAGTAATTCTGTAACTTAGAACATCGTAAAAAGCAGCACAGCATGCTTAGCACCGCATCTCAACTTACTTGCATTGCCAGATACAGTTCCAGTCATTCAAGGCAGGTTGAACTTTATCCTCTACAAGGTTTCTGTCAATATCATCCTCTTCCTCTTCTAGAATGTCACTAGAAGGGGGTTCCCATAACTTCAAGTATTCAGTGGCTGTCAATAGTCTGTTACCTGCAGATTATTCATGATTAATTGAACAAAGTGGAAACAGTTCTAACATTTTATTTCTTGGCTTCAAAATGATAAAAAAGCAATTCAAAATATAAAACATTTCATATAAACTTATTTTGAGCCCTGATAAACAGAGTTTAAAATGTTCTATCGACTAAAAGTTGTACCATGTTTTTACTGTTACTACAACAAAAAAGGAAACATTGAACATTAAATGTAATGCACTGTATTCCCTGTTAGTTTCACTTTCTTCAAAAACAATCACAGAAGAAACGGTGCTGAATAATAACAGAATTAGAGCCAAGTGCAACGTCATAGCAGAAGACTGCTATGTGTTTATAAACAGGGAACTGATATATCAATAATAGAAAAGCAGAGCTGTCACATGAGCTGGGCAGTGCAGGCCTATTAACAGGAACGCTTGTTTTCACAAAACAAAACCTCCTTCCTCAGTCATAAGCATCCAAAGGCCATAAATTAAGTAAAAGACATTAAGTGGTAGCTTACCTTGAGGGTCCCATGCCAAGTTGTAAGTCACCGAGCTAAGGAAAAACTGGCCTGTCCTAAGCCACTGATATTTAAGCTGCTGAAAAAAAAAAAAAAAAAAAAAAAAGATTTTGAAAACACTGACCACATCATTGCATTAAGTAATATATACTGTAGTACTAACAAAGTAACAAAAATAAAGAAGCTGGTATAAAGATCTAGATCCTTCTATAGTTTAGTCCCTTGTGACCCTTTGCACAGAACTGGAAGGTGGTGCATCAGCAACCTAAGCCAACCTAGAACAAACCCAGAGCCATCTATCTAGCACCACCATATTACCACTTTTGTGGTCAAGTTTATATATATAAAAAAAAAAAAAAAAAAAAAAAAAAAAAAACACACTATGTTTTTTTGTTTGTGTTTTTAACAAAGAACTTTAGAGTTTGTCTGGTACATGAACAAGGTACATAGCATTTAAGTGGTTCAAAATCAAAGAAAGAGTACATATTAAGTATACATACATATATATTCCACTTCCTATACTCCTCGTATATTCCTCACTACCCTCTATGGTGCAAGGTGCTTATCTCTATTCTCTACACTCCTACGCCACATGTGAGATCTTCACATTATATTTATATATCTTCCATAGACCCCGCAATCACGCACCTCTACTCAATACGCACAGAGGTTCCTATCCACTCGAAAGTTGTGTGCACCTGCGCTTTGCCAGCAGTTTGCCCACCCCAGTAGCTACTGGGGCGGGCAAGCTACTATACGGCCCCCGGTTGGATCATATGTCTTATTTACCTGTTCCATGTAAGTTATATGGGATTGGACTTCCTTTCCTAATTACCACACAAATGCAAATATTACTTCTTATGAGATTTTTATTTAACTTATTGGTCTTTTTTAGACATATTGACGCATTCGTCCCTGAAGAGTGGTATTGTACCATGAAACGCGTCGGCCTTATGAAATGCAGTCATGACTTCTTTTACATCCTCATGGTTTTAATACTTTTACCTTCATACTCAATACATGGAGCACCATACCTTAACCACCAGCTTGTGTTTTGACACCAATGCAATATATGCATTTACATATGTCCAATGTATCCATGTTTTGTATATAATTTTACTCTGCATGTATGCATCATGTGTTAGATATACTCTTTGACAATAAATACTTTTATACCGCTACACAATATGGTCTGTCATATGCCTCATATAAAGTCCCAAACGTTTCCTCCTTTAACCAATACAGGGATGGAGACACATCTTCTGTGCCTCATCTAAAGTCCCACATATTTTTCTTTCAAATTATATATTTATATATATATATATATATATATATATATATATATATATATATATATATATATATATATATATATATATATATATATCACACACACACACATACAACTATATCTATCTATCTATATATATATATATATATATATATATATATATATTATATTATGTTTGGGATACCAAGTAATTTTCTAGCAAAAAAAAAAATGCAGATTTTTACTTGAGAACAAAAAAAAAAGTGTCAGAATAGACCTGGTTTTAAAGTGGTTAAAAATAATAAGGGATGTGCTCTGAAATTTAGGCTCTAAACTGCTTTACATATGTACACTTGCTGGGAGATTCTGACAGTCAAAAAAAAAAATAATAATAATAAAATAAAAAACATAGATAGATAGATCGATACAGTGGCGGTGCATCTATTAAGGGCACACGGGTGCCGACCTCACTCTCCAGCCACCCGCCTCTATGACCAATAGGTAGATTCAGGCATCTGGCCCCTTTTCGGACACTGGGCACCTGAATTCCAGCGGCGGGTGGGTGTTTTTGAAGCACCTGATTAGAGCCATAGGTTCCAATAGGCTTCAAAAAAGGTGAACTGCAAGAGCAGAGCATTGCGATCGCAGTTGACACAGGTAAAAACAGCAAATTAATATTCGCTTTCCTAACACTGAACCGCCTCTCCCCCAATCAGGTGCGCGGGTCTGTTACCCTTCACCCGATGGCTGAAAGGACAGGTGCTGTGATTGGACACCTATCAGGAAGAGGGGAGGAGACACATGGAGGACAACGGAGCCGCTGTCTGACCTGCTGCAAGGTCCCACCGCTCGCCGCAGTCATCTGCATGTCTAACCCGCCCCCGAGACAGGGTAAGTGCCGGGCAGACAGCGAGCTCCACCCCACACTCCTGCACAGTAATGATAGTGAGAAGGGGCAAGCGGACATCTTGTTACACCCAACAGTTATTTTCAACACAAAACTGAGCTTATGTGGTTAAATACGGTATATGTAAATCTGACAGATTGTTAAATTTTAAAAGCAGCAGCAAACCTTACATGCTTGCTAATGTGACAGAGCACCTCTGATTTTCACATTTAGTTAAAAACCATGTAAGGTCAGCAGGTTTGCTGCGGCTTTTTTATACAAAAGAATCGCGATGCTCATTTTTCCCAGAATCGTGCAGGTCTAATAAATATATATATTACATATACATACAAACATACATACACACACACAGGCAGTCCTCGGGTTACAAACAAAATAGGGTCTGTAGGCTTGTTCTTGTACGTTGAATTTGTAAGTCGGAACATGTACATTTTTTTTAAGTGTAAAATTATTATAAATACGTTTTTTGGATAGCATAGGGAAGGGGTAGCACCCCTGTATCAATTGTTTTGCTGCCTGTGCCGCTGTTCAGAAGATTTCACCTTACTTTCTGGCCCTGTGACAATTAGATTTTAACAATTTTGGGTTGTTGTGGAAACAAGGATTGTGATAAAGCTTCAGTGGAGACACGTTTTTCCATGAGGACACTTACAGGAGTGAATTTCCCTTCCTCGGGGTAGATATCCTCTCACTTTCTGTCGTCTCCTTCCATTTGTAACCCGGGAACCGCATATATATATATATATATATATATATATATATATATATATATATATATTATATATATATATACATATACACACACACACACACACATACATACATACACACACACCGTATATACACACAGTTGTTATGCGAATACTACTTACACTGTTTCGTTTATGAGAGTTAACTGTACCGAGAGGTTCAAAAATGCAAACGGTGTTACCATATGATGCAGCAATCTGAAAGTAAAACAAAAAATAGATTTCACCAACATACAGGTCACATAAGTACACTCCATGGAAATTGTTGACTATTTCAACATATTTGAACAGGCAAACATTAGATCTTTATTCAAACAGTGCCTATGAAAGGTAATATTCTTGAATAAGAAACACCAGAAAAATTTTCTTTTTTTGCTATTTTACAAAAACATCAATAAATGTAAGAGTGTACTGTGGGAAAGTACACACTTGGCATCAAAGGCTGGATTGCCTCCTATAGCCGGAATGACTTCATGCAGGCATTTTGTATAAGTGCCTACAAAGGATCAGCTCCGATTTGGTCTGAACACTGATTTGGACGGAACTTTGCTGGTTTGGCTCCAGACATATGGATGGATACTCAAACATCATACTTCCTAAGATTTTTTTTTTTCTTGCTACTGTATATCACAGCTTTCTTTATGCACTGTCAAAGAATCAGCCTGCTACATCCTTAGCAACAACTGACCTATTCATTTGCTGGTTGGGAAACCCCATGATGTCATTGAGCAAATATAGTCATCAATGATGTCACCTGGTAGACCTCCCCTTTTTTTTAGATGCCTTCAAAGTGTTGTTGCTAGGCAGAATATTTAATCTTCCCACTTCCTGCACCTAGGTGCTTAATGCTTCCTAACCTACACCGCACAGACTCCTGGGAATGTAGTGGGTGTAACTTTCCAGGAGTCTGTGCACTCCCCAGTCTCAAAGAATCATGTGACTTGGACAGCACAGGTGCTGAAACCTGATCTGACACTGGTTGTGCAGCACTGAGCATGTGCGAGGTCTGCAAGGCTGAAATCCAGGAAGTCATACAGTCTGGCTTCATGATGCCCACACTTAAGATGGCCCCAGTCAATTTCTATTTTATAAAGTGTCTAAATGCTGTAACAACCTAACAAAACCGACCTTAGTTTACAGACTAACTTTACTAGAAAACATTAAAGCGGTAGTTCACCCTCCTTCACCCCATTATTCCATTACTTTCGGCATCGTAGCGCGAGCTACGGTATGCCGGTCTTAAATTTTTAATCCCCGTACTCACTGTGCTATTGTTGATTGAAGAATCCGACTCCCGCGGGATGGAGAGGGAGGATGATTGAAGGCCGGCTCTGGCACGTCACGCTCCCCGAAGACAGCCGGAGTAGGTCTCGGCTATTCACAGCGCCTGCGCACAGGCTATGCGCAGGCGCCGTGAATAGCCAAGCCTATTTCGGCTATTTCCGGAGAAGCGTGACGTGCCAGGGCCGGCCGTCAATCACCTTCTCTCACCATAGGAACGCCCATTCCCCGGATTCTTCAATCAACGATAGCACAGTGAGTACGGGGATTAAAAATTTAGGACCGGCATACCGTAGCTCGCGCTACGATGCCGAAAGTAATGGAATAATAAAAAAAAACATTTTTTTTTTTTTTAACAGGGTGAACCCCCGCTTTAAGCTTGTGTATTACAGGGGTATTTATATTTAAAAAGTGAAATTGTGGCCGGAACTCCGCTTTAAAATAAAAAAATGTAAAAAAATTATACTCAACTATTCGATCTGATGCTGCATCTGTTCTCCGCCGGCTCTGCACTGAGAACTGATTAAACACCAATGATTGCTCAGTTCTCCCGTTCCGCTCTGAGCAGAGAGCCATGATGGTTTGATACTGAATCTCTGCTCTCCCCTCCAGCGCTCACTAGAGGGCTGGATTGTGGAGGGGGTGGGAGGGGCTGGCTCAGGCTCTGGCCAATTTGCTGAGAAGGAGCAAGGTGCCAGTCAAGGCATCTGGGTGGATCCCAACCATATGGTTGGGATCTTTCCCAAGCCCGGACCAGTTAAGTGACTTCAGCCGACAGAGGGCTTTAACCCCGTCAGTTGAAAACGGGTCACAGAAGTGCAGAACGAACTGTACTCCTGTCATCCATTGGAGAAGTATGGCCAAAAAAAACTTTGGCCTTACTTCTCCTTTACAGATGGCTTTAGGATTGCAGCCATTTTTTGGGGGTTTATTAATGAATGAGAACCGATTATATGATGAAGTATAACTGAGATACATGTACAGCATACAAAGTAACAGGTACAGCAAAAATATATAAAAATCCAACAAACTAAAATTATTTTCCAAATAACTATTTAATGGATTCTAGTTCTGCCAAGAAAAGGCTTGCTATAGGTCACACAAGTTGTATAAAAAAAACAAGATTAGGAGATAATATGAATTTCTTACCCGGCCTTGTTGCTGGGAACATTCCACACAGCTAACCTGGATATTTCCATGTTTAGCACCGGGAATTATCTGAACACACTCAAAATCACTTGCTAGTATGACAATATCACAGCCCGATCCATATGCCTGAAAATAAATTAGATAGGTTAGATAAGCCACGTAAGCCAGTAGACTGACACATACTAACTGCAGACTAGTTGCTCAAAACATTGGTATGAAATGGGACATTGGAGTGCAATCAGATGCAACTGTGCTTTGGCAATAAAACCTGGAAGCTTCTGCTCCCAATACATTGAAATTTTACTAAAACAAAAAAAAAAAAATAGGATAAGCGACGTGCCTCCATCCCTTAATGTATACACAATTTCAGCTTGATTACGCATTTTTTATAGGGATTATTATCCAACTATTACATCATTAACTTTATTATTACATAAATGTCACGTCAGCTTTCTGTATTTATATCTGTAATATATTTGGACATCGATTTTATGCATTGTGTACTATGAAACTACTATATTTTACTTTGTTCAAAGAGTTCTCTAGTGACCTGCCTCACTCAGTCCCACGACTCTTGTTTTTGGTTTGTTTTACTAAAACCAGACACTGCAATCACAAATTGTATCTGCAATACCATCTGAAAAAGAAATCTGGCAAAATGGCACAGCCAGACAAGGTGAGGGGCTCCAATTACACTAAAGCTGGCCATAGATATTGAAAATAGAAATGATCATTGGCTAGCCCATTCAATTCACCCATCACTGTATTGAAAATTTGCCATCTATATTCTTTCTCATTTTCAATATTAAAGTATACTTTTTTTTTTTTTGTACGATACAGTCTGTTTGTTCAAACACTTTCTAACATGACTATTTGTTTTTGTTTTTCCATAAAATAATTGGATATCGATACTCGAACTGAGCACACTAACCATTAAAAAAAAACAAAAAAAAACAATTGTTTGGTTCTCTGTAATTTTTGTTCAATATTCCACCCATCTATGGCCAGCTGAAAGTGTCGGTATAGTGGCATTTCAGTCCAATTACTGTAAACATCACTTAAAGCGGTTCTCCACCCTAAAGTGGAGTCCCGCTGATCGGAACCCTTCCCCCTCCGGTGTCACATTTGACACCTTTCAGGGGGGAGGGGGGTGCAGATACCTGTCTAAAGACAGGTATTTGCACCCACTTCCGGCCCGGAATTCACGGGCAAAAGACGGGCATTCCGTCGCGCCCCCCCCCCCCCCCCGTTGTGTGCTGGGAACACTCGGCTCCCAGCACACAGCGGGAGCCAATTGGTGGGCGCGGCGCGACTCGCGCATGCGCCGTAGGGAACCGGGCAGTGAAGCCGCAGCGCTTCACTTCCTGGTTCCCTCAGCGTGGATGGCGGGGGGAGCAGCAGAGAGACGAGCGATCGCTCGTCCTCTGCTGCGATCGGCGCTGGACTCCAGGACAGGTAAGTGTCCTAATATTAAAAGTCAGCAGCTGCAGTATTTGTAGCTGCTGGCTTTTAATATTTTTTTCCCATGGCACATCCGCTTTAAAAAGAACTCTAGAATGATTAAGCAGTTTGTGTGAAACGCGTCTACGTGACCTTGTGTCGGTGTCTTTGGCGTTATCACTTTGAACAATAAAAGGCAATCGAAATTCCTGGATGTGCAGCCATTTATTTTCTTCCTAGAATGAAAGGGTCTACGCTAGGGTTATCCCGATATCGATACTAGTATCGGTATCGGGACCGATACTGAGCATTTGTGCGAGTACTTGTACTCGCGCAAATGCTCCCGATGCCTGACAATATCATCATATAGGATTTATATAGCATACCTTCCAAAACTATTTACTAAGGCTAGCAGCATAAGGATTACAAATAGTTAATGTTGATTGAGGGAGTGGGTAAGACCAGTTACAATAATCTGATCTGCTTTTTATACATATTATCAAAATTTACAAATTTGAATAAAGGTGCACGTAGTGATTGAAATAAAGTAAATAATAGAATAACTTAAGTCATCAAGACATGTTAAATTATTAAAAAGTGTAAAGGTTGTCCCACTTCAAAAGCTATACATATCTCTTATGATCAAGCAGATAAAAGTTATTGTCTATAAAAAGCCATTTTAATAATTATGGATAAAAGAATAGCAATGCTTAAACTTCAGTGACAGCTGGTGATATATTACAGTGGGAGCCATGATAACACCATAATCCTCTCAGAACCACTTATCTTTTATAGCAAATGTCTTAAAATAATTTATAGTGTCTGAACTTTATTTGCGATGAATGAAAAATACTGTGTGCATCATAAAGAATAAAAGATGCAGCGCAAAGTCTCTCTAATGTCCATGTATTCACTTGTGCAGCTTACTGTCAGCCCCGAAATAAATATTCAGGGTAATAGTACAGTTGTCGAAGGATTATGCCACAAAGCAGCGGCATTACTGTAAACCTTTGTCTGACTCATGCAAACCAAACAGTACCACGTTCCCAGCTTTTCTTTGCACTTCCCCTACTCTGTTTGGCTATGGAGAAAAAGAGGCCACTCGGTGCAAGCTACAACTCATCCAAGTCATAGCTTATACCGGGCCTCCATATGGCAGAACTGCTTCTTGTAGCATGGAGTAAGCTTTCGCTCCTAACAGCTGCAACTTTTCTCATTCCTAGCAGGGCATCCATTCTTTGCCTGCCTATCACCATAAGTACCCCATTGTATCAGAAATGCTTTGTAGGATGATTGGGACTTCTCAACCTCGTATCCTCCTCTAAATTAGGAAAACTCTGCTCTGTACCGGCACTCTTTGTACATATACATTTTCTGCGCAACTGATTTACAAACACTGTACATGAAAACAATTGCGTGTATTTTCTGCAGGTCGCTTTGTACAAATGAATGCTGGCTGATGTGAAGCAATGGTAATCTATGTCAACACATGTGTACACTCCTTTACCCCTTGAGAACATTCCTTCAAATGAAACGCGTCAGTGGAGCTACAGCAATAACGCATGTGTTTGACTGTAATATATGCGCGTTTAGTCCTGCTTGTAACCTTTATTAAAAATGTTAACTTTTAATACTATAAAAAACGGGGGGTGTTGGGGCACTTGCCAATAATTAAAGTGGAGGTTCACCCTAAAACAATTTTCTAACATTACATCCAGCATACCAACGACATGTACAGTATGCAGGTATTTTTTTTTTTCCGCCGTACATACCGTTATATTGTTATTTTCCCCCCGGCTTCCCGGTTCTGATTCCCGTGGGACTGTGCGTTCCTATCCCTGGGTTAGATGATTGACGTCTGGTGAAAAACTTTGCATGGCGCGTCACCAGTTTTCCGTAAATAGCCGACCTGAGAGTCCTGCGCAATACTCTGCAATACCCCCTGCGCAATACCCTGCAATACCCCCTGCGCAATACCCTGCAATACCCCCTGCGCAATACCCTGCAATATACCCTGTGCAATACCCTGCAAAACCCCCTGCGCAATACCCTGCAAAACCCCCTGCAAAACCCCCTGCGCAATACCCTGCAATACCCCCTGCGCTATTTTTAGATATTGGCACCATAGCTTGTGGACGCTATAACTTTCACAAAGACCAAATAATATACACCAATTTGTACTTGTTTTTATCAAAGATATGTAGCAGTATAAATTTTGGACAAAATGTATGAAGAAAAATTACAAATTTGCTAAATTTTATAACAGAAACAAAGAAAAGTTCTTTTTTTTTTTTTTTTATTTACAGAATTTTCAGTCTTTTTTCTTTTATAGCGCAAAAAATAAAAAACACAACGGTGATTAAAGCAGGGGTTCACCCTAAAACATCTATATACCGTTACATCCAGCATACTGTCAATGTATGACAGTATGCTGGATTTTTTTTTTTTTCGCTGTACTTACCGTCTTATCGTTGTTTTCACCCGGCTTCCGGGTTCTCGCTCCCCCAGGGAGTAGGCGTTCCTAAGACGAGGCATAGATGATTGACGTGCGGGTTAAGCGTGTCACGCCTTCCGAAAATATCCGAGCTGGGACTCGGTACTTTACGGCGCCTGCGGAGTCAGCTCTAGACGGCAGGCGTCGGCGCAGTATATCGCCGGAAAGAACAGAGTTCCAGCTCGGATATTTTCGGAAGGCGTGACGTGCTTTACCCGCACGTCAATCATCTATGCCTCGTCTTAGGAACGCCTATTCCCCGTGGGAGTCAAAACTCAGAGCCAGATGAAAACAACTATAAGACGGTAAGTACAGCAAAACAAAAAAAAACAGCATACTGCAGATGTCAGCAGTATGCTGGATGTAATGGCATATAGTTGTTTTTCAGGGTGAACCTCTGCTTTAAATACCACCAAAATAAAGCTCCATTTGTGGGAAAAAAAGGACAAAAATTTCATTTGAGTACATTGTTGTATGACTGAGTAATTGTCATTCAAAATGTGAGAGCACCGAAAAGCTGAAAATTGGTCTGTTAGTAAAGGGGGTTTAAGTTCCCAGTGGTCAAGTGGTTAACAGAGGTGTGTAGTCTTTTTATATCCACTGTATGTGAAATGGCTCTGTTGAAAAGGCTACCGGTTCACAAATGCATCTAGTTATATATATATATATATATATATATATATATATATATATATATATATATATATATATATATATATATATACTAGATGCAATTCTAGTCCCAACACATAATTATAATCTGTTAAAGGGCCAAGCTACCAACCTTTATATTACTCATTTCAGGGGTCGACAATATCCGGGCGCCAGGTCGCAATTGAAACAAGAAATAGTGACCTGGCGCCCGCCGGTAATTTTCGGCCTACAAGGCCGCGGCCTCAATTACAGGCCGCCGCGGGCCTGCCGCGATCGCGAGGTGGGGGCGCATAGAGGCACAGGATCCTGTGTCTCTGTGCGCCCCCACCTCGCGATCGCGGCGGGCCCTTGACGGCCGGTAATTGAGGCCGCGGCTTTGCGGCCTTGTGAAGTCCCAAGCTCTTCCTTCTTTCAGCTGGCGCCATCTGGTGGTGGCCGTTGGCATTACAAGTTAAAGCGGGAGTTCACCCGAAAAACAATTTTTAACATTAGATTGAGGCTCGTTTTTCTGAAGGGGAATCGGGTGTTTTTTTTTTTAATCGAAGCAGTACTTAACGTTTTAGAGATAGATCTTCTCCGCCGCTTCCGTGTATGGTCTTCGGGACTGGGCGTTCCTATTAGATTGACAGGCTTCCGACAGTCGCATACATCGCGTCACGAGTAGCCGAAAGAAGCCGAACACCGGTGCGGCTCTATACGGCGCCTGCGCACCGACGTTCGGCTACTTTCGGAAAATCGTGACGCGCTGTATGCGACCGTCGGAAGCCTGTCAATCAAATAGGAACGCCCAGTCCCGCAGCCCATACCCGGAAGCGGCGGAGAAGATCTATCTCTAAAACAGTAAGTACTGCTTCGATTTAAAAAAAAAACACCCGATTCCCCTTCACAAAACGAGCCTCAATCTAATGTTAAAAATTTAGTTTTTGGGTGAACCTCCACTTTAAACAGCAATTCTAATGTAATTTTTCACTATTTTCACTGCCATCTCCTTCCCTCTAATTAGAACCCCCAAACATTATATATATTTTTTTATTCTAACACCCTAGAGAATAAAATGGCGATCGTTGCAATACTTTCTGTAACGCCGTATTTGCGCAGCGGTCTTACAAGCGCAATTTCATTTAAAAATAAAACAATAAAGTTATCCCCATTTTTTTTAATATTGTGAAAGATAATATTACGCAGAGTAAATTGATACCCAACAAGTCACGCTTCAAAATTGCGTCCGCTCGTGGAATGCGACAAACTTTTACCCTTTAAAATCTCCATAGGCGACGTTTAAAAAAATCTACAGGATGCATGTTTTGAGGTCTAGGGCTAGAATTATTGCTCTCACTCTAACGATCGCAGCGATACCTCACATGTGTGGTTTGAATACCGTTTACATATGCGGGCGCTATTCACGTATGTGTTCGCTTCTGCACGCAAGCTCGTCGGGACGGGGCGCGTTTTCTGGCTCCTAACTTTTTTAGCTGGCTCCTAGATTCCAAGCAAATTTGTCAAACCCTGGCTTATTTACCAGCTACCTTCAATTACACGTTTCACTTATTTAACCATACGCAGAATTCAAAAGCAGATGTGCAGCTCCTGCCAAAATCCAGAAAACGCAGCTGCCGGAATGACATTCCTCTGCTGCATACAGGTAGATATGGTCACTGGGATTTGTCCTGTACGGTGATAAAAGAATTCAGATCAAATTTGGCAAGTGAACATGTGACTGCTGTGTTCAAGCATCAATCTAGGCCAGATGGAAACACCACTTGTAATGACACCCATACAATCGGTGGCAAAATGGCAAGATTAGTGTAAATGCATGAGCTTAGCTAGTTTGTCATTTAATGTATGTATAACTTTCGGTTTTTTTTAATGAAAAGGAAAAAAATATGAAAACAAAATGAAAAATAAATGTTTTGCTTCAAATAGGATGCTGTCCAACACTTGCAATCAAAAAGAAAGCAGAAAGATACAAAAGTGAGAGATAATTATGAATAATGTGGATCACAATTCCTGTTCTCATAATTTACAATTTTGCTTTTCACAATATATTATCAAAATATATGTATTGAACAAGTGCCACTTTATTCTTTAGCCACAGCTTATTGGGTATAAAGTGCCAATCAGTAAAATATCTTCAAACTGGATGCATTTGTCAAATACCTTCAACTGCACATGAAAACACAGAACAATGTGTGTTAACTGCCCTTCTACACTGTACATACTTCTAACTAAGACTGCACTCACACATGTGCATTTTCACTCAACATATATTTATTTTATGTAATAAGATTCAGATAATCTGACAGACTTTTTTTTAAATGGAGATGATCTGCAATGCTGCATTCACCTATATATCATATGTGCTTGGTATCTGCAGTACTGCAGTGCATCAAACAGTGGTCCAGGCTGCAGAAAACACTTCCCACCAACGTCTGAGCTGATATCAGAAGCAATGCAGTGTGAAAAGACGCAAAACACCCCTAGAAAATGACAGCCATCTCTAAAATATGGCTGATCTTAACACTCAATAAAAAGTAGGCTCTTGTTGCAATAATAAAAAAAAAAAAAATCATACACCAATAAACGCACAATAAATTTATTTTAAAGGCATGTGGATAGTTACTAATCACCTTAGCCAAGTCACTGACACAGACAAACACTATGGGCCAGATGCACAAAGAACTTACTGCGGCGTAAGTTCTACGATGCGCCGTTGTATCTTTGTTTTGTATCCACAAAACAAGATACAACTGAATGTGGGCTCGATCCGACTGACGTACGTCTTAGTACGCCGTCGGATCTTAGGTGCACATTTACGCTGGCCGCTAGGTGGCGCTTCCGTTGATTTCCGCATAGAGTATGCAAATTAGATAGATACCCTGATTCTCAAACGTACGTCCGCCCGGCGCATTTTGTTACGTCGTTTACGTAAGGCTTTTTTCGGCTTAACGTTACCCCTGCCTCTATGAGGTGTATGCAATGTTAGGTATGGACGTCGGAACAGCGTCAAATTTTCCGTTGTTTGCGTAAAACGTTCGTGAATAGGGCTTTGCGTAAATTACATTCACGTCGAAAGCATTGACTATTTGTGACATAATTTCGAGCATGCGCACTGGGATACCCCCACGGACGGCGTATGCGCCGTTAAAAAAAACGTCATTTACGTGGGGTCATACCAGATTACCATACAACACGCCCACTCCAAGCCTGCTTTGAATTACGCGGGCTTACACCGGCAGATTTACGTTACGCCGGCCCGCATATGATTATGGGAGCAAGTTTTTTGTGGATACCCTAGGAGCCACTCTTATTTACGGCGGTGTAGCGCATATGAGATGCGCTACGCCCGCCTAAATATACGCCCGTTTTTGTGGATCTGGCCCATTATGGCATGGATCCTATACTGAGGCGGATATTCTTGTAGCAAGGTTCTAGTATGCCAATTCACATTTCTCATGTGTGTGAAACACTTTGGGGGTTATTTACGAAAGGAAAATCCACTTTGCATTACAAGTGCAAACTACAAGTGCAAAGTGCACTTGGATGTGCAGTCACTGTAAATCTGAGGGGTAGATCTGAAACGAGGGAAAGCTCTGCTGATTTTATCATCCAATCATCTGCAAGCTAAAACACTGTTTTTTATTTTCTTTGCATGTCCCCCTCGGATCCACAGCGACTGCACATCCAAGTGCACTCATAGTGCAATTTCAAGTGCACTTGGCACTTGTAGTGCAAAGTGGATTTGCCTTTAGAAAATAACCCCCAATGTGACTGTCTTTTCTTCACTGAATTGTAATGTATCTTTCTCAGATGCAATGGAACGTGATGACTACAAATGTACTTGCAAACAAGTATTCATTAACCACTCTGAAACATAAAGCAGTAACAAAAAAGGTTCTTACTGCACTTGCAACAATGTTTTCAGCAGGCATTCTGATGTGGAGAAGAATAAAAGAAGAGAATTGGGAATGAAGCATCATCAGTGCCCACAGAAGCTGTAGTCTGCATCAACTTTAAAGTGGGGGTTCCGCGGGAAAGGTTTTTTTTTTTTTAACCTGTGCATCTACTGCTTTTAACTCTGAATCTCTGAATTTTCTAGGCATCCACATTCGGCCATAAATAAGTATTTATAAAAATTTGTGCTGTAAAGTTCCATCTTGCTTGTGGGCATTGTGAAGCCCACAAGCAAATTCTTCCAGGATTCAGTGAATAAGTAAAATCCTGCGATATTTTGTGAATCAGCGTTATGAATGGGAAGCGGGACGCTGTTCTCCCAGGAGACATTGCTATCTAGTCCCAGCAAACACTGGGGCGCTGAGGAATGAAGTGACGCCCACTCCCGCGGGAGGGATACCCGGAAGTGCCTGCTATTTTCGCTTGATTAAAAGTATTGCAACGATATAAAACATTATGGATAGCGGACTGTATATGTACTTATTGTGCTGGTCTGAATAAGCTGCAGTTTACATTGTAGGTGAACCTCCGCTTTAAGCTTTGTTCACATCCAGGCATTTTTGGGCAATTTTCTGCTCTAAGCCTCGGCTCTAAAAAAAGCCCAACAAGACAAATGCCATTCATTTCAATGGCCCCTGTTCACATCTGTCACCTAAGCCCAGGTTTACACTTGTGTGATGCGGGAAATAGCTTCCCTCCAGCAGGCAGGTCCCACTGCCCTCTGCGTGTGTCAATACAAGATTAATGGCACCCCCACAATGGTTCGCAGATCACATTGCAAACTGTGGCTTTGTACAGGAATCGGATCACATAGGTGAGAACACCCATGCGATCCGATTCCAGTGCCGGGAAAACCAAGTCCCTGCATCTTTTCTGTGCGCATCCAATCCTAGTTCAGCTGTAAGACTGTATGGCTGAACTCGCATTGCTCCGACATCGTATGTGATCAGCACCGCAGTGCGGGTGAGAAATCACATGCTATGTTAGTGATCGCACTAGCCTGAAAGCAGTGGTTCACCCTCCAAAACAACATTTTAGCATAAAATTAGGCATAGTAGCGCGAGCTACAGTATTGCCTGTATTTATTTTTTTAGCCCCGTACTCACTGTGCAATCGTATATTGAAGATTCCGACTCCCCGCGGGGAATGGGCGTTCCTATCCAGAGGGAAGGTGATTGACGGCCGGCTCTGGCACGTCACGCTCCCCGAAGACAGCCGGAGTAGGTCTCGGCTCTTCATGGCGCTATACGGCGCCTGCGCACAGACGCCGTGAAGAGCCAAGTCCTATTTCGGCTATTTCCGGAGAAGCGTGACGTGCCAGAGCCGGCCGTCAATCACCTTCCCTCTGGATAGGAACGCCCATTCTCCCGCGGAGAGTCGGAATCTTCAATATACGATTGCACAGTGAGTACGGAGCTAAAAAAATAAATACAGGCATACTGTAGCTCACGCTACTATGCCTAATTTTATGCTAGAGGAAAAAAAAACATATTTTTTTTTTTTTATAGGGTGAACCCCCGCTTTAAGCAAAACACCCATTGCTAAAAAAAGTACATGAGCTTCTTTTTTGGCAGATTACAGGCGTTTTACTGCTTTTCATTTGTCATTTGTCAACTCAAAACGGCTGCACAAAAACTCTGCAAAAACGGCAGAAAAACACCCATAAAAATAGCAACGCCTGGATGTGAACAGAGCCTAAAGCAAAGCAATGGGTGTACCAAGCCCTCATCTGTACAGCTTAAAGTGATACTAAGGCTAGATTCACACTTATGCGATCAGACATCGTATGTAATTCGCACTGCATTGCTATGCACATCACATGCAATGTCTATGCGATGCGAATGCAGCCATACAAACTGTTTGGCTGAAAGCGCATTGCATCAAAATGGTACGGGACCCTTTTTTTTGGTCCGCACTGGAATCGGATTGCATGGGTGTTTACACCTATGTGATCTGATTCCTGCACCATTTCACAGTTCACACAGCAATCCGGTCTGGGGGTGTCATTAACCTCACATTGACGCCCGCAGCGGTTCGCAGATGTAAGTATAAACCACCAGTGATTTGGGTGCGCTGTGGGAACCCGCACAGGAATCGCACTGGTTCCAGCATTGCACAAGTGTAACCCAGCCTAAAAAGGGAGAGTTTAACATTGTCCCGTCTGGCGGCCCACCACCATCTGTACAGTCATCGGTACCGCCACACAGACCCGCAACCACTATCACCAGCAGTACCATTACACAGGCACGCCACCACTACCACCAGCAGTACCATACCATTACACGGGTGCACCAATAAGTACTGCCATAATGTCTCAAAGGGTTTACACACCTGAGGAGGCATATGTCATTCTTACCATGTCGGACGATGAGGGCTGCGGGGAGCTCCCATCATCTGATTCTGGTTTGAAATACAAGCCAGTGGAGGATAGTGGATCCGAGTCAGCAGAGGAACCCACCCCTTACAAAAGAATAAGGAGATCAGGACCATTATTATTTATTAATTTGGGACAAATTTTAAAAGACAAGAAAAATTCAAGTCGTAAGCCTCGTACACACGACCAGTTTTCCAGTCAGGAAAACTGCTATGAGAGCTTTTGGCCGGGAAATCCAGCCGTGTATATGATCCATCTCAGTTTTCCCGACAGAAAAAAAAAAAGGGAACCCGCTCTTTTTTTAACCAGGCAGTTTTCCCATGGGAAACACTGCGATAGAGAATACACATGGCCGGGATTCCCGACCAAAGCTCTAATGGCAGTTTTCCTGTTGGGAAACCTAGTCGTGTTTAGGGGGAAAAGGTTACCAAGCAGGTTTTTGGTTTTCCCTTCAGGATTCCCGATGGACTTCTTACCGTCGGGAATCCCGTACGTGTGTACGAGGCTTAAGAACTGGCACTTGGAACTGTGATTGGGGTTTGGATGTTCAGAAAAAAAAAAAAGTCCATAGGTTCTTGGGTCTGTAGAGAGGAAAAAGCCACATTCTGCTTGTACAGTATCAAAAATAATAGCTTCCATTATACACTCAGTGGTCTAGTTATGCACAGTGAATGTTTTTTCTCTCTGAAAACCTAAAAATATCACCTGATAAACTGTTACAAAGTCTGGTTGAAAAAAGACACAAGTTCATCCAGTGCAAACAAAAGTTATGCATTACACTGTGTTGGCATTTTATTTTGATGTTTATTTTGTTAACAAGCAGAATGAAGCCTTTTAAAGGCCTGCACAGAAAACTTACACATTCAATTATTAATTGTATGAATGGGCCTCCACTTGCATCAGAAAAGCCCCAAGCAAAGCGCAAACTGCGCTTATAGAGCACACTGCAGAGCTTCACAAAAGTCTTTGAAGATTTGGCACTGTTCGATAGGTAATGCTTACTTAACCTATGAACTGACATAAAAGCAATATCAGTCATAGAACAGCATGAATTGCTGTGCAAACAATGTAAAGTATTTATTCAAGTGGCAACTACCTTAAAAAACCTTTCAGGTAAATTGTAATCCTTCTGGTAAAGAGCACATAATCTCTGGGTCTCTGTTGGGGCACTCTCCTGCTGTCCCCTTGCTATAGACTCCCTATTATGGCTCCGTAGCTGTTTGCACCCTCCTATTCTATGTCCTACTTTATCGCACTCGTTGGCTGTCTGGGACAGAGTATGTCATCGTAAATCCCTTTCATCCCTGCATACTAGGGTTGTCCCGATACCACTTTTTTAGGACCGAGTACAAGTACCGATACTTTTTTTTTAAATGTGTCCCCAAATGCAGCCATGTCCCCCCACAGATGCAGCCATGTCCCCCCCATATGCAGCCATGTCCCCCCCCCCATATGCAGCCATGTCCCCCCCATATATGCAGCCATGTCCCCCCCATATATGCAGCCATGTCCCCCCCATATATGCAGCCATGTCCCCCCCATATATGCAGCCATGTCCCCCTTACCTACATGCTGCCGCGCCGCCGCTTGGTTAATACGGGCGGGGAACATTACAGCTTTCATTTGAATAGCTGTAGTGTTTTGCGCTGCGTATAGACACTCCCCCTTGCTCGGGATTGGACAGTTCACCCGAGCAAGGGGGAGTGTCTATACGCGGCGCGGCGGGAAACACTACAGCTATTCAAATGAAAGCTGTAATGTTCCCCGCCCATATTAACCAAGCGGCGGTGGCAGCGGGGATGCGGTGGCGGGGGGGGCGAGTATCGGATGAGGCATCGGGGGCATTTGCGGGAGTACAAGTACTCCCGCAAATACTCGGAATCGGTCCCAATACTAGTATCGGTATCGGGACAACCCTACTGCATACAATGTTGGCTCCTATTTTCTGCAACCCAGAGTTTCCATCTGGGTTGGTGCCTTCATCGTTTCAGTGGTGGATAAAAAAAGGGTTATTAAAAGTGATTGTAACCCTTAATTTTCTTTTTATTTGTTTTTTAAATAACAAACATATCATAATTATCTCCACTGTGCAGTTCGTTTTGCAGAGTGTGGCTTCGAACCTCTTCTTCTTGGGGTTCGACCGGCGGCACCCGCGGCTCCTCCTCGCATCGTTAAACCCCCTGGGAGAAGCGCTCTTCCTCTGTGTTACTTTGCGGATGTGCTCCCGAGTCCAGCATTTGCTGGACACAGAATGCCGGACTTAGCCCCACTCCCTGCATCATTGGATTGTCAGCAGCGGGAGCCAATGGCTGCGCTGCTATCAATCTATCCAACCAAGAGCCGAGAACCCCGGGTAGAGACGTACAGTGCGTCTCTGCCGAGGGAACGAACGGGCTCAGGTGAGTAAAACGGGAGGGGTAAACCCTTTACAACCACTTTATGCTACAGGTAAGCCTATAATAAGGCTTACCTGTAGCTACCCATGACATCGCCTAAACCTGCATCTGCCGATGTCATCGGCACATGTGCACTAAAGCAAACTGAAGCAATGGCTCGCATGCGCAGGAGTGACATCATCGCAGCTCTGGCCAATCACAGCGCCGGAGTCCGCAATACCCGGAAGACACTCCGGGAGAGATGTCGCCGGCCAGAGGGGAGTATGAGGACCGCTGCGGAGGCTTCGATGTAAGGCAATTCATAATAAACCAGTATTAGTTATCTTGTCAAACAAGGGGCCTCTTGAAAGGACGTGTATCTGCAGATTATAGCTCCCTCACCGATCCAAATAAAAAGCTCTCTCATATGACTCAGTGGGAAAAGGATCTGAACGTTACCCTTGTCTAAATGGCAAGATATTGCTTATGCTCTATCCAAAGTTTCCAATAATACAACGCTAATTGAAGCTAAATACAAAAACACTCCTACGTTGGTATTTGGTCCCTACCCGGGTGGCTAAAATGCTTCCGTCCACGCCACCCTCTTGTTTTCGAAGTTGTGGTCAGTTGGGGAAGATGCATCATGACTGATGGTAGTACTCCCTTGTGACTAGATTTTGGATTCGGATATTTAATTCAATAAATTCGGTGACAGGGGGAAATATTCGTAGATCCCCAGAGGCAGCTATCTTTCATAAGTTACTTGATAACGGTCCCAGAAAGTCAGTGAGATTAATCATGTATATATGGTTAGCGGCAAGAAATACTATGCATTGGAAACAGTCAGTAATTCCTCTTGACTACGTAAAGAGCAAGCTTAACTGGATTATGATCAACTCACCCATACACTTCATAACATTGGAAAATGTGATAAAATATCAAAACCGTGGCTCCGAAATATCTTGGTTCCTTAACACGTCCCGGGTTGACCCTTTTCTTACTTTCTTTTTTCTCCCTTTCCTTCATTCTGATTTTCTCCTCCCTTTTTCCTGTTGCGTAATCTTGTCTGTGTCAGGTTATCTTTATGGCCTTGCATGGTTCAGATTACATGAATATTCCCAGGTAAAATTTCAGAGGTTTTCCCATCACTTCCTAACCATTACCCCCCTCCCTATTCCATTATGTGGTGCAGTTATTCCCACACTTTCTACACCTAGCTGAGACTTCTGATATTGTTTTTCTAAATACCTCAAGTCTACTTAATTTATGGTTTTGGTTCGTGTTCTCCTTTTGTTGATGATGATCATTATCTCTGTCTCATACCATTATGTTTACCTGAGAAAGTCATTTTGCTTATGTCTGTTCTCATGCCGATGGTTTACATAATTTCTGTTTATTATT
The DNA here is from genome assembly GCF_905171775.1 of Rana temporaria. Taxonomy (NCBI): domain Eukaryota; kingdom Metazoa; phylum Chordata; class Amphibia; order Anura; family Ranidae; genus Rana; species Rana temporaria. The sequence goes on along the minus strand of NC_053491.1, from coordinate 63,818,454 downwards.
GCTATATGGCATTTAGGGCTGCAACTAACGATTATTGTTTAGATTAATCGGTTAATAACGTTAAAAAAAAAAAAAAGGAATTTTGCGGTGATTTGCATTTTTATTGGCCAATTTGTTGTTGGGCAGATTAAAAAACACAAATTTCCGCAAAAACACATTACATGCTTTTCTGCAGCTTCTCCGTTGAAGTATATTGAACCAAAAAAAACAAAATAGCACTGTTTTGCATTAAAAAGGGTCCTAGCCCTTTCCAAATAGGCAGCAGCTGAAAAAAATCATGCATGTGAACGTGTAAATGAACTGTAGTGTGTTTCTGCAAAAAGCACCAAAAAACAGGTATGACCCAGGCCTGAGATGTTTAGTAACATAATGGGGGTTAAAAAAAATACAATTAGTACAAAAAGAGCAAATAATTGCTACTGTAAGGGGTTCATTTTTTACTGTTGGACAGTGAAAGTAATATTTACAGTAGAGATTTGCTCTTTTTGTATTATAAAGGGCCAATTTTAGTTTTTTAACCCCATTAGGTTACTGGCCGATTAATCGATTATGAAATTAATCGATTACCATTTTCATAATCGATTACTTATCGATTAGTTGTTTCGGCCCTAATGGCATTATACCTTTGCCATATTGACAACCCGTGCACGTGTTATTTACATGGCCTGTTTGTTATTGCCTGAACTTTTTTAATAAAACATACTGAAATATAAAATTACCAAAGATAAGAAATGCACTCAAAGCAGCACCCAGCATAAGTGAAACTTTCTAGACATGGGTTTGTATCTAATTTTTTGGGGAACTAACCAACAGTTTTGTTCCATTTCAAATGACCATGACTACCAGAGTTCATCAATTAACAAAGGATCCAATGCTACAAAATGTAAAGTATAGGAGAGTATACGAAGAAAAAAAATCCATAAGCAGAAGAATACTGTCAGTAAAAATTGTGCGTGGAAACGGTCAGCACATCAGCTGAACTAAGGTGCAAATTTAAATGTTTGCCATTCGTCTAAACTCACTCTTGCATTTCTGTCTGGTCTATTTTCTATTGAAATCAATAAAAAATGCATCAGAACGTAGACTGGCACACATAATGCATACAATTGTTAGTGGAATGGGTAATGTGCAGAAGAAAGAAAAAAAGCACCAAAACGCAAAAGATGTGAATGGGTGACTTTCTCCTTCTGAGTGTTTTCATTCATTAATGAAACTGCCCATTAAAGTGGTTGTAAACCCACTACAAGCACTTTAACCTACAGGTAAGCCTAGATTAAGGCTTACCTGTAGGTGCAAGAAATATCTCCCAAACCTAAAAGGTTTGGGAGATATTTACAGAAAATACAGGCACTGATGTCTACGGCGCATTCGCAGTTTCCAACGGCGATCGTGCCATGACTGGCGGCTCCTGCGCGCAATCACAGCGCCGGAGCCGCGATAACCGGAAGTCACTCCGAGAGAGATGGCGGTGACAGAGGAGGCTTCAATCTCAGGTAAGCAATTCATAATGAGCTAGTATGCTATGCATACTAACTCATTATGCATTTGTCTTCCATGGTGTTTTTTTTTTTTTTTATAGGGGGTTTACTTCCTCTTTAAGTGATCAATGAAACTGGGAGAATTGGGAGGGGGTGGAGTCATAATAAGCTTTACAGGAAAAGTAGTGTCATGCGTATAACTTTAGCCACATCTCTGGGTTTACTGATTGACAGACTTTTAATTATGTGTTTATTTTTAACTTCCCAAATGTATGACAACTTCACACCAGACACTGAAAATGAGTCTGGAAAGTTTATGGTAAGATGCAATTTATTTTTATAACAAAATACTGCAGAGGAGTGTATAGGTGGGAAAACAATTCCGGGTAGACTTTATTCACAATTTTCAACCAAGTCAAATGATTACACAGCTAACAGTGATGTCACACAAGAGCTTTTCCTTTACTAGGATATTTCCAAGCTCAATTCATGCAATGCGTACCAGCAAAATCTGAGATTTAAAGGAATACTAAAAGCCTCCCAATTTTTCTCTTCATTACACCTTTACACAAACCAGCTGAGCGGAGGAAAATGCATGCCATTTTTTATGAAAACTTTTGAAAGATGTTTTTGTCACTTTAGCACCGAAGTCAAAAGGATTAATACATCCTCACATGTAGTGCACATGTGGATGCATGATATTTTCACATATGCCACGTCCTAAACGAATTTTGAAAAGAAAGAATGACTTAGGGGCTAGTCATGGACTTTGTCGGCATGATAGTTTGGTAAAGATATGAGTCTTTCGAAAAATGACTTTATATATAAAAATATTTATTACAAAAAAAATATATATTTAAAAGTTTCACTCCAAAGAGTACACATAGATTACACATAGCATTTGATCAGTACAGCGTTCACAGCAATTGATGTAACTTAGAAGATTAGATCTGGTTATGACATGTTTCGCGCTGTATCTGAGCGCTTCCTCGAAGGACTTAGTGAGGTCAATGTGCTATAAAAAGGAGTATAACAGTACAGAAAAAATAGCTGTAGAATAACCTGGCTTGATACTCTCTGGATAGAGAGATATGTAGCAGGGGCTAGCAAGGAGTTAAATTTGTAACTCCCAAGAGGAATTAGATGGCGTAGCAAAGGCGGCAGGGCCAATGTTTGGAACCAGTTACATGTAGAATTTGCAATAGCTCGTAACAAAACTGCATTCAGCAAATATAAGATTAGGGTGTTTGAAAAACACCAATCTTAATCTTTAGAGCAGTTCAAGAGAACAGGGGCAAGGATTGCCTCGATAAGCCAGTTACAGTAATCAATGCTAGCCACACGTGCCGGTTATTCGTATGCCTCCCGGGAGGCTGTTAGCACCGAAGTCTCTGGGTTCCTGTATGCTGCATCCAGTCGGAAAGCACACATTCATCACCTCATTAAAAGCCCCCCTGTGCCCCCTTCATCAGACTATATGTCCCACCATGTGCCCTGTATATTACGCCATGACGTAGTGTCACAGCATCAGGGCATGGAGTCTCAATCCTGCGACTGCACAAAAAGGATGACCCTGGAAAGCCACAAAGCCACCGGAAAACTAGGAACCTGGATCAGCAAACTTTTCATTGGCTTAACCATGAAGAAAGGCAAGAAGCAGTGTACAAGTAAAAATGTCAGCTGTTGTATATAAAGTACTAGCTGAATACCCGGCGTTGCCCGGTCTTCCTATCTTAACCTTTTGGGGAGGAAAATCATAGTAATATAAATATACCCATCTTTTATATAAGGGTGTAGGTAAGGGTTAATTTAACTGTCATATATTTTTATTTGGCATATAAGTAATATGTGTACCAGGTATTATTGAAATATCTCCAGGCGTACAGAAGTTATGTGGGAACATACATTTCCCATTGATTTGCATGGGACTTTAAACAAAAACCCCGACCCTCACAAATGGGGGTAGTTAAGGGATAAATTAACTATCCTATAGTTTAAGTGGACATATAAGTAACATGTGACCAAGTGTTATCGAAATATCTACAGCCGTTTGGAAGTTATGAAGTAACATGTATTTCCCATAGAGTTGAATGGGACTTTAAAGGAAAACCCCGACCATGGCAAATGGGGGTGGGTAAGGGTTAAACCACCTATCCTATGTTTGTTGCTGACATATAAGTAACATGTGTGCCAAGTTTCATGTTAATATCTTTAGCCGTTTGGACGTGATGCTGAAACATACATACATACACACACTGAGTTTTATATATATAGATTAGTCTACATGCACACCGGCCTTTAGCCCCAGTGTCATATCCTGGCATTTTATTGTACCCACGAGCCACGGGTCTGTTTCCAGCCAAAATCTATACCAAGCTGAAATAGACTGCGGCTGGATGATGTACCGAGTGGTACTCATGTTTAGAGTTCTATGCATTCAGGGACGTATGCCCAGTGTGTAGAATACCCGATTCAGGTATAGGTCCCTGAACGCCTACAACCCTAAACACGACAGACTCGGACACATTACAGACATCCAGACGGTCATAGACTATTACAGGCTGCCTGGCAGTGGGACTTGTGAAAAGCTGTAATTGGACAAACCACCAAGTGTGCATGAGACCCTAGGGTTTAATATAAATTTACACCAAGGTTATTCTCATTTTACAACAGAACTCCAGGTAAACAGTTCAATAAGGAATTGAAAAATATTGAACTAATTTATCTGCCATACAACATATTCCTTGCGCAGATATAATGACGCAAATTAATTTTCCAATTAACACAAAGGGGGAGGACAGTTGTGCAGGAAACTGAATGCCAGGTGTGCAGAGGGGCAGGATATGAGTATTTTTTTTAAATATATATACTTCTGTACATAAAACAATTTACATATGTATTGGAATAGTATACAGGTGAAACTCGAAAAAATAGAATATCGTGCAAAAGTTCATTTATTTCACTAATGCAACTTAAAGTGGAGGTTCACCCGGAAATATGAATTGTTACCCTTAGATTGATGCTCATTTTGTCTAGGGGAATCGGCTAGTTTTTTTTAAATCGAAGCTGTACTTACCGTTTTAGAGAGCGATCTTCTCCGCCGCTTCCGGGTATGGGCTGCGGGACTGGGCGTTCCTATTTTGATTGACAGTCTTCCGACGGTCGCATCCATCGCGTCACGATTTTCCAAAAGTAGCCAAACGTCGTTGCACAGGCGTCGTATAGAGCCGCACCGACGTTCGGCTTCTTTCGGCTACTCGGGACTCGATGTATGCAACCGTCGGAAGCCTGTCGAAAGATTGTCAATCAAAATAGGAACGCCCAGTCCCGAAGACCCATACCCGGAAGCGGCGGAGAAGATCGCTCTCTAAAACGGTAAGTACAGCTTTGATTTTAAAAAAACTAGCCGATTCCCCTAGACAAAATGAGCATCAATCTAAGGTTAACAATTATTTTTAGGGTGAACTCCCGCTTTAAAAGGTAAAACTCATATACGAGATAGATTTATTACATGCAAAGCAAGATAGTTCAACCCGTGCTTTGTCATAATAGTGATGATTATGGCTTACAGCTCATGAAAACCCCAAATCCACAATCTCAGAAAATTAGAATATTACATGCAATCAATAAAACAAGGATTGTACATAGAACAATATCGGACCTCTGAAAAGTATAAGCATGCATATGTACTCTGTACTTGGTTTGGGCCCCTTTTGTAGCAATTACTGCCTCAATGTGGCATGACATGAAGGCCATCAGCCTGTGGTACTGCTGAGGTGTTATGGAAGACCAGGATGCTTCAATAGCGGCCTTCAGCTCTTCTGCATTGTTCGGTCCCATGTCTCATCTTTCTCTTGCAATGCCCCATAGATTCTCTATGGGGTTCAGGTCAGGCGAGTCTGCTGGCCAATCAAGCACAGTAATCCCACGGTCATTGAACCAGGTTTTGGTGCTTTTGGCAGTGTGGGTAGGTGCCAAGTCCTGCTGGAAAATGAGTTTGGCATCCCCATAGAGCTTGTCTGCAGAAGCATGAAGTGCTCCAAAATCTCCTGGTAGACGGCTGCGTTGATCCCGGACTCAATGAAACACAGTGGACCAACACCAGCAGATGACACGGCTCCCCAAATCAACACAGACTGTGGAAACTTCCCACTGGACTTCAAGCATCATGCAGTGTGTGCCTCTCCATTCTTCCTCCATACTCATACAAAATTTGCTCTCATCAGAAAAGAGGACTTTGGACCACAGAGTAACAAGACCAGGTGTGTTTTTCTTTAGCCCAGGTAAGACGCTTCTGACGTTGTTTGTTGTTCAGGAGGCTTGACAAGAGGAATACGACATTTGAAACCCATGTCCAGGATCTGTCTGTATGTGGTGGCTCTTGATGCACTGACTCCAGCCTCAGTCCACTCCTTGTGAAAGTCCTAAACACTTTTGAATGGCCTTTTCCTGACAATCCTCTCCAGACTGCGGTCATCCCTGCTGCTTGTGCACCTTTCTCTTCCACACTTTTCCCTTCCACATAACTTTCTATTAATGTGCTTTGATACAGCACTTTGGGAACATTCAACTTATTTTGCAATTACCTTTTGAGGCTTTCCCTCCTTATGGAGGGTGTCAATGGTGGTTTTCTGCACAACTGTCAGGTTAGCAGTCTTTCCCATGATTGTGATTCCTACTGAACCAGACTGAGAGACCATTTAAAAGGCTCAGGAACCCTTTGCAGGTGTTATGGCTTAATTAGCTGATTAGAGTGGGACATTACGAGCCTAGAATATTGCACCTTTTCACAATATTCTAATTTTCTGAGATTGTGGATTTGGGGTTTTCATGAACTGTAAGCCATGATCTTCACAGTTATGACAAATCACGGCTTGAACTAACTTTCTTTGCATGTAAAGTCTCTCTCTCGTATATTAGTTTCACCTTTTAAGTTGCATTAGTCAAATAAATGAACTTCTGCACGATAGTCTAACGTTTCCAGTTTCACCTGCATATGAATCCTTATGGAATCCCCCAGTGGACCTAGTGCATGGAGCACTTAGACCCATTCTGATCGGTGGGAACATTATATACTTAGATGACATCTGTTTTTAGATTTCTGCTGCCTATAAGCAAAACCCCAGGCTGAAGCCCAATTTATGGGCATTCCTCCTATAGAGGAGCTATAGCACAGCACTTTAGCAATTGCCCCTATTCTCTGTACAGCGATGCTCTTACACTCAAATCTGCTCCTATTTATGCTGGGTTTTGCTGTATCTAGAGTCTGGACATCAGGCAGGTAGTACAAGAACACTCTTCGGTGCTCGGTGCAAAACCTGCGGGCACCGTGGCCATATGCATAGGCTGATTCTCTGCTCAGTGTTGGCAGAGAGGGGAACGATCTTTTGCAGCCAGTGTGTGTGTGTGTGTGGGGGGGGGGGGGTTCTCTGCTCCATATCATAGCAATGACCAGAAAATGACATGGTGCTCCATGCACTAGAGGGAATCCATAAGGATTTCAAATTTGTAGCGTTACTTATTGTACTGTACCTGGCATTCCATTTAAAAAAAATCACTAGGAGAAAAGTTATAATGTAAAATAATCCTGTCTAAAGGAAACTTTTCCTGGGGGGTAGCATTGTGGCTGTCATTGCTACTTTTTATTTTGCAAATGCTAGTTGCTTGGCTGTCATATTCACCCTCTTGCTTTGTGTCAATGACCTGGTATTAATGCACATAAGGACTTTGACTTTCTTGACATGCATACTTGCTCTAAGTCAGTGACTCAGACATTACTAAATCCAGTGGGACAATGTAATTATCAAAGAACAAGCATCATCAATAGGGAACCATGTGTCTCTTACTCATCTGTATTGCAGCAATTTTCCTGCAGCTTTACAAACCATTAGTCCCTGCCCCCGAATGAAAATCTAATTATTCACTGTCCTTAACACACAAGGTAAAGCGAATTTGCATGGAGACCAGTAATTTTAGCTAGTTTGATTTTGAATTGAGGACTAAAATCTGGACATATCCAGGCAAATATTGAAAAAGGATATTCTTGTCCTTGGTGGGAGCCAACCCAGCACTGAAAACATTCTAATGCTGTTCATACCCCTATTGAAACGATTGCCTACATCAGGCCTCGACAAAATCCGGGCGCCAGGTCGCAATTGCGACAAGAAATTGTGACCTGGCACCCGCTGGTAATTGAGGACGCGGCTTTGCGGCCTCAATTACCGGCCGTCGCGGGCCCGCCGCGATCGCGCAGAGGCGCACGGAGGCACAGGATTCTGTGTCTCCATGCGCCCCCACCTCCACCGCCGCACGATCGCGGCGGGCCCGCGACAGCCGGTAATTTAGGCTGCGGCTTTGCAGCCTTGTGAAGGCCCAAGCTGCCTTCTGTGACCTGGCGCCATCTGGTGGTGGCCGTTGGCATTACAAGTAAAACAGCAGTTCTAATGTGTGTGTTTTTTTTTTACTGTTTTCACTGCCATCTCCTTCCCTCTAATTAGAACCCCCAAACATTATGTATATTTTTTTTATTCTAACATCCTAGGGAATAAAATGGCGAACGTTGCAATACTTTCTGTCACACCGTATTTGCGCAGCGGTCTTACAAGCGCACTTTTTTTGGGGGAAAAAATACACTTTTTTTAATTAAAAAAATAAGACAACAGTAAAGTTATCCCAATTTTTTTTTTATATTGTGAAAGATAATGTTACGCCGAGTAAATTGATACCCAACATGTCACGCTTCAAAATTGCGTCCGCTCGTGGAATGCAGACAATTTTCATAATCGATTATTCGGCCAGTAACATAATGGGGTTAAAAAAACTATTTTAAGGCTATTATCTGATTAATCGAAACAATAATCGGCCAACTAATCGATTATGAAAATAATCGTTAGTTGCAGCCCTGAATACAAATTTATTGAAAGCTGAAGGTTAGTAATTTTTGGTTGAAGATGCTTTCCAAACACATTCATTACTTGTAATGGTGTGTATCTTATGGCATGCAAGCTGCTGCTTCATGTAAATAATCCTCCCTTTGCATGGCGGGATACTATCAAAAGCAGTGATAATCCGGTGCTGTAGGAGTTAGAGAGCAGGAGCTGCAGGTGTGAAGGACTTGCTGCCCCTTTTGCCATTCACAGGACTCTTTCTATTATTGTCCCACAATGCAATGTGTTCTGTGAATGGGGAAAAATGATGAATAACAGAATCTCCCCTGTGCATTCACAGATTGTGTTGCATTGTGGGACAATTATAGTACGAGTTCTTTAACCACTTCCCGACCTCCTCATGTACATTTACGTCGGCAGAATGGCACGGACAGGCACAATCACGTACCTGTACGTCCTCTGCTAGACGTGGGTGGGGGGTCCGATCGGGACCCCCCCCGGTACATGCGGAGGTCGGGTCCGCTCGGGGAGCGATCCGGGATGACGGCGCGGCTATTTGTTTATAGCCGCTCCGTCGCGATCGCTCCCCGGAGCTGAAGAACGGGGAGAGCCGTGTGTAAACACGGCTTTCCCGTGCTTCACTGTGTCGGCGCATCGATCGCGTCATCCCCTTTATAGGGAAGACACGATCGATGACGTCATTCCTACAGCCACACCCCCCTACACTAGTAAACACACACAAAGTAAACCCTAACTCCTACAGCGCCCCCTGTGGTTAACTCCCAAACTGCAACTGTCATTTTCACAATAAACAATGCAATTTAAATGCATTTTTTGCTGTGAAAATGACAATTGTCCCAAAAATGTGTCAAAATTGTCCGAAGTGTCCGCCATAATGTCGCAGTCACGAAAAAAATCGATGATCGCCGCCATTGGTAGTAAAAAAAAATAAAAAAAATAAAAATGCAAAAAAACTATCCCCTATTTTGTAAACGCTATAAATTTTGCGCAAACCAACCGATAAACGATTATTGCGATTTTTTTTTACCAAAAATAGGTAGAAGAATACGTATCGGCCTAAACTGAGGAAAAAAAAAAATTTTATATATGTTTTTGGGGGATATTTATTACAGCAAAAAGTAAAAAATATTGCATTTTTTTCAAAATTGTCGCTCTATTTTTGTTTATAGCGAAAAAAATAAAAACCGCAGAGGTGATCAAATACCACCAAAAGAAAGCTCTATTTGTGGGGAAAAAAGGACGCCAATTTTGTTTGGGAGCCACGTCGCACGACCGCGCAATTGTCTGTTAAAGTGACGCAGTCCTGAACTGTAAAAACCCCTTGGGTCTTTAGGCAGCAATATGGTCCGGGGCTTAAAGGGTCACTAAAGGAAAAAAAATTTTTAGCTGAAATTACTGTTTACAGGACATAGAGACATAATAGTTAACTGATTCCTTTTAAAAATGATTAAAAATAGATAAAAAAACAATCATATAATGTGCCTGCAGTGTAGTTTCGTTTTTGCTGTTGTTTGCTGGTTCTCTGATGTACAGAGAGCCACTAGAGGGCAGTCAGCCAATAGAGAGCACTGATACTTTGTCTAAAACTCCTCAGCACCAATCCAGTTTCGTTTTACACACAGCTCCTTGATTAGTGACCACCGTGAGAAATCTCCCAGTACTGTGGTTATCAGGAAACAGGCAACCAGGAAGTGTCCAGAACAGAGAGGATTTACAGCAACATCAAAGCAAAAACGAACAATGAGGACATGAAACCAGGACTGCAGTAAGGTAAAGGAAGCTATTTAGCTAAAAAAAAAAAATCCTTTAGTGACCCTTTAAGTGGTTAAATGATATAGGGACAGAATAGGGTGGGCGAGTGGTGCAAGTCCTTCACACTGTTAACCCCTGCAGCACTAGAAGATCGACACTCTGAGAAGTATCTGGTGGCATGAAGGTAGGAAAACACATTTATACAGGTAACTAATGTGTTTGGTGCGGTTTCCAAAAAAAAAAAAACACACTAAACTTTAGGGCTCATTGAGTCAATGAAACTCTATGCAGAGAAGCAGGCAGATGCATCCACCTGGGAAGCAGACAGCCCACAGAAGTGAATGCACACGCAGCAGGCTGCACAGACACAGGCGCATATCAAAGTTTAACATGCGGGCAGGAATGTGCACGGATCCAAATGCACAGCCTAATGTTGAGTGGGGGGGGGGGGCCCACAATGATTTAATATTTAGCTGGTGCAGCAGCTACCAGACAAACTTTGATCAGTGTATGGCCAGCTTTCCCTGTCCTAGTGTGACAACACTGCTCAGTGCGGTTGTCTACACCAAGGTATACCTGCCCCTAAAACAGGGGGCTTCAAACTACGGCCCTCCAGTTGTTCAGAAACTACAATTCCCATCATGCCTAGTCATGTCTGTGAATGCCAGAGTTTTATAATGCCTCATGGGATGTGTATTTCTGCATCAGCTGGAGGGCCGTAGTTTGGAGATCCCTGTCCTAAATAATAGCTAAACCTCAGAACAAAGATATAATAATAATAAATATAAATATATATATATATATATATATATATATATATATATATATATATATATATATATCATCTTACAGTTCTTAGATGTGGTGGCTGCATTAATTTTCTTTTTTTCAAGCGCATAACATTTTCATTACAATAGAAAATACCTGTTGACCTTGCCAGAAATGCAGTGAAATGCTGCACAGACAAATTTCTTCCTTCTGTAAACCACCAGCTGCCCTGCCCCCCATGTAATGGAGAGGAAGAGACGAGGACGTTTTTTTCAGCCCATGTCAATTATCAGGAGAGGGTGACAACCATGGGGGGGGGGGGAGCAGTGCAGCCAGCCACCCAGGGACAGGAAGTGTTTATTTGCAGGATTACCAGGTGAAGATAAAGCAAAAGAATTTTGAAAAGAACAAGAATAAAGCCGCAACAACACATAACATTTTCAGTTTTATGATCAGATACACTTTAAAATTTAGGCCCCATTCACACATCGTTTAGTGACAACACGTGATCCTGCTAGCAATTTAAAAAGCGCGATTCATGTGCAGATGTGGAGTATAGAAGGCGGCTGAACTGAACGGCCCTATGTGCATTTGTTGCCAAAGCAGCTCAGGAAACAAACTTTGGCCCTAAGCCAGGCACAATTCTACATGTGTGTTTTGCCTTGATTCTTGCACACTGTGTTGTGCGACAATTGCAGAAAAATCGGCACCGTACATTTTGACCCATTATCCCAAATCACCCTATATGTGAACTGGCCTTATCCAGTGCTATATATGATCCAACAAAGACTCTCAGATTAGAGTTAAGCCCTGTACACACGATCCAATATCTGATGGAATCTAATCCGATGTATTTGCAGGGGTATTCGGGCACTTTTATCCCCCACTAGCGGCCGAAAAAGGGTTAAAACCACCTGCAAAGCACTGCTGCAGCAGCAATTTGCCGGCGGTATAGCCGCGGTGCCCATTGATTTCAATGGGCAGGAGCGGTATACACATCGCTCCTTCAACACTCCAAAGATGCTGCTAGCAGGACTTTTTTTTACCGTTCTGCTAGCTCACCGCTCCAGTGTGAAAGCACTCTGGGCTTTCACACTGGAGAGACAGCAGCGGCTCTTTCAGGGCGCTTTGCAGGCGCTATTTTTAGCGTTATAGCGACTGCAAAGTTCCACCAGTGTGAAAGGGGTCTTACACCCAATGTTTCTAGATAGAAAGAATTACTGAAATTTTTGCATATGTAGATAATGTTACAGACGCAAATGCTTGCCTAAACCAGCAGCAGGTACTACTTAAAGAGGAAGTAAACTCTGATGGGTTTTACTTTCTCTATCTTTCCCTGCAAAGGTAAAGCATAATGCATCGCATAGTAGTCCATTATGTGACACTTACCTGCAGTAGAAGCCCGTGATGTCACCGTCTTTAATGCCCCGTACACACGATCACTTTTTGTGATGAAATAAAATGACATTTTTAAAAATGTCATTTAAAATGATCGTGTGTGGGCAAAATGTAATTTGATGTCTTCTGAAAAATGACAAAAAAAAAAATCGAACATGCTTGAATTTTTTATGTCATTTTTTAAAATGTCATTTTTTGTGTCATAAAAAATGATCGTGTGTGGGCAAAAATGACGTTTTAAACCCGCACATGCCCAGAAGCAAGTTTTGAGATGGGAGGTAAAACTACCATTCATAATGGAGTAAGCACATTCATCACGCTGTAACAGACAAAAAAGCGCGAATCGTCTTTTACTAACAAGTAACCAGTTAAAGCAGCCTCAAGGCGAATAGAACTTCCCCTTTAGAGTGCCGTCACTTTGTTCATCATTTTTCAAAAACGGTGGTGTGTGGGCAACATCATTTTTAATGATGAAGTTGGAAAAATTACATTTTTTTTCATCACAAAAAGTGATCGTGTGTACGGGGCATCACGCTGGCAGCAAACGTCCATCTTCACACCTCTTCTTCCGGGGGCCGCGAACTCCGGCTCTCTGACTGGCCAGAGTCGCGTGACGTCACAAGACGGTGCATGCGCCAGTGACGTCTTCGCTGGGGGAAATTGCAAATATCTTCGAGACCGTGTAAGTCTCGGAGATATTGCAAGCACCTACAGGTAAGTCTTAATCTAGGCTTACCTGTAGGTGTAACTTTCGCCAGAGGGTTTACAACCACTTTAAAGCGGTTGTAAAGGTTCAATGTATTTTTTAACTTCTGTGTGCCGCCCGCCCCCCCATACTCACCTGTGCCTCTTCTCAATCCAGCGATGTGCATGAGAGACTTGGCTCTCCCCTTACTGGTTTAGACAGCAGTGGGTGCCACTGTCTCCCACTGCTGTCAATCACAGCCAGTGAGCCAATGAGGATAGAGTGGGGGCAGGGCTGAGCCAGGCTCAGGAGCAAGCCTGCATCAGTAGTCCCATAGCAAGCTGCTTGCTTTGAGGGCACTGGTCAAGAGGGAGGAGCAAGAAGTGCTGGGAGGGGACCCAAGAAGAGGAGGATTTGAGCTGCTCTGTGCAAAACCACTGCGCAGGGCAGGTAAGTATATCTTGTTCGTTATAAAAAAAAAAAAAAACACCATCCAAACCTTCAATATCAGTTTAAGGGAACTACCATCAGAAAAGTGCCATTAGTGCTTTACTAAACTCCCCTCATTGTGTGGCGTCTCCCCCCTACATAGACCTTCCAGTTATTTTTCGTACAACCAAAAGGAACAGACTTGATTCCCCCATCCACACATGGGGCGCCCCCCGCCCCAAAGCACCTACCCCCCCCCCATGTTGAGGGCAGGAGGGGGGGGTTGCTTGCTCGTCCCCACCCCCTTTCCTGACCGGCTGGCATGCTCGGATAAGGGTTTGGTATGGATTTTGGAGGAACCCCATGACGTTTTTTTGGCGTAGGGGGTTCCCCTTAAAATCCATACCAGACCTAAGGGTCTGATATACTCTAGGAGGGGAACCCATGCCGGTTTTTTATTTAAAATTTGGCGTAGAGTTCCCCCTCATGATAAGCCACTGGCAAAGTCCCGTCCTGGAGGCAACTTTAAGTTGCATTGCAAGTCGCCCCAAGTGGCGCTGTGGTCCACGCTCAAGTCGTGTCCAAGTTGCCTCGCAAAGTCGCGCACAAAGCCCCTGTGTGAACCGGCTCTCACAAGTGTAGAGACTTCTCTGCTCACTCTGGCAGTCTGCCAAGTTTTTAACAACATTGTCTGTGCTAGTAGATAAGTAGAAACATTGCAACTCTCCCTTCTTAGATCAAAGGGACACAACTTATGCGTGTAAATGCAGGAAGTTTAACCACTTCAAGTCTAAACCTTTTTCTGACAAAGTTAAAATCAGTATTTTTTGCAAGAAAATTACTAGGAACCCCCAAACGTTATATAATTTTTTTGGGCAGAGACCCTAGGGAATAAAATGGCGATTGTTGCAATATTTTATGTCACACTGTATTTGCACAGTGATCTTTCAAATGCATTTTTTTGGGAAAAAAATACACTTCAATTACTAAAAAAAAAACGAAACTGTAAAATTAGCCCAATTTTTTCGTTTAATTTGAAAGATTTTGTTAGCCAGAATCGTGCAGCTCTACTGTGCACCCACATGGATGTCAGATTGGGGGCAGCTGTGTCTGTGCAGGAAGGATGGGCTGAGGCGTGTTCACAACTCCACTGCCCGCCAGGGGGAAACGATTGTAGTCCTTTATTGGTGGAGTACGGGGGGAGGTGATTGTAGTCATTTATTGGTGGAGTACGGGGGGAGGTGATTGTAGTCATTTATTGGTGGAGTACGGGGAGGTGATTGTAGTCATTTATTGGTGGAGTACGGGGGGAGGTGATTGTAGTCATTTATTGGTGGAGTACGGGGGGAGGTGATTGTAGTCATTTATTGGTGGAGTACGGGGAGGTGATTGTAGTCATTTATTGGTGGAGTACGGGGAGGTGATTGTAGTCATTTATTGGTGGAGTACGGGGGAGGTGATTGTAGTCATTTATTGGTGGAGTACGGGGGGGGGTGATTGTAGTCATTTATTGGTGGATTAGGGGGGGGGGTGGTTATAGTCATTTATTGGTGGAGTACGGGGGGGGGGTGGTTGTAGTCCTTTATTGGTGGGGGGGTTGTAGCCATATTACTGCACTTGCCACAGAGACAAGGAGTCATGTCCGTGGTACTTTTATTATTTGCACCAATATCCAGTTTTTTATCACGTTAGGCGGTCAGGGAATGTCCTCGTCATCAATCAGTTCTGCTGGGACCTTGAAGAAGAGAACGTTCCATGAGAATCGGTATATTGTGTGACTAAACAAAGTACCATGGACAGTACTCCAGTGATTGGCGTAAGGTTGTCACCCTGGGACAGGAAGTGAGGTCATGGCGGATTCACAGGAGAATAAAGTGACGGATGAATACAGATGGGAGGGGGCTCCATGCCGCCCCCCATCCCTGGCATCCCTCCTCTGCAGAGGGGTCTGGTGCAGTGCTGGGTGATCCCCATCCGGAATGGGAGACTCCGGAATCCTCCCCCATCATCCTCCTCCAATGACCACAACATGGACCACCTGAGCCCATCCCCCATCACTGAGCTCTGCAGATACCATCATCCCCTCCCCCCCCATGACTGAGCACTTCACACAGACTATCCATCCCCCCCCCCCCCCATGGAGGTCACTGGATGGGGGAGGGGTGAGGAGGATAGCCCCCCCGGGAATCCTCTTACCGTGAAGGGGATGTCCTGGACGCTGCCCACCGAGTAGCAGTTATCTCCGGGGTTGACGGCTCCGGTCAGCACCTGGTGGAGATTCATGGTGAGCCCCGAGCACAGCCTCTCCCTCCTCCTCTCAGGTGTTCGCCCAGCGGCCTGCCCTCTCCATGGCCCGGTGTACCGGTCAGTGTGTGTGTCCCCCAGAGCTGTACGGGAGAGGTGAGACCCGGGGATTCCGGAGGATGGGCTGCGGGAGCGCGCGGGCGGCGGTGCGCGATCACAGCGGGGTGCCGCGGGAGCGCGCGCCTGTGCTTAGAGGAAAGCCCCGCCCCCACAGCTCTGTCACCTTCTGTCTCCTCTCTTCCCCTCCCCCTCCGAGGGCTCCCCAAAAATCACCGCCCACACGCTACGTCATCATCACTCCGCAATCCGCATCCTTCTACTACCTCAGATCACCATATGGTGTCACCGAATGTCACTGTGTGTGTCCTCTCATCACACACTACCACCAGTGTCACCGAGTGTCCCCTCATCCTACAATCCTACCAGTGTCACCTCACTACACTATCCTACCAGGGTCACTGAGTGTCCCCTCATCCTACAATTCTACCAGTGTCACCTCACTACAATATCCTACCAGGGTCACTGAGTGTCCCCTCACTACACACTACCACCAGTGTCACCGAGTGTCCCCTCATCCTACAATTCTACCAGTGTCACCTCACTACAATATCCTACCAGGGTCACTGAGTGTCCCCTCACTACACACTACCACCAGTGTCACCGAGTGTCCCCTCATCCTACAATTCTACCAGTGTCACCTCACTACACAATCCTACCAGTGTCACTGTGTGTCCTCTCATCACACACTACCACCAGTGTCACCGAGTGCCCCCTCATCCTACAATTCTACCAGTGTCACCTCACTACACTATCCTACCAATGTCACTGAGTGTCCCCTCACTACACACTACCACCAGTGTCACCGAGTGTCCCCTCATCCTACAATTCTACCAGTCACACCTCACTACACTATCCTACCAGTGTCACCTCACTACACTATCCTACCAGTGTCACTGTGTGTCCTCTCATCACACACTACCACCACCAGTGTCACCGAGTGTCCCCTCATCCTACAATTCTACCAGTGTCACCTCACTACACTATCCTACCAGTGTCACCTCACTACACTATCCTACCAATGTCACTGAGTGTCCCCTCATCCTACAATTCTACCAGTGTCACCTCACTACAATATCCTACCAGGGTCACTGAGTGTCCCCTCACTACACACTACCACCAGTGTCACCGAGTGTCCCCTCATCCTACAATTCTACCAGTCACACCTCACTACACTATCCTACCAGTGTCACCTCACTACACTATCCTACCAGTGTCACTGTGTGTCCTCTCATCACACACTACCACCACCAGTGTCACCGAGTGTCCCCTCATCCTACAATTCTACCAGTGTCACCTCACTACACTATCCTACCAGTGTCACCTCACTACACTATCCTACCAATGTCACTGAGTGTCCCCTCATCCTACAATTCTACCAGTGTCACCTTACTACACTATCCTACCAGTGTCACCGAGTGTCCCCTCATCCTACAATCCTACCAGTGTCACCTCACTACACTATCCTACCAGGGTCACTGAGTGTCCCCTCATCCTACAATTCTACCAGTGTCACCTCACTACAATATCCTACCAGGGTCACTGAGTGTCCCCTCACTACACACTACCACCAGTGTCACCGAGTGTCTCCTAATCCTACAATTCTACCAGTGTCACCTCACTACACTATCCTACCAGGGTCACTGAGTGTCCCCTCATCCTACAATTCTACCAGTGTCACCTCACTACACTATCCTACCAGTGTCACCGAGTGTCCCCTCATCCTACAATCCTACCAGTGTCACCTCACTACAATATCCTACCAGGGTCACTGAGTGTCCCCTCATCCTACAATTCTACCAGTGTCACCTCACTACAATATCCTACCAGGGTCACTGAGTGTCCCCTCACTACACACTACCACCAGTGTCACCGAGTGTCTCCTAATCCTACAATCCTACCAGTGTCACCTCACTACACAATCCTACCAGTGTCACTGAGTGTCCCCTCATCCTACAATTCTACCAGTGTCACCTCACTACACTATCCTACCAGGGTCACTGAGTGTCACCTCACTACACTATCCTACCAGTGTCACCGAGTGTCCCCTCATCCTACAATTCTACCAGTGTCACCTCACTACACTATCCTACCAGTGTCACCTCACTACACTATCCTACCAGTGTCACTGAGTGTCCCCTCACTACACACTACCACCAGTGTCACCGAGTGTCCCCTCATCCTACAATTCTACCAGTGTAACCTCACTGCACTATCCTACCAGTGTCACTGAGTGTCCCCTCACTACACACTACCACCAGTGTCACCGAGTGTCCCCTCATCCTACAATTCTACCAGTGTAACCTCACTGCACTATCCTACCAGTGTCACTGAGTGTCCCCTCACTACACACTACCACCAGTGTCCCCTCATCCTACAATTCTACCAGTGTCACCTCACTACACTATCCTACCAGTGTCACTGAGTGTCCTCTCACTACACACTACCACCAGTGTCACCTCATCCTACAATTCTACCAGTGTCACTGAGTGTCCCCTCATCCTACAATTCTACCAGTGTCACCTCACTACACTATCCTACCAGTGTCACCTCACTACACTATCCTACCAGTGTCACCTCACTACACTATCCTACCAGTGTCACCTCACTACACTATCCTACCAATGTCACCTCACTACACTATCCTACAGGGCTGGACTGGGACAAAAATTTGGCCCTGGACTTCATCCAGACTGGCCCACTTTGACAGGTCTCTCCTAAAGCGGCCGGACAACTCCCGCACCCCCCCCCCCGGCCACCCAAGCCCCCTCTCCCCCTTCACTAGCCACTAGCCGTTCTACTTTATTAGAGTAGAACTGCTGGTACTGGTACTCTTATAGGTAGTACCAGTGGGGAAGCTAGACATTATTTCACCCAGGGCAAAGAATCAGTTTGGTGCCCCCCCTATGGGACAAGATTAGGCAGACGTGAGAAACTCCCAGGCCATAGATGTTTTGTCAGCTGTCTGTCCCCTCCCCCATGCTCCTCTGTCGTCCCCCCTGCTTCTCTGGTCCTCCCCCTGCTTCTCTGTTCCCCCCAGGTGAGCGCTGCGGGGAGGAGCGGAGGGGGCGGCGGTCCGCTGTGACTGAAGCCGGCCCACTGAACCATCGGCCCACCGGGAAACTCCCTGTAGTCCCAATGGCCAGTCCATCCCAGCTATCCTACCAGTGTCACTGAGTGTCCCCTCACTACACACTACCACCAGTGTCACCGAGTGTCCCCTCATCCTACAATTCTGCCAGTGTCACCTCATTACACAATTCTACCAGTGTCACCTCCAGGGCTGCTGTTAGAAATCACAGGGCCCCGTACAGCCTACCTGACAGGGCCCCCCAGCCCCCCCCCAAATATATCAAAACAATATTTTCACAAACAAATACACTAAAATCCTTATTAGCGGACACAAACCTGTGTGAATTAGCCCTTTTTTTAAAGTTTTGAAAAATCTTTAAACTTTTTTGTTAATATAATTTTTTTAAAGAATGTTGAAATGTATTAAAATTTAATTTATTTATTTTTTATGAGACAGGTAAGCC
Source organism: Rana temporaria (assembly GCF_905171775.1). Taxonomy (NCBI): domain Eukaryota; kingdom Metazoa; phylum Chordata; class Amphibia; order Anura; family Ranidae; genus Rana; species Rana temporaria. Next base: position 63,799,139 of record NC_053491.1, on the reverse strand, counting down.
AGCAGTGCCATGGGGGGCATCACAGTGACATGGGGCACAGAGGGGGATCAGAAGCAGGCAGAACAGGAAGGGGGAAGTAATTCTGTAATTGTCCCTCCATCCGACCACCAGTACACAGTTCACCTAATTGTTACTTTGTACATTTCTAAAAGTATCAACTGTCTGTACCATGAGACAGAAACTAATGTGTTTTTCTTTTTCTGCAGTGAATTCACTTTAATGATTTACCTCAAATTTTTGTGATATTTACTTTACCTATTTACTGAATTTTTAGTATTTACCTCACATGTTGTATTTACTGAAATTGCAGTAATTACCTCAAATATTTACTAAATTTTCAGTATTTACCTTACATATTTACAGAATCTGTTGTATTTACGCTGCATATTTACTGAATTTGCAGTATTTACCTTACATATTCACTGATTTTTGCAGTGCATATCTCACATATTTACTGGATTTGCAGGAATTTACCGCACATATTTACTGAATTTGTGGTATTTACCTCACATAGTTATTGAATTTGTGGCATTTACCTCAAATAGTTATTGAATTTGTGGCATTTACCTCACATAGTTATTGAATTTGTGGCATTTACCTCACATGTTGAGAAGAAAAAGAAATTAGAGGTGGCGCTGGTCCTACGGAGACAAATGCTCCATAAAAGAGGCTCCTAGTGTAAGGTGCAGTGTGCAAAATGTACACAAAGTGCTAAACGATCCAAAGTGCAAAACTACTAGAATGATTCCACAGTATATATCATAAATGCAGCTATGGGGAAAAAAAAATGACATAAAATATATATCGCAGTGCTGTGCAAATTAAAGTGCTATTGTGCCTATGTAAACACTGCTAGGTAAAGAAAATGTGCAAAACGTAAAATTCCTGTACAATTAGGGTACCTATGTTAACCCTTGGACCCCTGAATAAAAAAACACCTCTGCAGAGGCGCTTTCCCAGCGGTATAGCCGCGGTGCCCATTCATTTCAATGGGCAGGAGCGGTATACACACCACTCCTTCACTGCTTTTATTACCCATCCTATTCCCTTGTAGGGATTCTGCTTGTGGGGGTTGCATCTCCATGCCCCAACCTTCTGTCCACCTATTCACCCTCCGCTCCCTGGGGGAACCCCTTGTTGTGATGTGTTTTTACACAGCATTAAGATTTACCTGTCATCTTGTGATGGCAACGAAGCCCTCGGCACTGTCCACTGACTCCTGGGAAATGATGACACACATCTCCCAGGAGCAGTAGTGAGCGGAGGCGCAAAGGGAAGTAACGAAAGGAACCGAGGTGATGAAGGAGGCAAATTTCAATGGACCACATAGCAACAGGCAAAAAGAGGTAAGTAAAAAAAAAAATGTTCTACAAATATATATATATTTTTATATTATTTCATGCACATTATTTTTTTTTTTTTTTTTTTTTTGGGTGGAACTCCACTTTAAGGCATTTTCTAATATGATTTGACTTCTTTTTTCTCCTTTTTAAAAAAAATGTGTTTGTATATTGGCATGGTCTTTCCACAGATGTACACATAAACCTGATGAAGTGGGCGCTGTCCCCCAAAATGCATTGAGAATACAGCTCCCATTAATGAATAATGCATTATTTACTCTGCTGAAATGTTATATATTTGTTGGTGAAAATATTTGCTTATGTGAAAAAAATCCATGTGGAAGCATATACATGTTTTTTTTGTTTTTTTTATGTCAACTCTAATAAAAACTTTTGTATTTTTTTTTAAATATATCTGTTGTACCATTTTACTTGAGCACCACTCACTAAAAGTCCCATGGGCATATTATCAGTATATATTTTTGTATTTTGGATATTGAGGAGTGCTACTCAGGTCTGATCATGGTGGCCCTTTGTTGTTCACTCTGGGCCACGTACATACGTCCGAGAAACTCGACGGGCAAAACACATTGTTTTGCTCGTCGAGTTCCTTGTGAAGCCGCCGAGGATCTCGGCGAGCCAAGTTTCCCCATTGACTAACGAGGAAATAGAGAACATGTTCTCTATTTGGCTCGACGAGTTCCTCGTCGGTTTCCCCGGCCAAAAGTGTACACACGACCGGTTTCCTCGGCAGAATACGGCTCCCATCGAGTTTATGGCTGAATTGTGTACGGGGCCTCACTGTGTTTCTCGTCTTTTTAAAATGTAACTGTTGGTACAGCATATATGTGACCCAGAAGTTATAAATGATTTATAGTTTGAAATTCGGTCATTACAGGATGGCAATATCGTTTACTCTCACAACCGCGTTTTTGTTTTTCAAAAACAGGTTCTAACGATTTTTCAACTGGTGTATGGCTAGCATAAGATGTACTAGTAGGTCTAAATACAGTCTAAATACAGTAACATGTTAAAGCCAAACTCCAGCTCACACTTTATAAGCAGTTGCAGCAAACAGTTTTTTTGTTTTTCCTTTTGGGATAAATGGGGGTTGATTTACTAAGAAAAAAATCTGGTGCAGCTCTGCACAGTCAGGCCCGAATTCACAAAGCACTTACGCCGACGTATCTCGAGATACGCCACGTAAGTGTAAATATGCGCCGTCGTATCTATGGGCCGGACTCAGAAACCAAGATACGCCTGAAAATAGGCTTCATCCGACCGACGTAACTTTCCTACGCCGGCGTATCGTGGGCGCATATTTACGCTGGCCGCAAGGGGCGCTCCCATTGATTTCCTATTCAAATATGTAAATGAGGGAGATACGTCGATTCACGAACGTACTTGCTCCCGGCGCATAATATACGCGGTTTGCATAAGTCGTACGTCCTAGGTAAAGTTATTCCCCATATATGAGGCGCAACTCATGCTAAGGTATGGACCAGGGAACACAGCTGTCGTATTTTACGTCGTTTACGTAGTAGTACGTGAATAGGGCTGGGCATAGGTTACGTTCACGTCGTAGGCAGTGATCCGTCGTATCTTAGGGAGTAGTTCCGACGTGATTCTGAGCATGCACACTGGGATACGTCCACGGGACGGCGCATGCACCGTTTGTTTTAAGTACTTCTATGACGCTTGGCCTCATTTGCATGGGGTCACGCCTCATTAGCATGGCTCACGCCCACTTCCACTTACGATGGCTTACACCGAGGGAAGCCAGCGCAGTTTGGGAGGCAAGTGCTTCGTAAATTTGGTGCTTGCCTCTGTGCGCTATGTCGGCGTAGCGTATATTGGATACACTACGCCGGCATAAATATGCGCCAATGTATGTGAATCCGGGCCTAACTATATATCTTCCAGTTTTTTATTTTTCTGCCAAAGCTTAACTGAACAAGCTGAAGTTAGAAGCTGATTGGCTACCAAGTACAACTGCATCAGGTTTTGTACTCTCTAGTTTTAGAAAATCATGTTTTAAATAAATACACAAATAAAACTGAGCATTCTAAGCACCTCTGCCAGTGTTAAATTGTTTATTCCATCCCTTTAACTGATACATCTGCAGGAGAGCTTGTTCTGTTGAAAAACAACAGACTTACTGGCCAGATCACCAGGTTGAATAAGAAAGCAAGCCCCCCCCCCCCCAAAAAAAAACGAATGCAGCCATCACATCTAAGAATTGGTTAGCTGCAATATAATAAATGTTTGCTTTTGGGTTTAATATTACTTTAATATTTTGGTGCAGGTTACTGCACTTAAAGCAGAACTAAACTGCATCTGAGTACCACAAACTATAAATGCTATTTAATTATTTTTAATAATCAAAGCAAACTCATCCATCCATGTCTTCAAAACATCCACCTAGCATCTCTAGCTGCGGCCATCTTGAGGGCAGATGATTCATGTAGCATTTCTGGAATTCATTTGCCCCTAGCTTGGGCATGCATGCAGGAGAGTGTAGCTGAGAAAGCCCCTTCACCCCCCCCCCTTCCCCAGATAAAAGACAAAGCAAAAATTGTCCTTGAAGACTCCTGGGATGTAAGACATTTTGGTCTAGACCAGGAACCAACTAAAGAAATGTAAAAAAAGTTTATAACAAGTAAATATAATATACATTCCTATCAATTTACTAATACTAGCAACATAAGGATTAAAAACAGTACATTTTGATTGAGGGCCAGTTCACACCACATGCAGTCCAGGGCGTTTTTGTTCTGCATCAAAAGCGCATAGAAAGTAGGTTATATGTTTCCAATGGCATAGTTCACACCAGTGCGGTCAGTTCCAGGGCTTTTCAGTTCCAGAAAAAAAAGTAGAACATGGTGTATACTTCCTGCACTGGACTGTCCTGGAACATCGTAAAACGCATTTAAAATGCACTGAAACGCACTGGAACGCATCGAAAATGCACTGGACCCTAGTATAGTGGGGGGGGGGGGAGAAAAAAAAAGCACATGGAATGCATCTGGAAACACACCAAAAAAGCACCGGAAAGCATGAAAAACGTGTTAAAAACGCTAAAATGTCCTGCAGAACAATCTAACACTAATATACAGTATATATGTACTCAGCTTTTTTTAGTAAGCTTCATTATAATCGATTATCAGATTGTATCAAAAAGGAGCCTCAGTAGGGTATATAGTATAAAATAAACACAATGGGGTATATATTTCCAAAATGATTTTTCCAGAATTTTTCCCAGAATTTGTGTATCGGGCCACATTTTTTTTTTTAAAAAGGTGAATGTTAGCTTTTCTACCAACTTGCCTCATCTTCTCTCAATGTATTTGTTCTAAATTTTCCGGGTTGAGCTTTGTTTTCTATTCTCCGGTGAACTGGTTTTACTGGTCCTTATTTATAACCTTCCAGATTCCATTGATGTCCAAAGATATCCTGCGGTATCCTGCATTGCCATGTGAGAGAAGGTGGAGAAGGTCCCTTGTTTCTTACTACTCAAAACTTTTTTGTGGCCAGGAACCCCTGGGAAAGGAGTTGCATGTATATTTTTATCAAGATATCAATCAGGACAGGAGAACATGCTCCAAATCAGTTGTATTGGTAGTATTCACTATACTTATTTTTAATTACTTATATCAATAGGAGTGTGTATGGTTTTGCAGAACAGAAACACAACAATGACAGCCTCAAATGGGCTGAATAACTAAAGGCAAATAGGCTGTTCTCTTTTCAAAGGAAGCTACACTTTGCGTGAGAATTTTTCTTTAGCTTAGTGAATGCAGTAACATTTCACTTATACCCAATACAATAAAATAACAGCATGTTTGCTTTCACATGATTGCATACCTCCTAACTTTCTGAGAAGAGAATGAGGGACACCCATTAGCAAAAGTACGTAGGCATAGGACACATGCCTACGTCCCCTTAACTGCTTCCAATCCGGCCACTGTACATAAACTGCTGGGTGGGAGTTTCCCCGTTCTGAGTGGACGTACTTGTACATCGCTCAGAACAGGTGCTCACACAAGGCCCCCAGGCCGCACAGTGGCGCAATCCTGTGATGGCTGTGATCTTTGGATACAGCCCATCACAAATCGGGATATGAGTGCGTTGATTGGCATGTGTCCAATCATGTGATGGCTGTGTCCAATCACAGCCTTCACAGTTTAAACAGAGACATGTGTCTTTGTGTCAGCTCTCCCCGCTGAGCTCAATGAGTAAGTGATAATTTTACATAAAGAGCTGTCACAGATCACACAGACTGTAGCCATCCGCCACACAGTACACCAAGCACCACTGTCCCTACTGTCCCTGTCCCATGAAAATCTGTCCAAGTGTCCCCATGAACAGCTGCGACAGTGCACAAAACATCCGTCACAGTGTCCCATCAACATTTGTATCAGTGCACAAAAACATCTGCAATAGTGTTCCATTGCAAAATCAACATCTGTCAGTGTCCGCCGTTGGACTATCAGCATCTGTCTTAGTGTACAAGTACACAAAAATATCTGTCAGTGTACAGTGTCAGTGTACAAGTGCATAACAACATATCAGTGTACCAGTGTCCCACTAATAAAAAATTGAAAGCGCCCCCTCTCCCCTGCTCATGTGCAAAAGCAACCGCATATGTTGGTCCCGTACGCATACATACAGTTGCAAGAAAAAGTATGTGAACCCCTTTGGAATGATATGAATTTCTGCACAAATTGGTCATAAAATGTGATCTGATATTTATCTAAGTCACAACAATAGACAATCACAGTCTGCGTAAACTAATAACACACAAATAATTAAATGTTACCATGTTTTTATTGAACACACCATGTAAACATTCACAGTGCAGATGAAAAAAGTATGTGAACCCCTAGACTAATGACATCTTCAAGAGCTAATTTGAGTGAGGTGTCAGCCAACTGGAGTCCAATCAATGAGATGGGATTGGAGGTGTTGGTTACAGCTGCCCTGCCCTATAAAAAACACACACCAGTTCTGGGTTTGCTTTTCACATGAAGCATTGCCTGATGTGAATGATGTCTCGCACAAAAGAGCTCTCAGAATACCTACGATTAAGAATTGTTGACTTGCATAAAGCTGGAAAGGGTTATAAAAGTATCTCCAAAAGCCTTGCTGTTCATCAGTCCATGGTAAGACAAATTGTCTATAAATAGAGAAAGTTCAGCACTGCTGCTACTCTCCCTAGGAGTGGCCGTCCTGTAAAGATGACTGCAAGAGCACAGCACAGACTGCGTAATGAGGTGAAGAAGAATCCTAGAGTGTCAGATAAAGACTTACAAAAGTCTCTGGCATATGCTAACATCCCTAATAGCGAATCTACGATACGTAAAACACTAAACAAGAATGAATTTCATGGGAGGATACCACTGAGGAAGCCACTGCTGTCCGAAAAATACATTGCTGCACGTTTACAGTTTGCACATGAGCACCTGCATGTTCCACAGCAGTACTGGCAAACTATTCTGTGGACAAATGAAAGCAAAGTTGAGTTGTTTGGAAGAAACACACAACACTATGGGGCTGATTTACTTAAAACAATGCGCTGTGACGGTTGATGGCTTAATTGCCACGCCGAATGAATGCTTAATTAGGCACATGAACCAGCGCAGCAGAGGGTGCAATGCAATTAATATGTAAAGCCGCCGAACTCCCTTTAGAAGTCTATGGGAGAAATCAAAAGTGTTAATTTTAAAGGTTAATATGCAAGTTTTTGTCCTAAAAAGTGTTTGGGGACCCGGGTCCTGCCCCAGGGGACATGTATCAATGCTTTTTTGATTTTTAAAAACGGACGTTTTTTTGGGAGCAGTGAATTTAATAATGCTTAAAGTGCAACAATAAAAGTGAATTATACCTTTTAATTTCGTACCTGGGGGGTGTAAAGTAAGCATGTGAAATAGCGCATGTTTCCCGTACTCAGAACTGTCCCTGCACAAAATGACATTCTGATGGAAAAAAAGTAATTTAAAACTGACTCGCGGCTATAATGAATGGTCGGCTTTTTTTGAAAAAAAAATGGTGTGGAGTTCCCCCAAAAATCCACACCAGACCCCTTATCCGAGCACACAACATGGCCGGCCGCAGAATAGAGGGGGGGGACGAGAGAGCGCCCCCCCTCTCCTGAACCGTACCAGGCCAAATGCCCTCAACATGGGGAGGATGCTTTGGGGTCCCCCCCAAAGCACCTTGTCCCCATGTTGATGGGGACAAGGGCCTCATCCCCACAACCCTGGCCGGTGGTTGTGGGGGTCTGCGGGCGGGGGGCTTATCGGAATCTGGAAGACCCCCAGATCCAGCCCCCCCTGTGTGAAATGTTAATGGGGTACATTATACCTCTACCATTTCACCAAAAATGTAAAAAAAGACAATAGCCGGTTTTTGACAATTCCTTTATTAATGTCTTCTTTCCGCGCTTCTTCTTCCATCTTCTTCTTTTCTGCTTTTTTTTCGGGTTTCTTCCTCCATCTTCTTCTTCCTCTGCTTCTTTCTTGGGTCTTCTCGTCCGCATCTTGCACCGGCTTCTTCCTCCATCTTCTTCTCCTTCCTTCAGTCTTCTCGTCCGCATCTTGCATGGCTTCTTCTTCCCCGGACGATCCGCTTGCAATTGAAGTTCCTGCCGTGTGACGCTCCCGTTTTTCTGACAGTACTTTTATAACCGAGGAAGCGGCGTCATCCTGTGACCCCGCCCCCCTCTGACGCCACGGGGAAAGCCATAAGAAAGCCCCCGTGTGGTACATGTGCGTCAGAGGGGGGCGGGGTCACCGGGTGATGCCGCGTCCTGGGTTACAAAGCCGTGTAAGATGAGGACGAGAAGACCGAATGAAGGAGAAGAAGACCCAAGAAAGAAGCAGAGGAAGAAGAATATGGAGGAAGAAACCCGAATAAAAGCAGAAAAGAATAAAATGGAAGAAGAAGAAGCGCGGAAAGAAGACATTAATAAAGGTATTGTCAAAAAACGTCTATTGTCTTTTTTTTACATTTTTGACACTTTTGACCATTTCACACAGGGGGGGGCAGGATCTGAGGGTCCCCTTTGTTAAAGGGGTCTTCCAGATTCCGATAAGCCCCCCCCGCAGACCCCCACAACCACCGGCCAGGGTTGTGGGGATGAGGCCCTTTTCCCTATCAGCATGGGGACAAGGTGCTTTGGGGGGACCCCAAAGCATCCTCCCCATGTTGAGGGCATGTGGCCCCTCTTTTCTGCGGCCGGCCAGGTTGCGTGCTCGGATAAGGGGTCTGGTGTGGATTTTTGGGGGAACTCCATGCCATTTTTTTTCAAAAATTTGGGGTGGAGTTCCAGACCTGAAGGACCTGGTATGGATATTTGGGGGGAACCCTACGTCATTTTTTTTATTTGATGGTGGGGTTCCCCTTAAGGGCCTGGTAATTGAATTTGGGGGGACCCCCCGCATTTTTTTTCTCAGTATTCTTTATAGCCATGAGTACTTTTAAATTACTTTTTTTTCCCCTTCAGAAATGACATCTTGTACAGGGACAGTTCTAAGCATGGGAAACATGCACTACTTCACAGGCATATTATACCCCCCCTGTATGAAATTTAAAGGATCATTTCACTTTTATTGTTTCACTTTAACCACTTCCATACCGCGCCTATTCTGGCACTTCTCTCCTTCATGTAAAAATACTATATTGTTCCTGGAAAATTACTCAGGACCCCCAAACATTATATATATTTTTTTAGCGGGCACCCTAGGGAATAAAGTGGCGGTCATTAAAATTTTGATTTCCAACAGTATTTGCGCAATAATTTTTCAAACGCCACGGTTTCATGAATTAAAAAATAAGAAAACAGTAAAGTTAGCCCAATTTTTAGGGATAATGTGAAAGACGATGTTACATCGAGTAAATAGATACCTAACTTGTCACGCTTTAATATTGCACACACTCTTGGAATGGGGCCGAACTTCGGGACTTCAAAATCTCCATAGGCGACGCTTGAATTTTTTTTACAGGTTACCAGTTTAGAGATACAGAGGAGGTCTAGGGCTAGAATTATTGCTCTCGCTCTAATGCACACCTCACATGTGTGGTTTGAACGGCGTTTACATATGTGGGCGGGACTTACATGCGCGTTCGCTTCGAGTGCGAGCTACTAGCGACAGGGGCGTTTTTTTTTTTGTACGGAATTTTTTTCGTTTTGCACTTTCTTTTCCTTTTTTTTTTTTTTGATCACTTTTATTCCTATTACAAGGAACGTAAACATCCCTTGTAATAGGACTAGTGTGTGACAGGTCCTCTTTATGGAGAGAGGCGGAGTCAATAAGACCCCACATCTGTCCTCCAGGCTGGAAAGCATGATATCGGGAAAAAAACACTGATCTCATGCTTTCAGCCACAATCATGTTCGTTCAGCACAGTGGTGTAGTGGATAGCACTTTCACCTAGCAGCAAAAAGGGTCACTGGTTCGAATCCCGCCTGTGACACCATCTGCCTGGAGTTTTTATGTCCTGTGCCTGCGTGGGTTTCCTCCCACAATCGAAAAACATGTTGTAAATCGGATCCTGTCTAAATAAGCCCTAATATGCAGTAGTATATTTAGGTGTTGTGCTGCCCTAGGCCTGACTAAACTTCTGCACCTCTTAATAGAAAAATTACCCACCCCTTCCTGTCAAGGCCACACCCTGTTTTTTTATGACGTGCCCAGAAATTTTCAGGGGGGGGGGGGGGGAGGGGACACACACTAGTTCTGGGGAAGAGGGGGGGGGGCATTGGATTCCCTTAATTTGCATAGTTTTTCTCTCATTTCCTGTTTGGCTATGGGGCAGGAAGTGAAGGGAAACCTCCGCAATTGGACAGGGATGGTACAAAATAAACCGACAGGGGCTATAACCCTCCCTTACTCTATCCAAAATGGAAAAAAAAAAGTGTTGATTACAGTTCTAGTTTAAGCACAAATTTCTGATAATTTGATTGAGAGGACTAAGAAAATATAACCATGCCAATAGGCCAGGATACAGCGTTGCAAATATGTATGAATGTGTGTTAGGGACCCCCACAAACACCACCCAATGTTAAATAAACAATTTTCTTAATTTGAAAAAAAGTATCATCCCTTCCTCAGAGACATTAGCAGCAGTACAAGCAACTGTAGGGGCATGATGTCCTGTGTGCTGGCCACCGCTTTCCGAGAACCACATATGCGCATATCCAATACACGGTGGTCGCGCATCTACGCGCAAGACCCCAATTTTTAGGGAAAGTGATAGTAAAGCAGATACAGATTTCCAGGATCGGACTAACAAATGTTTCTAGTGAAAGGCAACTGGTGTTTTCTATTAAACAATGGCTAAATGGGCCAGTGACATGCATCACAGTTGATCTGAGGAATGTGTCTTTGCAAATTTAAACTAAATGAAATCCTTTCTTCTTTTTACTTAGGGCTAGAGTGCAGAGGGATTAAAAGTCTGCTAATTTTTTGGGGATGTCTGCACCCCTGATAGGGTGAAGTCACCTCCCAAATTTTCTCACTTTCTACTTCAATTTCATTCACTTCCTGTCACATAGCTAAACAGGAAGTGAGGGTAAATCCTTACTAATGTCTTTTCTTGGGGACACACAGATCAATCTAAATAGTTTCCCATTATGTAAATTGCACTCTAGCATTTTGCTGTGTACACCCCAAATTATTAGGAATCTTGGAATTCGGGGTCCATTTACTAAAGGCAAATCCACTTTGCACTACAAGTGGACAAGCAAGGAAGAAAAGAACAAAAAAAAAAAACCTTGCTTCTACATGATTGGATGTTAAAAATCATCAGTGCTTCCCCTCAGATTTCTAGCGACTACGTTTCTACTGCAGAGTGGCTTTGCCTTTACTAAACCCCAAACTAACTAATCATTTGGGGTGTACACAGCAGTGCTGGAGTGCAATTTGCTTAACCCCCCTGGCGGTATTCCCGAGCGTGACTCGGGGTAGCTTTTTTCTGCTATAATCGGTAACCCCGAGTCACGCTCGGGGTAGATATGCAGAGCCTGCAGCGTGCGCTGGCTTACCTTCTCCTGGATCCAGCGATGTCACCGCGCTGTGTGAGCGAGCGGGACCTCGCTCGATTCACACAGCGTCCTCCTGTGCTGCCGATCTTCGTTCCCTGCGACGTTACGATGCACAGGAGCGGAGATCGGCGCCAAATTCAAGAAAGTAAACAAACACTATACATATAGTATACTGTAATCTTATAGATTACAGTACTGTATGTAAAAAAAAAAAACCCCCCTTGTCCCTAGTGGTCTGCCCAGTGCCCTACTGTAGATTGTCCATAGCAACCAAAAGTGTCCCTTTATGTCAAAAATGGTTTTAGATCAGCTAGAAAACAGCGATAATAAATTATAATCGCTTGCAGAATTGTGCGATAGCGATTTGTCGGGAAATTAGTCATAGAAAAAAAAAAAATTATGACAGCGACAATTTTGCAACTGAGAAAATTTCAGTGATTTTGATTTGATTACATTATTGAATAATTTTTATTAGAATTATATTATTATTTGTTATAATTATTTATAATTATTTATTATATTATAATTTATAATTTTGTTTTTAAAAAAAATGTCATACCCGGGATGCCTACTAGTCTCTTGTTTGGTCAGATTTAAGTGAGTTATTCCTAAGAATTACAGGCCTACAGTATTAAATGCCAAATTTCCTTGCAAATAATTGTACCGCTTTTGGTACGTAATTCCAGACAGAATCATACCGCCAGGGAGGTTAATGGGGACACTAGTTAGATTGACCTGTGTGTCCCCAAGAAAAGACATTGGTAGGGTTTTAACCTGTAAATCAGCACTTCAAGCCTGTCCGCCAATACCCCCCCCCCCTCCCAACAGGCCATGTTTGCAGGTTTTCCTTCATCTTGCACATGTGCTTTAAAAGACAGTCTGGACAGCAATTCTTGATAAGATAAATCCACAAAACATGTCCTTTCGGGGGTACTTGAGGACTGAGGCTGAGAACCACTGCAGTAAAAAGGAAAAAATTAATACTTACCGCGCTGTATTTTTCCTTTCCTGGTGACTACATGGCAGCAAACAATCCATGCATGAAGGCACCAGGAATGGAGATTCGAGACAAAAATCACACCTGTTTTGTTAGGCCAATCAGCCTATTTCAGCTGCAGCTGTCAAAACATGTAGCATGAAAAAGTAACAAAAAACAAACTTCAAAATTTGAAAGTAATTTTATTGGTCAACAAAACAAGGAAAGCAAAAAAAAACAAAAAACAAACAAACAAAAATAAACAAATATAAAAAATAAAAATAAACATATGTTCATTTGAGACAGTAAACAGAATATGGTTTATGCTTTGGAAATAACAGGATAAATAGACCCACATACATCTATTAAGGATTTAAACATTAATTAGTCACAACATCTTGAGAAATAAATATTCCTGCCTAGGCAGAAAAAATCTTGAGAAAGATTTAGCAAAATAATGCAGCACAGACAATTACATCAAAGTGAACACCCTAAAAACAACATACATTGACAACCTCACAAATATTTCAGGCGAAGATAGCCCCCACCCAAAATAAATAAATAAATAAATAAACCAGTCAAAAAAACCTTGATCAAAAACATATCTGTTTTGCAAAGACATTCGATAAGGACACACAAATATAATCTTGCCGGCCCCACACACACAATCTGGCCTCATTTCAGGGCAAGGTAACAACTGCTCTATGCAAGCTTTATATAACATAGGCTTGTGTGCTAATGAGGCAATTAAAAACGCATGCACAGCCCATGAAACACACAAAACACAAGTTCACCCAATGTAGAGACTGAACTTTAAAGTGGGTACACCTGTTAAGGATGTCCTTAAATTACTAACCAAAAAAACATGCTCTATGAGCATGCCCAGAAACATCAAAGTGCTGTTCACACACAAAAAGCAACATAAAAAAATCTAAGTCCCTGGCATGCTCAGATCACCAGAAATGCAGATAGCAGAAAATAAGAAAAGCCCTGTCCAAAATGAATCACATCATCCAGCATGCTACAAAATTAGAGATGGGACAAACACCCCCTGGTCCGGGTGGGCAAACAAAGAGCCTAACAAAAGTTATACCATAAATACTATTGCAGTCTATGGGAAATGACTTGTTCATTTTGCTAGACCCCACTTGGCTGGCTTATCTTCTAGTAATTGGCCTTAAAATGGGTATGGGGGCCCAGGTCTCACCTAAGGGACATACAGTACCTGCCGCTGTTATTGTACTTTCAGCGTGATCTCATCACTCTGATTCTCGAGGACAGGGTACTGTAAATCTTGCGCTGGCTGCCGCCATAGGAAAAACACAGGAGAGAGAGAGAGCGGCCTCCATGATGGAGGGGGGGACATGCGATGTATGGGCACAGGCAGGACCCGGTTCCGAAAGGCAGAGGTTCAGAGGCAGAGATGGCTGGCTGTAGCAGAGGCGGAGCAGTACATCAGAGGCAGACTGGTGGTGGACGGTAACGATGTGACCGCAGGTACACAGACAGGTCACACTCACTGCCAGTGGCACTGTGATAATCAAGGTGCGCAGGGGATGCTTTCTTTCCTTCCTCCATTCTTCCACCGCTGCTGTGCCAGCGCCTCTAACACTGTACAGAGGGACTCTATAGTGGAGTGGCTGCCTGTTGAGTTAGTTGCTGAGAGGGAGTAGAATCACCGGTGGCCGGGCGCCCTGGGTGGTAGTGCCACCACCTCTCTCCAGTGCACCCTAGGCGGCTGCCTAGTGATAGCACCGGCCCTGACTCCATGGCAGAGTGGCTTTGCCTTTACTAAACCCCAAACTAACTAATCATTTGGGGTGTACACAGCAGTGCTGGAGTGCAATTTGCTTACCCCCCCTGGCGGTATTCCCGAGCGTGACTCGGGGTAGCTTTTTTCTGCTATAATCGGTAACCCCGAGTCACGCTCGGGGTAGATATGCAGAGCCTGCAGCGTGCGCTGGCTTACCTTCTCCTGGATCCAGCGATGTCACCGCGCTGTGTGAGCGAGCGGGACCTCGCTCGATTCACACAGCGTCCTCCTGTGCTGCCGATCTTCGTTCCCTGCGACGTTACGACGCACAGGAGCGGAGATCGGCGCCAAATTCAAGAAAGTAAACAAACACTATACATATAGTATACTGTAATCTTATAGATTACAGTACTGTATGTAAAAAAAAAAAACCCCCCTTGTCCCTAGTGGTCTGCCCAGTGCCCTACTGTAGATTGTCCATAGCAACCAAAAGTGTCCCTTTATGTCAAAAATGGTTTTAGATCAGCTAGAAAACAGCGATAATAAATTATAATCGCTTGCAGAATTGTGCGATAGCGATTTGTCGGGAAATTAGTCATAGAAAAAAAAAAAATTATGACAGCGACAATTTTGCAACTGAGAAAATTTCAGTGATTTTGATTTGATTACATTATTGAATAATTTTTATTAGAATTATATTATTATTTGTTATAATTATTTATAATTATTTATTATATTATAATTTATAATTTTGTTTTTAAAAAAAATGTCATACCCGGGATGCCTACTAGTCTCTTGTTTGGTCAGATTTAAGTGAGTTATTCCTAAGAATTACAGGCCTACAGTATTAAATGCCAAATTTCCTTGCAAATAATTGTACCGCTTTTGGTACGTAATTCCAGACAGAATCATACCGCCAGGGAGGTTAATGGGGACACTAGTTAGATTGACCTGTGTGTCCCCAAGAAAAGACATTGGTAGGGTTTTAACCTGTAAATCAGCACTTCAAGCCTGTCCGCCAATACCCCCCCCCCCCTCCCAACAGGCCATGTTTGCAGGTTTTCCTTCATCTTGCACATGTGCTTTAAAAGACAGTCTGGACAGCAATTCTTGATAAGATAAATCCACAAAACATGTCCTTTCGGGGGTACTTGAGGACTGAGGCTGAGAACCACTGCAGTAAAAAGGAAAAAATTAATACTTACCGCGCTGTATTTTTCCTTTCCTGGTGACTACATGGCAGCAAACAATCCATGCATGAAGGCACCAGGAATGGAGATTCGAGACAAAAATCACACCTGTTTTGTTAGGCCAATCAGCCTATTTCAGCTGCAGCTGTCAAAACATGTAGCATGAAAAAGTAACAAAAAACAAACTTCAAAATTTGAAAGTAATTTTATTGGTCAACAAAACAAGGAAAGCAAAAAAAAACAAAAAACAAACAAACAAAAATAAACAAATATAAAAAATAAAAATAAACATATGTTCATTTGAGACAGTAAACAGAATATGGTTTATGCTTTGGAAATAACAGGATAAATAGACCCACATACATCTATTAAGGATTTAAACATTAATTAGTCACAACATCTTGAGAAATAAATATTCCTGCCTAGGCAGAAAAAATCTTGAGAAAGATTTAGCAAAATAATGCAGCACAGACAATTACATCAAAGTGAACACCCTAAAAACAACATACATTGACAACCTCACAAATATTTCAGGCGAAGATAGCCCCCACCCAAAATAAATAAATAAATAAATAAACCAGTCAAAAAAACCTTGATCAAAAACATATCTGTTTTGCAAAGACATTCGATAAGGACACACAAATATAATCTTGCCGGCCCCACACACACAATCTGGCCTCATTTCAGGGCAAGGTAACAACTGCTCTATGCAAGCTTTATATAACATAGGCTTGTGTGCTAATGAGGCAATTAAAAACGCATGCACAGCCCATGAAACACACAAAACACAAGTTCACCCAATGTAGAGACTGAACTTTAAAGTGGGTACACCTGTTAAGGATGTCCTTAAATTACTAACCAAAAAAACATGCTCTATGAGCATGCCCAGAAACATCAAAGTGCTGTTCACACACAAAAAGCAACATAAAAAAATCTAAGTCCCTGGCATGCTCAGATCACCAGAAATGCAGATAGCAGAAAATAAGAAAAGCCCTGTCCAAAATGAATCACATCATCCAGCATGCTACAAAATTAGAGATGGGACAAACACCCCCTGGTCCGGGTGGGCAAACAAAGAGCCTAACAAAAGTTATACCATAAATACTATTGCAGTCTATGGGAAATGACTTGTTCATTTTGCTAGACCCCACTTGGCTGGCTTATCTTCTAGTAATTGGCCTTAAAATGGGTATGGGGGCCCAGGTCTCACCTAAGGGACATACAGTACCTGCCGCTGTTATTGTACTTTCAGCGTGATCTCATCACTCTGATTCTCGAGGACAGGGTACTGTAAATCTTGCGCTGGCTGCCGCCATAGGAAAAACACAGGAGAGAGAGAGAGCGGCCTCCATGATGGAGGGGGGGACATGCGATGTATGGGCACAGGCAGGACCCGGTTCCGAAAGGCAGAGGTTCAGAGGCAGAGATGGCTGGCTGTAGCAGAGGCGGAGCAGTACATCAGAGGCAGACTGGTGGTGGACGGTAACGATGTGACCGCAGGTACACAGACAGGTCACACTCACTGCCAGTGGCACTGTGATAATCAAGGTGCGCAGGGGATGCTTTCTTTCCTTCCTCCATTCTTCCACCGCTGCTGTGCCAGCGCCTCTAACACTGTACAGAGGGACTCTATAGTGGAGTGGCTGCCTGTTGAGTTAGTTGCTGAGAGGGAGTAGAATCACCGGTGGCCGGGCGCCCTGGGTGGTAGTGCCACCACCTCTCTCCAGTGCACCCTAGGCGGCTGCCTAGTGATAGCACCGGCCCTGACTCCATGGCAAATTTTAAACACTTCTGTACCGTAGGATATGACGTCCTGGACTTCAGTGGGAGATATCTGAATGATGGGTGCAGCTACAGGAAAAAGAGAGATACCCCCCAGATGGGACTTTAAAGGCCAAACCACAGTATAGGTATACAAAATATATGTTTTATTCGGACAAAGTGAACCTGTTGACATTGGCTCAGAACGCACATAGAGCACCTAAGTACATAAAAACATAAAAAGCATATTCCATAGCCATATGCTATCACCAAAAAATATATTAAAGCGTGTGCCGAGTGGCAAAAAGAAAAAACATAACACAATACAATACACAACAAAGAACTGTAACATCAAATAAACTCTCCAAATGGTAGATAATGCCCGACGCGTTTCTGGTTCTTATCAAACCATCATCAGGGGCTTCAGGAGTGGGTATTATGCAAGATTTGGCATTCGCTGATAAGGTAGGTGTAGGTCTCCCCAATGTTGTTCATGTGCATAGATTAAATGCACGAGAAGGTAAATAGTGGTAGCTTCACATGGAACACTCCCAGAAGAATAAATGGAGCTAGGGTAAGGTCCAAGCCCTGCTGACTGGTATACAGACAGGTGGTTATCCAGATGCCCATGGAAGTCCTAGGACACAATTTCTGTGTTGGTCAAAGTAGACCTGGGAGGTTGTGAGGATCGCTCAAGGCGTTTTCCCCAATGTGTGGATGGGTGCAGCTACAGGCATCCTTCAGATATCCTTTTTTACAGGCGGCGATTGTTCGCCACTTGATCTTTCTTACAGGCGACGGGAGGGGACATCCCCCCTCCCACCGCCATCCGGTGCTTCTCCGGGCTCTCCCGTGCCATCGGAGGCCCAGAGAACGAATCGTCCGCCCCCGAATGAGGAGCATAGAGATTTAAAAACATAAACAAAGCTGCAATCGCGGCTAAAAGCATGAGATCAGTGTTTTTTTTCCCGATCTCATGCTTTCTAGACTGGAGGACATATGTAATAGAGGAATAAAAGTGATCCAAAAAAAAGGGACAAAAAAATGCAAAAAAAAAAAAAATATTACGTAAAAAAAAAAGAAAAAACAACAACAACAAAAAATTAAAACGCCCCTGTCCCTAGTAGCTCGCACTCAGAAGCGAACACGCATGTAAGTCCCGCCCACATATGTAAACGCCGCTCAAACCACACATGTGAGGTAATGACGCATGCGTTAGAGCGAGAGCATTAATTTTAGCACTAGACCTCCTCTGTAACTCTAAACTGGTAACCTGTAAAAAGAATTCAAGCATCACCTATGGAGATTTTTAAGTCCTGAAGTTTGGCGCCATTCCATGAGTGTGTGCAATATTAAAGCGTGACAAGTTAGGTATTTATTTACTCGGTGTAACATCATCTTTCACATTATCACAAAAAACTGGGCTAACTTTCCTGTTTTGTTATTTTTTAACCACTTCAGCCCCGGACCATATTGCTGGTCAATGACCGGGACACTTTTTGCGATTCGGCACTGCGTCGTTTTAACTGACAATTGTGCGGTTGTGCGACGTGGCTCCCAAACAAAATTGGCGTCCTTTTTTTCCCACAAATAGAACTTTCTGTTGGTGGTATTTGATCACCTCTGCGGTTTTTAGTTTTTTGCGCTATAAACAAAAATAGAGTGAAATTTTGAAAAAAAAATGAATATTTTTTACTTTTTGCTATAATAAATATCCCCAAAATATCTAAAAAAAACATTTTTTTTCCCTCAGTTTAGGTCAATACGTATTCTTCTACATATTTTTGGTTAAGAAAAATCGCAATAAGCGTTTATTGATTGGTTTGCGCAAAAGTTATAGCGTCTACAAAATAGGGGATAGTTTTATGGCATTTTTATTAATATTTTTTTTTTTACTAGTAATGGCGGCGATCAGGGATTTTTTTTTTTTTTTGAAAAATATTTTTATTGAAGAATTTTCAAACACAAGACATAGTACAGTTAGACAATACAGGACATGGACAGCTCAACGTCATACAGTTCTTCATGAGATACAGCTGATACATCAGCAAGACAGTAACCCTTGCAAGCTAGACATGGTAACATACTGAGGTTTGTATCAACCGACATATTCAAGGGAGGAGGTGGTGGGGGGGGGGGGAGGGGAAAGTCTCATCCACCTAGAAGAAGAAAAGCAAAGAAAAAAGAGAGAAAAAAGAAAGGAATGAAAGAATGTCTTATCCAGCAGTCTCTGGCTCCTCCACCCAGACCCGCCATATCTTTTCATATTTTTGCGGACATCCGCGGTTGGCATATGTGTCTTTATATAGGGGAAGGCTGTTGTTTACCAGGCGCCGCCACTGTACCAGGGATGGGGGTGAGGGTTTTTTCCAATGCATGGCCACATTTTTACGGGCATAGAAGAGCAGTACGCTCACTAGTGTGCGTTTGGCTGAGGTTCGGACAACGTTGTCTATGATGCCCAGAAGGCATACCTCCATAGTCAAGGGCAAGTTAGTCCCAGCAATTTTGTTGGTCAGTTCCAGCACCACCTCCCAATAATGCACCACCTCTGGGCACTGCCAGAAAATATGCGAAAAGTCGCCTGGGGAGGTGCCACAGCGCCAACACTCCTGTGAGTGCGTGGGGTTCATTTTGTGCAGCCTGTGGGGGGTAAAGTATGCCCTATGCACTATTTTGTATTGCACCAGCCTGTCACGAACTGACACCAACGTGGAGAAGGGAAGGTCCCAAATGTCATCCCAGTCGTCTGCATCTAGTGTGGGAATGTCCGTTTGCCACCTGGCTCGCAGCCCGTCAAGGGGAGGGAGGGACACAAAGAGTAGGAAGGAGTATACGTGCGAGGTGGGCTTCACACCACAGTCAAATCTAAGTGTCCTCTCCAACTCCGACTGGGCCACGATACAGGAGGACAAAGGGAACTGCGCTGAGAAAGCGTGTGATAGTTGTAAGTAACGAAAACGATAGTGAGAGGGCAGATTAAATTCAGATGAAAGCTCGGCAAAGGTTTTCAGCGCGTTCTGCGAAACAATATGCGATATCAGTTTCACGCCATGCTTTGACCATGCAAGGGGATCTAATAGTCTGTAAAAATGGTCCAAGGAAGGGTTTTTCCAGATCGGGGCATTGGGTGAAATTTCAGTGGGCTTACATTTTTCAATGGCCAGGCCGGTTCGCCATGCCCGCAGGGTGGTGGTCATAGAGGGGGTCAGAGAGTAAGGCGCGCGGGGGCCCCTGAAAAGCAAATGCTGAAGGGCCTCCATCGAGCCAACCACCGATGCCTCAAGAGCAGTGGAGGTATTCGTACCATCCGGCTTCAGCCACCAGGCCGCCGTTACCAGCTGGGCGGCGAGGTAGTACTTGTGGCAGTCAGGGAATGCCATCCCACCCTGCGTTCGTGGCCTCATTAAGGTAGATAATTTGTACCTCGGTGAAGAGGTCCCCCAGATAAAGGAGGAAAAAAGCCGATTTAATCTAGTAAAAAAGGACTTAGGCACCCACTGCGGCGAGTGGCGGAAGAGGTAGAGAAGCCTGGGGACTATTTTCATTTTGAGGAGATTCACCCTTCCCCATACCGATAGAGGAAGGTGACCCCATGCCTTAAATTTGGACTGGGCGTCTACTAAAGCGATCAGGGATTTTTATCAGTACTGCGACCTTATTGCGGACACTTTTGACACATTTTTGGAACCATTGGCATTTTTATAGCGACCAGTGCTATAAAAATGCATTGATTACTATAAAAATGCCACAGGCAGGGAAGGGGTTAACACTAGGGGGCGAGGAAGGGGTTAATTATGTTCCCTGTTCTAACTGAAGGGGGGGTGAGACTGACTTGGGGAAATGACTGATCGCTGTTCATACATTGTATGAACAGACGATCAGGCATTTCTCCCCCTGACAAGACCGGGACATGTGTGTTTACACACACAACTCCCGGTTCTCGCTCTATAAAGAGCGATCGCGGGTGCCCGGCGGGCGCGATCACCGCCGTGCACCCGCGAACGCTCTTTACAGAGCGAGAACCCGGAGTTGTGTGTGTAAACACACATCTCCCGGTCTTGTCAGGGGGAGAAATGCCTGATCGTCTGTTCATACCAGCGGCCAGCGGGGACGCTGATCATGAAGGGGAACTCTGCGCCAAATAAAAAAAAAAAAACGGCGTGGGTTCCCCTCCAGTGACACATCAGGCCTTTTGGTTTGGTATGGATTGTAAGGGGGAAAACCTACGGCGTGGGGGTTCCCCCAAGATCCATACCAAACCCTTATCCGAGCACGCTGTCTGGCCGGACAGGAATGGGGGTGGGGACAAGCGAGTGCCCCCCCCCTGAGTCGTACCAGACCACATGCCCTCAACATGGGGGAGTGTGTGCTTGAGGGCACTCTTGTCCCCATGTCGATGGGGACAAGGGCCTCTTCCCGACAACCCTGGCCGTTGGTTGTCGGGGTATGCGGGCGGGGGGCTTATCAGAATCTGGGAGCCCCCTTTAATAAGGTGGCCCCCAGATACCGGCCCCCCACCCTATGTGAATGAGTATGGGGTAAATCGTACACCTACCCATTCACCTTGGGGAAAAATGTAAAGTTAAAAAAACACACTACACAGATTTTTAAAATAATTTATTAGTCAGCTGGGGGGTCTTCTGCTGGGGCCCTCTCCCCCTTTAAGCTCTTTTACATTTGGGGGAAACCCGGTCTTCGTCGTTTTCTGCCGGGGGGTGGGCCACCCCCCGGGCTTCTCCGCTGTCTTCTGCCGGGGGCCCCCTCCCCTTTAAGCTCTTTTACATTTGGGGGGGCACCCGTTCTTCGTTGTTTTATGCCGGGGGAGGGCCACCCCCGGCTTCTCCGCTGTCTTCTGCCGGGGTCCACTCCCCTTTAAGCTCTTTTACATTTGGGGGGGCACCCGGTCTTCGTCGTTTTCTGCTGGGGGGTGGGCCACCCCTCCCAGGCTTCTCCGCTGTCTTCTGCCGGGTTCTGGTCTTCTCCTCCGCTGTCTTCTCTGTTCCCTCTTCTGCCGGGCTTCGGTCTTCTCTATTACCTCTTCTGCCATCCGCCTGGGCTTCTGCACTGTCTTCTCTGTTCCCTCTTCTGCCTGGCTCCACCGTCGGGGCCGAGTCTTCTCCGCTGTCTTGTTCCTTCTTCTCTTCCAGTGATGTTGACACGACGAGCTCTTCCGCTGTAATGCCGTCTGAGCGTTGCGCAATGACTTATTTAGGCATGGGGCGTGGTCACCGAGTGATGCCACCCGGCGACCCCACCCTTTGTTACATCTCATTCCTGGGGCATGATGAGAATGTGATGTAACAGAGGGTGGGGTCGCCGGGTGGCATCACGAGGGGTCGCCGGGTGCCAGGAGAAGCCCGGGCCCAAGGGCCCGGCAGAAGAGAGAAGACCGACTCCCCCCTTGTAAAAGATCTTAAAGAAGAAAGGGGAGGGGGCCGGCAGAAGATCCCCCCAGCTCGTCCCCACCCCCATTCCTGTCCGGCCAGACGGCATGCTCGGATAAGGGTTCGGTATGGATCTTGGGGGACCCCTTACAGTCCATACCAAACCGAAGGGCCTGATGTGCCACCGGAGGGGGAACCACGTCGTTTTTTATTTGAAATTTGGTGCGGAGTACCCCTTCATGGTCAGCGTAAGCTCAAAAACAATTCAGGAATTCACGTGCGCCGCCTCAAGCCGCGCAAAGGCAGCTACGCTGCTTGGTATTTACCAAGATTTTGCCGGCGTAGTGAAGCGACGTGCTTGAATCTCCCAAATTGCCGCTCACGCATGCGCAGCACACAAAAATAAACCTCCTGGAGGTTTACATGTACTTGCTGGCGTATCCGCTCGTTTTCAGAAAAATCACTTTCACTTTCAATTCGGCCCGTAAATGTTAAACAAACACATGTCACTACACTTCCCCACATCACCCCACACCCCCCCTAATAAACACACTCGCATACATCTTCATTTTACATTTCATGCGCCCCCTCCTGGGCGCACTCAGCATTATAGTAAATAAAGAAATGCGCTGCTTTGCCAGCGCATTTCTTTAGTAAATGTCAAAACGGCTGCTACTCCAGCCTTTGCTCCATGAATCATGGAGCAAAGGCTTGGTAAATCAGCCCCATTGTGTTTATTTTCAAAATTGTTGCTCTTCTTTTGTTTATAGCACAAAAAATAAAAACCGCAGAGGTGATCAAATACCACCAAAAGAAAGCTCTATTTGTGGGGAAAAAAAAGGACGTAAATTTTGTTTGGGTACAGTGTCGCACGGCCGTGCAATTGTCAGTTAAAACAACGCAGTGCCGTATCGCGAAAAATGGCCTGGTCATTGAGCAGCCAAATATTCCGGGGCTGAAGTGGTTAATTCTGTTAACCACTTCAATACACTGCATTATAAATGCTGCACTATATACAGGGATGGACTGGCCATTGGGACTACAGGGAGTTTCCCGGTGGGCCGATGGCTCAGTGGGCCGGCATCAGTGACAGCGGACCGCCGCCCGCCTCCGCTCCTCTGTCTCTCCCTCCCCGCAGCGCTCACCTCCTCTCCCTCCCCGCATCGCTCACCCGGGGGGAATAGAGAAGCAGAGGGAGGACCAGAGGAGCAGGGGGGACGACAGAGGAGCATGGGGGAGGGGACAGAAAGCTGACTCAACATCTATGGCCTGGGAGTTTCTCACTTCTGCCTAATCTTGTCCCATAAGGGGGGCACCGTACTGATTTTTTGTCCCGGGAGAAATAATGTCTAGCTTCCACACTAGTACTGCCTATAAGAGTACCAGTACCAGCCGTTCTACTCTAATAAAGTAGAATGGCTAGTGGCTAGGGGGAGAGGGGGCTTGGGTGGCCAGGGGGGTGCGGGAGTTGTCCGGCCGCCATAGGAGAGACCCGTCGAAGTGGTCCAGTCTGGATGAAGTCCAGGGCCAAATTTTTGTCCCAGTCCAGCCCTGACTATATAGTCTGCACTGTATTATATATACTACACTGACTGCACTATATATTCTCCACTGTATTATGTATACTACACTGACTGCACTATACACCCTGAACTTTAATATATATACACACACACACACACACACACACACATGTATATACAGTATACTATATTTAGAGATGAGAGAGACATTGAGCGAGAGAGACATGTTCCAGCAAATCAGGTGCTCTGGAATTTATCCAACAGGAGGGTTAAAGCTACCCCTTATCCCCATTTGTTGGAGGAATTCCAGTGCACCCAATTTACTGGCATATCGCTATATCTGTCCTTGGCATCAAAAAATAAAATTCATCAATCTGGTTGTCATCATCTAGTTTACCTAAACCACAAGACAATATGAATGGCCACTGATGCAAGATGTTGATTAAAACTCTGCAAGGAGATGAGTACACAGGGACCCTTCTATCGACCCTTCTAGCTACCATATAAGAGATTGGCCAGTGATGGACTGGCCATTGGGACTACAGGGAGTTTCCTGTAGTCCCAATGGCTCAGTGGGCCGGCTTCAGTGACAGCGGCTTGGGAGTTTCCCACTTCTGTCTAATCTTGTCCCATAAGGGGGGGGGGGGGCACCAAACTGATTCTTTGCCCGGGTGAAATAATGTCTAGCTTCCCCACTGGTACTGCCTATAAGAGTACCAGTACCAGCCGTTGAACATCTTTGTTCTTAGATGACCTACTCACATACATATGAATTACATAGGGTTTGTAGCCATTCTATATATATATATTACACTAATTGCACTATGTACTCTGAACTGTATTATATACTGTATATACTACACTGACTGCACAATACCTGCTTAATCTGTATTTATTCACTATATATGGCTTCCGTGTAAGCAGCAGACTTATATAGTGTGGGGCGTGGCCTGAGTTATGATTGGCCTTTGGCCAATATACAATATACATTGACTGTGTGGAGGTCAATAGTTTAGATGGAAAAGGTCAAGCTTGGGCCCTCAGTATTCTGAGTCCTGGAGGAAAGTTAGTCCGGATACCACATCCTTATCACTATTATTGAGTTCTGCCAATTTCCTGGTCAGTTTGAAGGGACTATTTCTTATAAAGGAACTGTTAAGCCTGAAAAAGCTACTACAATTACCATGTTGCTGTTGGGG
This sequence comes from Rana temporaria, assembly GCF_905171775.1. Lineage (NCBI taxonomy): Eukaryota > Metazoa > Chordata > Amphibia > Anura > Ranidae > Rana > Rana temporaria. Next base: position 63,773,965 of record NC_053491.1, on the reverse strand, counting down.
CTAAAGTCCACTTTTCTCAAATTCCCTTCCCTTCTATCCTTGCAAATAGGGGAGGGGGCCACTGAAGCTGAAATTGCTTCATCACTCGGGAGAAAAGAATTTCTGCTGCAGAGGACTTCTCCTATTCAAGCCAGGGGCTGCTACCTGGAGGGGGTAAACTTCTAGGCCCGGATTCAGATACAATAGTGTATCTATCGGCGGGCGTAACGTATCTCGGATACGTTGCGCCGCCGTAAATTAGGGCGCAAGTTCCGTATTCAGAAAGAACTTGCGCCCTAAGTTACGGCGGCGTAACATATGTGGTCCGGCGTAAGCCCGCCTAATTCAAATGTGGATGATGTGGGCGTGTTTTATTTAAATTAATTGTGACCCAGCGTATTTGACGTTTTTTTTTACGAATGGCGCATGCGCCGTCCGTGAACGTTTCCAAGTGCGCATGCTCCAAATTACGCAGCAAACTGTCAATGCTTTCGACGTGAACGTAATTTACGTACAGCCGTATTCGCGAACGACTTACGCAAACAACTTAAAATTTTCAAAATTCTACGTGGGAAAGACGTCCATACTTAACAAAGGATACGTCTCATATAGCAGGGGTAACTTTACGCCGGAAAAAGCCTAACGTAAACGACGTAAAAAAATGCCCTGGGCGGACGTACGTTTCTGAATCGACGTATCTACCTAATTTGCATATTCCTCGCGTAAATCTATGGAAGCGCCACCTAGCGGGTGGTCGGATCTTAGGGAAATCTATGCGTAACTGATTCTATGAATCAGTCGCATAGATACGACCCTGAAAATCAGAGTTAGGACGGCGTATCCGGAGATACGCCGTTGTAACTGCTATCTGAATCTGGGCCCTAGTTGCTAAAGACACTTTGCGAAGATACTTTGTCAAAGACACTTTGGGAAGATCTCTTGGGCCAGTGGGCCACCACAGCTGTTGAAAGAAACTTTGTGCGAGTTGCTGCGAGGCTGAAAGAGCAGTGGCTCATTGTTCTTCAGAAGGTGGTGCCAGAGAAAAGGGCTTCATTAAAGAGTTTCTACAAATGCCCACAAGTAGGCAAGCCATTGCTAAGACTCCGGCAATGATGGCTGGTTACAGGGAGAAGATGTGTTGCCCCGATGCTGCAGAAAGAGACTCACTGCGAGCATCAGTCAGAGGGACTCCACACCTCTTCATTCTGGCTTGTGGGTTTGGGCTAATAGGAAAGAGCCAGTACCCTGGTATTTAAGAGGGACTTTGCCTATCATTAGCCATATGGTTCACAGGGGGAATAAATGTAGAATGTGTTTAGTTAGCTAGACTAGTAGGTTGTTCTCTTTGTCTTTTACAGGAACACAACAGGACAACGGGGCAAGAGTTGCCTTTAGGCGGATAGATGCATCAACTATCTCTACGTGAACGTTAGCGATAGGTGTTTGTTTAGGTGAGAAAGCCGCCTCTGCGGAGAGGACAATCTCACTGTAAGTATGATAGACTATACAGTTGTGATATGCTTGTGTTTTCCTTGCAGGCTTGCAGGGAGTCCTTATGGCTCAGCAGAGGTTGCCCATAGAAACATTATTGTAAACATGCAATGATATTATTGTAGTATAGTTAGTTAGGCTGCTTAGTCATTTCCCTACCAATCGGTTTATTTTGGCGGGGGGGGGGGGGGGGTTGCTCATATAGTGCACTTGGTAGATGTTTCTTTGAAAATATTTATAAATATCTTTGTACAGCAGATGTTTTATATTTTTTCACTCTAAATGGTTGTGCTTATCGGCATGCCCCATGGCTTTGTACATATGTTACATCCCCCTTTCCAAGTTTGTGTGATACTCCTTGTAGTTTTTGTACAGGTATTTGGTATGAGTGGCTGCCCAAGGCAGTGAGGACATGGCTTATTTAGGCGGGGGGGGGGGGGGGGTTGGGGGTCGGTGGATGTAGCACCCTCCTATGTAGGTGCTAGAAGAGAGTATCGTTTTTGGGGTTCATTTGTAGGGTCTGCTCATGGTGCTCAGATACTGTTCATGGTTTCTGAATGTTTTACACTGGTCCAATAGGGGGGGCATATTGGATAGTGGGAGGAACCTTGGCACCCTGGCAAATGAGAGCATAGGAATAGTTACAGCCCTGGTTATTGGCCGAGGAAAGTCCCTTAGTTCGTGCTTGGTGACTGTATATATGTCAAGGGCACATGTGCTCGTGGTCTCTGGCTGTAGAGTGGAGTCCCGGAGGGAGGGGCGGCTGCCCCTCCTCTGTAGAAGCTGCCATGCAGCCTCAGGGAGTTGACCTGAGGGCCTGAATCTGAGTATAGCTGCAACCCAGATGTCCTGCAGAGCTGATTGGAAGGGAGACACGCCAGGAAGGATTTGTTTCGGCCTACAGTGAGTACAGATCTGTGTCATGGGGCCTGTCTTGAGAGGGCAATCCCTTCAGCTAGTAGAGCCAGAGGACAGGTGTCAGTCAAAGAGGATGCTAGTGAGTGTCCTGAAGATAAATAGTTTCACCAAGTCTGCTACCAGAACAAGCAAAGGACTTATTCTTCCCATACAAGTGCCGTTTGGTATAACAGAAAGTCTGTTACCACAATTAACCTGGTGAGGCCGAGTTGCCCTCATCTGTAATCAGTTCTAGTTGGAGTATCCCACTATTCCCTTCTCCTATTCAAGTTCCAACAATAAATACCAAAAAACAAACAAACCCCTGGATTGATTATTGGAAACGAGCAAAGTTCGCATTTGTTAGCTCACTCACTCACTCGCTCACTCAGGGGGTAAGAAGACCTTACAAACTGTGTTTGTTTGCAGGGTTATTCAAACAGGAACCAGACTCCTTCAGGACAGTGCTCCTGCATAAACAAGCCTGCAATGTTATTCATAAACATACAGTCGCACTGACAGCAGCTTTTGTATAGACTAAGCTTGCAATGCACTATTTATACCCAAAAATGTATCAGGCTTGTTTATACAGGGGGGCTGTTGGTACTTCTTGCAGACCAGCAATTTTAGATTCCACTTACAAGGTGAAAAATCCAGCCCTATTAGCCATCTTTGAGATTCATATACTTCTGCAAGGCAGCACAGCCAGGAGGATAGCACCACTTTCATGGCAAGGGTTAAGGAATACAGTGGTTTCAACTTGCCACCCTCAGCCTGTTGATTGAGTCATCACCTATGTGCTCACTCTGCTCTCACTTCAGAAAATTTCAGTATGTGAGTACCCCCTGTCTGTTCAACAGAAGCTGGTCATTTTGAAAATAGGTAATTTTCCTTTCATTACTGATGTGCGCTGATGAGGCTGCACTGATGGGCACTGACGAGGCAGCACTGATGGACACTGATAAGCGGCACTGATGAGGCAGCACTGATGGACACTGATATGCTGCACTGATGGACACTGATTTGGCTGCACTGATTATCAGTGTAAGTGTGCCCTGTCACAGGATCACTAGTTGGCTTTCCTTTCCTCAGATAGTGTCAATGCAGTGGAATAGAAATGCAGAGAACTGGCATTTGTTTACATGTAATAAGCTGTGATTGGACACAGCTGATCACATGGTAAAGAGCCGCTGTGATTGGCCTTTTACCTCAATCTGTAATCAGCTGGGTGCATACATGGGGGTAGTTCTAGGAGGACATTAATAGACGCCCTCCCAGAACTGAATGACTGCGCTGTAGCCGTCATTTGTCTAAGGGGGACCCCACACACACACAAAAGAAGCCCCAAAATTCATACCAAACCTGTATTCAGACATGCAGCCTGGAAAAGGAAACCTTAGCAGAACACATACCCTTAACATGGAGTTGACACCTTGACAAGGATGCTCCCTTGCAAGGCACCTTGTCCCCATGCTAATAGAAACAAGGGCCTCGTCCCCACGTCCCTGGTTTGATGGATGTTGAAGGGAATGGGGGGGGGGGAGCTGACATCTAGCCTCCCCTATTTTAATTTTAAGTAGATAAACACATGCACACATGCAAACTGTAGAATTTTTATTTTATTTTTTATATATATATGTAGCACTACCCCCGAAGGAGCTGCTGGTTTGTTTTGGTATCTGTACTCTGGTTATCAACCCCTTAAACTGTCTCGAACCCTCCCTTGGCACAACTGGTATTGGTAAAGATTGTGGATCCCACTAGCTGCTGGGGAAACACAATTCTATCACACCACAGTAAAATTTGTAAATAAACTGTTACCTTGGGGCATATCCACAAAAAGCCGGCGCAACTTAAAAAATCCCATTTAAGTTACACTGCCTTAAAATTTCTACCTAAGTGCCCGATCCACAAAGCACTTACCTAGAAATTTCAGGCTGTGTAACTTAAATCCGGCCGGCGTAAGGCGTTCCTCTTCATCAGGGGGCGATTCCCATTTAAATGAGGCGCGCTCCCGCGCCGGCCGTACTGCGCATGCGCGAAGTTACGTTACGCCGAGTTTTGTGGATCGCGCCGGGTAAAAAAAAGTTGCGTCGGGAAAAAAAAATAAAAAATTGACAGCGTCGCTCGGCATGCATTCCTGAGGGAGAACTCCATGCCAATTTTCAAAGAAAAAAACGGCATGGGTTCCCCCCCCAGGAGCATACCAGGCCCTTAGGTCTGGTATGGGTTGTAAGGAGACCCCCCTACGCCGAAAAATCGATGTAGGGGGTCCCCCTACAATCCATACCAGACCCGTATCCAAAGCACGCTACCCGGCCGGCCAGGAATGGGAGTGGGGACGAGCGAGCGCCCCCCCTCCTGAGCCGTACCAGGCCGCATGCCCTCAACATGGGGGGGTTGGGTGCTCTGGGGCAGGGGGGCGCACTGCGGGCCCCCCCACCCCAGAGCACCCTGTCCCCATGTTGATGAGGACAGGACCTCTTCCCGACAACCCTGGCTGATGGTTGTCGGGGTCTGCGGGCGGGGGCTTATCGGAATCTGGGAGTCCCCTCAAATAAGGGGGCCCCCAGATACCGGCCCCCCACCCTAAGTGAATGGATATGGGGTACATCGTACCCCTACCCATTCACCTGGAGGCAAAGTGATAGTTATTAAACACACGACACAAGGGTTTTTAAAATCATTTATTAGTCTGCTCCGGAGGCCCCCCCTGTCTTCTTTAGCTCTAATACCAGGGGGGGCTTCTTCTTCCGCTCTCCGGGGGGGTCTTCTCCGCTCTCCGGGGGGGGCTTCTTCTTCCGCTCTCCGGGGGGGGTCTTCTCCGCTCTCCGGGGGGGGGGCTTCTTCTTCCGCTCTCCGGGGGGGTCTTCTCCGCTCTCCGGGGGTCTTCTTCTATCTTCGCCGCTCTCCGCTGTTGACTCGGCGCACCCCGGTTCTTCTCCAGCTGTCCGGTGCCTTCTCCTTCAGCGCTGGCTGCCTGCTATCTTCGTGTGTTAGCTCAATTACTAGCAGGCAGCCAGCACGGTCTTCTGTGACGTCATCTTCTTCTCTTCTTCTCCCTTCTTCCGATGTTGACCCGACGCCTCTTCTCGCTGCAATGATGGAAGCGCGCCTTGCATCCGATTTATATAGGCCTCACCGTCCCATCATGCTCCGGTAGGTACCCACATGGGTAGGCACCCACCACGTGGGTACCTGCCGGAGCATGATGGGACGGTGAGGCCTATATAAATCGGATGCAAGGCGCGCTTCCATCATTGCAGCGAGAAGAGGCGTCGGGTCAACATCGGAAGAAGGGAGAAGAAGAGAAGAAGATGACGTCACAGAAGACCGTGCTGGCTGCCTGCTAGTAATTGAGCTAACACACGAAGATAGCAGGCAGCCAGCGCTGAAGGAGAAGGCACCGGACAGCTGGAGAAGAACCGGGGTGCGCCGAGTCAACAGCGGAGAGCGGCGAAGATAGAAGAAGACCCCCGGAGAGCGGAGAAGACCCCCCCGGAGAGCGGAAGAAGAAGCCCCCCCCGGAGAGCGGAGAAGACCCCCCCGGAGAGCGGAAGAAGAAGCCCCCCCCCGGAGAGCGGAGAAGACCCCCCCGGAGAGCAGAAGAAGAAGCCCCCCCTGGTATTAGAGCTAAAGAAGACAGGGGGGGCCTCCGGAGCAGACTAATAAATGATTTTAAAAACCCTTGTGTCGTGTGTTTAATAACTATCACTTTGCCTCCAGGTGAATGGGTAGGGGTACTATGTACCCCATATCCATTCACTTAGGGTGGGGGGCCGGTATCTGGGGGCCCCCTTATTTGAGGGGACTCCCAGATTCCGATAAGCCCCCGCCCGCAGACCCCGACAACCAACGGCCAGGGTTGTCGGGAAGAGGTCCTGTCCTCATCAACATGGGGACAGGGTGCTCTGGGGTGGGGGGGCCCGCAGTGCGCCCCCCTGCCCCAGAGCACCCAACCCCCCCATGTTGAGGGCATGCGGCCTGGTACGGCTCAGGAGGGGGGGGCGCTCGCTCGCCCCCACTCCCATTCCTGGCCGGCCGGGTAGCGTGCTTTGGATACGGGTCTGGTATGGATTGTAGGGGGACCCCCTACGTCGATTTTTCGGCGTAGGGGGGATCTCCTTACAACCCATACCAGACCTAAGGGCCTGGTATGCTCCTGGGGGGGAACCCATGCCGGTTTTGATTTTACAAATTGCCGTGGAGTTCTCCCTCAGGAATGCATACCAAATGCCGACGCTAGAATTGGCGGGAATCCAAGTCGGATCCCAGTCACCTCTATGACGCGCTCGCTTGAATGTGCTTTTACATGGTGTTACTAACTTTACACTTTGTAAAAGCAGCCCTAATTTTACACTTGCAAACTAAAACTTACGGCGAAAAAACGAAGCTTAAAAGCTTTGTGGATCGCCGTAAGTGCTAATTTGCATACCCGAAGCGGCATTTCGACTCGAAATGCCCCCAGCGGCGGATGCGGTACTGCATCCTAAGATCTGACAGTGTAAGTCCCTTACACATGTCGGATCTTCTGCCTAACTTTGGAAAACTGATTCTGTGGATCAGTTCCAAAGTTAGAACCAGGGATACGACGGCGTACGCCGGCGTATCCCTTTTGAGGATATGGCCCCTTGTGTTGTACTGGTCCCACAGGATAATAGATAGACAGCACACACGTTTAAACTTAACCAAGGAAACTTTACTTGCTAGGCAATTAAAGTAAAGTAACAAAGTAAAAAAAAACTGTTAGTGGACTACTTACAGGGCCCTGTAAGACTCAATAGCAATAATAAATAAATACAGGTTTGATTATAGCACTTAAGACAGACCTGTGTAAGTGCACAGCAAAGAGATTCCTTCAGTAAGCTCCAATACTAAAGCACCTCTTAACCAGGCCTCACCCAGCTCTCACTATCAGCAACACTGTGCAACTTAATACAGCCAAATACTTTAGATTGAAGAGTATATATAGATATGTGTATTAACAACTGACTCTTCCTAACAGGCAGTCTTTAAAACATATTTCTCACTAGGAAGGTTTGGTCGATCAGAATCCGTCAGGAATCCCCCTCACAGGATGGGCGATCCGCTTCTCAAGCCTAGGCTCCCGGAGACAAGCCTCAACACAGGCCTACTTCTTGCTTGGAGAGGCGGTCCAGAGAGAGCGAGCCAAGGACGTCCTCCTCCTTAAATTCCTTTACCTGTGCGGGGCGCAAAGTATTTTGGGATAGCACAGTTGCACTCTGGACATTGTAGTCTGTCAACTGATCAGGGCAATGGAGTCTTTATCTCCCTGTACTTCATTTCCCAACATTCATTGCTGTACCAGGGTAAAACAAACAGGAGGTGGCTATAATACAATTGGCCACCGGAGGGAGCTGGGTTCCTTCTTTATTTACAATGGTAGTTAACCATATCAAAAGTGTCACCTTGCTACATATATATGTGTGTACTGGATATTAAAAGTAAAAACAACAAAATGAATGTCCCTTGATCTCAATCGCATTGTCCAGCATTGTGGATCTATCATCAGTCATGATAAACGGTGCCCAATGACCCATTGACTCAAACATGATGACCTTACCAGCTGCTGGATGTCAACAAACCTGCCAGTGATGCTGCCTGACATCATTGTCATATATTGTTATCATCAGGGATGAGCTGGCGAACTACCGTGGGTTTGGTTTAAGCAGGGTTTGGTGAACTTTAAAGGAGTTCAGATCACAAACGTAAACTCTATTGAAATCAATAGAATCAAAATTAAAATGGCATTTTTTCAGGGCTAATAGGCAAGGGGGTGTAAAACAATATTGCATGGGGATGGGCACTGCCCTGGGGAACATTTACCAATGTAAAAATTTTCAAAAACTCTATTTGGCCAGGAGCAGTGATTTTTTAAATGTTTAAACTGAAAAATAAAAAAAGCCCAATTCCTTTAAATAACATGCCTGGAAGATGTCCTAACCCTGCCTGTGAAGGGGTGCATCGCTGAGATGTACAAATAGTATTGCAGCAGCACTGTGTAAAAAAAGGGGGGATAAGGTCACGCTAAATGATAAATGTGTGACACAAAGTGATAATTAAACGTGCATAATCAATTGAATAAATATATACTAAAATAATTATAACAAATATATATGTACATAAATGAATAAGGGTTATACAAGTAAACCAAGTTCAAAAGATGCAGAAAATAAAAGTCCAATGCTGGTGAATGTTGGGGCGTCAGACATGGAGATGTGTTAAAATTTGTGAATCCACCACCAAGGTAATTGGAAGAAAACTGCTCCTCACAGGTGCACCAGAAAGGGGAATAGGTATATGCCCTTACCAGAAATGTTGGACCCCCTATTAGACCAGGTTGTATGCGCCTGCAGATGACCCTCTGCGGGGTGACAAAAAATCCCAGAGCTGTGAGTCGCTCCACTCCTATCGGTTCCCAGCAGCTGCGTGTGTCCCGTCCTTTGTCTCCCTTGAATGGGATCTCACCCTCTGATGGAAGAACGATCCGTTCCTAGACTCGGACTCAGCATGCCATAAGAAACAAAAAGGGGGCTCGAGATAGTGTAATAGTGTAACCACTTTAGATTTATTTAGGTAAAAAAGTGGTAACATAAATAACGACCACTAGAGGGCCAGATTTGATATGTGGCCTTCTAATCTGGAATACATGTTCTCTATCGTATCAAGGTTTTTAACATATGATGTATAGATGAATGTGGTAGCTTATTGAAACTGGGACGCCTGTTTTGTATTATAATTTTACTTAATGTTGACATATATGGTGATAGGCAGGACGTTATAGGTTTTTGAACACATTTTGGTTACACTGAGTGCCGATCGGGGGAGGATGACATAGGTGTGGCCGGATTTAATATATATATTTTTTTCCACATTGGGCCACCGTGCTGGAGATTCGGTTGTGTCACCTTCTTTGTCTCCATCCCCTATTCCCATCACTCAGAATGAGGTTTGGCCTAGTATCATTAAGATGGCCGCAATGCGAGAATGAGGCTTGGTTGCGCTCTCGTGAGTACATTAGAGATGAACCCGTCGCCCATGCCCTTTGATAACATCATTTATGACGAAACATGTCAGGGCGGATCCACGCCCTGACGTCACCGCGTTCAACGTGACCCCGGAAGCATGGGCGTACGTTTTTATTTTCTGCCGGCGATTTTAAATTTGTTCTTGTTTTTTATGGTACCCGCTTTTTTACCTAAATAAACCTAAAGTGGTTACGCTATTACACTATCTTGAGCCCCTTCGGAGTCTAGGAACGGATCGTTCTTCCATCAGAGGGTGAGATCCCATCCAAGGGAGGCAACGGACGGGACACAAGCAGCTGCTGGGAACCGATAGGAGTGGAGCGACGCGCGGCTCTGGGATTTTTGTCACCCCGCAGAGGGTCATCTGCAGGCGCATACGCCCTAGTCTAATAGGGGGTACAACATTTCTGGTAAGGGCATATACCTATTTCCCTTTCCAATGCACCTGTGAGGAGCAGTTTTCTTCCAATTACCTTGGTGGTGGATTCACTCATTTTAACACTATCTCCACGTCTGACGGCCCAACATTCACCAGCGTTGGACTTTTATTTTCTGCATTTATCTTTTGGACTTGCTTCACTTGTACAACCCTTATTCATTTATGTACATATATATTTGTTTTCATTATTTCAGTATATATTTATTCAATTGATTATGCACATTTAATTATCACTTTGTGTCACACATTTATCATTTAGCGTGACCTTATCCCCCCTTTTTTTTACACATTTTTTTTACATGAGTATTGCAGGTTTTTAGGTGTCGCAGCTTTTGTTTTCACCAACACTTCATAATTTTTTATTTACCTCTAGCGCAGTATAGTACTTTTTGTGGATCTATTTTGTTTATTGCAGCAGCACTGACATTTATAAAGGAAAAAAGCCTTTAAAATTGCTGGCAAATAACATTTCATTCCCACACACACTCCCACTCCATGGGTCTGCAATGTATTTTGGGAAGGCTTGTGTGTTTTTTTCTTGTTTGTAAATGTCACTTTTACTGTAGTACATACAACAAGAAAGAAAAAACAAATGCATAGTGTTACCCGAAATACATATTAGACCCTGGTATGGATTTTATGGAGGTACCTCATGCAACCCCCCAAAAAAGAAAAAGAAAAAAAGAACATGACTGATCCTCATGATGCTACTAGACAAATGGCAAAGTTACAGTACATGCATTAAAGTGTATGCAGGCGTTCAATTATCTGTTCATGTCACTTGGATCTGTACTGGATCTGATCTTTTTGAGGAGGGCGTCAAGGTACTCAAACTTTGAAAGTGTTTTACCAGCAGTCCATCAAAAGTGCAAACAATGGAATTGAAAAACTTAAGGAAAGGAAAACTTTTTTCTTTCAAGTGTTTTATAAATAATGCCCCCCCCCCCCCCAAAACTCTTTACAAACAGAGATACAGTATATTTGACTGCATCGCAGCTAAAATGCAGAAAAATGTTGTTCTAACAATCAGAAGTTAGTTGACATGAAACTAATTAAAGTGGAGTTCCACCAAAAAATGGAACTTGCACTTTAAGTAATGGTGACTCCCTGACAGGCCACATTTGGTATGTAATTTTTTGGGGGGGTTTGGGGCGGGTCCATAGCTTCAACTTCCTCCACTGGTGCCACGGCGCCAGAAGGAAGTTCACCACTCCCCCCTCCCTCCCTGCAATCTTCTGTGACAGGTCCCAGAAGATTTCCTGGCTATTCACAACGCTCACGCAGTGCGCACCCACAGTTACAATGCCAGTTTTGCAGAGAGGAGGGGGAGAGAAGTGAGGCTTTGTGTGCCCGCTTTGCTGGACCATGGGACAGGTGAGTGTCTGTTTATTAAAAGTCAGCAGCTACACTTTTTGTAGCGGCTAATCTTTTAAATGGGTGGAACTCCACTTTAATATTTATGCTTGTCAATATATTAAAGAACATCTGTATAGAGCCTATGGACGATGCCTTTGCCAACATCTCCTTCTGAAGTTTAATGGTTATAAAGGCTCATGCCACATACACACACAAGGTTTTCTCGTCGGATAAAAAAAACAATGGTTTTTCCCAATGGAATTCTGGCCAAGCTTGTCTTGCGTACACACGGTCAGACCAAATTCCGCCAGTCCAAAGCACGGTGACGTACAACACCTACGACGGCACTATAAAGGGGGAGTTCAATTCCAATGGCGCCACCCTTTGGTTGATCCTCGTTTTAGTAAAAGTTTGGTGAGAGACGATTCACGCTTTTTAGCCATGTGCTTTTCAGTCCGTTACAGCGTGACGAATGTGCTATCTCCATTACGAACTCTAGTTTTACCAGAATGAGTGCTCCCGTCTCATACTTGATTCTGAGCATGCACGTTTTTTAACCCAGCGGAAAAGCATACAGATGACCGGTTTTCCTGATAGTATTTTTTCCTGACGGGAAAAAAGAGACCCTGCTCTCTTTTTTCCCCGACAGTTTTCCCATCGGAAAAACTGTGATGGAGCATACACATGGTCAGAATTCCTGGCCAAAAGCTCTCATTGCAGGGAAAACCAGTCGTGAGTACAAGGCATTAGGATTATTTTTAACTTAATACATTCTCTGCATCAGGTAAATACTTACCTGATCCTGATCACGATTCAGTGCTGTGCCTGAGAGCAGTGGCTCTCTCTCCTCACTCAACATGGGGGCAACAGTGGGAGCAATTGGTTCCTGCTGCCATCAATTAAATTAAATGTACGAAGGGAGTATGGGACATGCTTGCTAGGGGGGCAGACACAGAAGAAGAAGAGTCAACAGCACCAGTGGGGGACCCCAGAAGAGTAGGTTTGGGGCCTCTCTGTGCAAACCTATTGCACAGAGCAGGTAAGTATAACATGTTTTGTATTAAAAAAATAACTTTACAATTACTTTAAATCATGCTGGTTCAATGACTTTAAACATTTCTAAAAGAAAAGAAACAAAAAGGGGGTGCTTCCAAGAGCATCAGTAGTTTCAACTTACAATAATTATTTATAGAGAAATCAGATGTTCCACTGGCCAAACAACCCAACATGACAGTGCACCATGGCAATTGCGCTTAATCTCATTCTTTTGAAATTATATAATATCCGATAAAGGATAAAGACTTTCCCAAGTGTATCAATCAACATCAGGACATTTGAGAGCCCTGCTACTGACTGTTCAGATTTCTTCCCATTTGATTGAGATGTTTGATTTAATTATTATTCATTTCTGAGACACAGACCTCAGGTAAACATGTAGATCAAGAGTTGAGAACTTTGCTTAGGCTTTCTACATTGCATACTTTGAAACCAGAGACAGCTACAAAACTAGTCTACTTTGTTGGAGGTGAATACCATGGGCCAGATTCACGTATCCTGGCGTATCTCTGTGCGGGCGTAGCGTATCCTATTTATGCTACGTCTCCGCAACTTAGACGGGCAAGTGCAGTATTCACAAAGCACTTGCTCCGTAAGTTGCGGCGGCGTAGCGTAAATGGGCCGGCGTAAGCCCGCGTAATTCAAATGTGGAAGAGGTGGGCGTGTTGTATGTAAATAAATCGTGACCCCACGTAAATGATGTGCCTAACGAACGGCGCATGCGTGTGCATGCTCAGTATCACGTCAAATTTACTCCATAAGATACGCCAGGCCCAATGCCTGTGACGTGAACGTAACCTACGCACAGCCCCATTCACGTACGACTTACGTAAACGACGTAAAAAGATACGCTTGCCAACGTCCATACTTTGCATTGGCTGCGCCTCATATAGCATGGGTAACTTTACGCCCGACCTAAGCCTAACGTAAACGGCGTAGCGGGCGCAAGTACGTTCGTGAATCAGCGTATCTTACTAATTTACATATTAAATGCGTAAATCTACGGAAGCGCCCCTTGCGGCCAGCGTAAATATTCACCCAAGATACGACGGCGTAGGAGACTTACACCGCTCGTATCTTGGCCAAATATATGCGTAACTGATTCTAAGAATTAGGCGCATAGATACGACGGCTCACATTCGGACTTATGACGGCGTACGTGGAGATACGCCGTCGTAAGTCCTTTGTGAATCTGGCCCCTGTTTTTTTCTCTCAATACATCATGCCTTTAGTTTTCTTTTAAAGTACTAGAGCACCATCTAGTGGCTAATTTGATGTCTTACATGGTTCTTATCTGCCTTTGATTTTATGTTTAAAAAACAATTGTTGATTCATCACTGGAATTTTATTGAGACCAAATGGCCAATGTTTTTGGCTTAATGCACACTATGGGCCAGATTCTCGTAGAATCGCGCAAAACTGTGGTGGCATAACGTATGACATTTACGTTACGCCGCCGCAAGTTTTACAGGCAAGTGCTTTATTCTCAAAGAACTTGCCTGTAAAGTTGCGGCGGCGTAGCGTAAATCCCCCGGCGCAAGCCCGCGTAATTCAAATGAGCCGGGTAGGGGGCGTAGAGCATTTAAATTAGGCGCGTTCTCGCGCCGAACGTACTGCGCATGCGCCGTCCCTAAAATTTCCCGACGTGCATTGCGTTAAATGACGTGAACGTAAATGGCATCCAGCCCCATTCACGGACGAGTTACGCAAACTACGTAAAATTTTCAAATTGCGACGCGGGAACAACGGCCATACTTAACATTGGATACGCCACCTAGGGGGCATGTTTATCTTTACGCCGCGTATCTCTTATGGAAACGGCGTAAAGTTACTGCGACTTCGTGAAACGTACGTTCGTGAATCGGCGTAACGACTCATTTGCATATTCTACGCCAACCTCAATGGAAACGCCACCTAGCGGCGCAGGCAGTCGTATCTTAGGCATGTTTAAGTGTATCTCAGTTTGAGAATACATTTAAACATACGACGGCTTAGATTCGGAGTTACGTCGGCGTATCTACTGAGCTTGCCAGTGAATGTCTGTGCAGCAGGATCGTGTCAGGATGAGTCTTATCATTAGAGGAGAGTACACTGAGTGAGTGAGTGAGTGAGAAACTTGTATAGCGCAACACATGCGAACTGAATCGCCTCTGGGCGCTTAGTATCCATTCCCTGAGTAAACTTTTTTTTCCCCTCAGAAGAGATGGATTTTGATCTTTCTTCTGAAGGCCAAGTAGTTCACCTCTAATCGGATGCTGGTTGGAAGAGCGTTCCAAAGTCTAGGTCCTTGGACTGCAAATCTTCGTTCTCCTTTGGACTTGTATCTGGCTTTGGGTATCTGGAGTAGATTTTGGTTGGTGGATCGCAGAATGCGATTGGGGTTAGGAGCTTTTAGTTTATCGCATAGATATTGGGGGGCATTTCCTTGGACACACTTATGTGTCAGACAGAGTGCCTTGAAAGTGATTCTATCTTTTACTGGCAACCAATGGAGGGATCTCAGTGAAGGTGAGATTGAATCCCATGTTTTTTTCCCAGACACAAGTCGAGCGGCCGTATTTTGAACGACTTGTAGACGAGTGATTTGGTATTTAGGGAGTCCGAGATAAAGGGCATTTGCATAGTCCAGTCTGGAGTTGATAATTGTTCCCACCACGACTGCTATGTCTACTTTTGGGATAAAGGGAGTGAGTCTACGTAGTAGTCACAACAGATGGTGCGATCCGCTGACTACTGACCCTATTTGTGCATCCATTGTCATGTAGGTGTCGAGAATGACTCCTAGACTTTTGACTTTGGTGCTAGGGGTGATGATTTTACCCAGAATGGGCGGGGGTGACCATGTTGTTGCGAGATGATTCTTTTGATTGGCGTGAAACAGGAGAAGTTCTGTTTTCGAACCGTTGAGTTTAAGATAACTCTTCGTCATCCAATTTTCTATTAAAGTAAGGCATTTCTCTATTCCGAGATAATGATCCTTTTTGTTGCAGATGCGAAAATACAGTTGTTTTTTTATCTGTGTAAGAATGGTAAAGTAACTTCTGGTTACTGATGATTTCAAAAAGAGGGCGAAGATAGATATCGAACAGAACGGGCGACAAAGGGGATCCCTGAGGGACTCCGCATGACACCGTGCGTTTTTCAGGAGTGAAAGGACCAAGTTTCACTATTTGTGATTGGTTTTCCAGGAAGGAGGAGAACCAAGATAAATCACATTCCGCGACTCTGGCTACTTCAGCTAGCCGAGTCAGTAATAATTTGTGGTCTACAGTATCAAAAGCTGCGCTTAGGTCCAGCAGTATCAGAAGACAAGATTCTCGTTCGTCTGCTGCCTCGAGGGCGTCATCCCATATTTTAAGAAGTGCTGTTTCTGTCCCGTGACCAGGACGGAAACCCGATTGAAACTGATCGAGTAATTTATGGGTGTCTAAATGATATTGTAGCTGTTGTACAACTTCTTTCTCCATTACCTTGGAGAAGACATTTAGGCCTGTTATGGGTCGACGGTGGTTTGGGTCATTGAGGTCGAGGGTGTTTTTTTTTAGAATTGGTTTAATTATGCCTTGTTTCAGCAAGGTTGACACCATGCCCTCCTTGAATGACTGGTTTATGAGCTGCGTGATAGCCGGTGCCACAATATCGGCACATTCTTTCAGCAGTTTAGTGGGGATGATATCATTAGGCGTTGTGCTATTTCACAGAGTACGGATGATATTTTTAGTGGCATCGATGGAAATGGGTTTTAGAGTGAAATAAGCTGATTGCAACGGATTTATGTGGATATTAGGTTTGTGATTTAGGGTGGGGTTGATGGAGGTTCTGTTTTGCTGAATACTTTCACAGATTTTTTCTATTTTGTTAATGAAATAATCCAATAATTCATTGCAAAATTCTTGTGAATCAGAATTCGTGGCCTCTAGACAGACTGGGTTCATGATCTGGGTGACTAGATTGAAGAGTTTGCGGGGGTGGTTTAGGGCATTTGCGATGATATCGTAAACATTTTTTTTTTGGCTTTAAAGATTTCTTTATGGCATTTCTTAGTTATTACCTTATAAAAAGTGTGTTTTTCCTCTGAAGAGCTTATTTTCCAAGCAGCTTCCGCTCTTCTGCGCTCTTGCTTCAACGAGAGCTGGTCGTTAAACCAGCTGGAGTTGTTTTTCCGGATGCACGTTTTGCGTTTTGGCACTACTAAGTTGGCTGACTGTAGTAGAACCTTGTTGATGGCGTAAAGTGTTTCTGTGGCTGTTTGATGTTGTTGGATTGTTTTTATTTTATTCCCTAATGTAGTTTTGAAGAGTTCCGAGTGGAGCTTCTTCTGAGATCTAGTCCAGTGTGTTGTTACCGGTTTTATCATTTTTTTTTGAGGGGGCATTTTTAGTAATTCTGAATTTAATTGCATGATGATCCGTCCATGGTTGCGGCTCATTTTCCAGAATGTTGATTTACAAATCTTGTCTAAAAATGAGATTGAGCGTGTGACCTGAAGCATGTGTGGGCCCACATACTAGTTTCTGCAGACCTAATCCTTCCAAATGGTCAATGCAGGCGTCGGCGACGGGGTCCTGTGAGGAGTTGGCCCAGAGGTTGAAATCCCCGAGCAGCAGGAGGTGTTTGATGTTTAGGGTATAGGTGGAGATAAATTCCGTCAATGACGTGAGGAGGTGCGTTTTTGGTCCAGGTGGTCTATAGCAGAGTAGTATGTGAATGGTGTCCTGGGGATTTGTTTGCAGTTGCAGAATGAGGGTTTCCATGAATGGAAGTGAGTTCTGAAGGTCTGGTTTAGTGATCGAAAGGTGAGTCTTGTGGATCACCGCCAGGCCTCCACCTCTTTGCCCCACTCTATTTTCTGTTAGAATACGTTAATTCTCTGGCACCAGTTCTCCTAGAATGGTGTTACAGTCGGCTATTAGCCAGCTTTTAGCGATAAAGAGGCAGTCTAAATCGTGTTGTAGGATGAAATCATGGATTTCTTGTCTGTGTTTTACTGCCGATCTTGTGTTGACCAAAGCGCATGATATGTGCTTTGGCTGGGGTGAATATGTGTGATTTTTAACTGTTGATCGTCGATCGATTCTTAACAGTTGCTCACTCCTTAGAGTTTTTTGGTGACGGCTGGTAATATTGAGGCGTATGGCTTTAGACCCCAAATGGTTTCTGCGGAGTATCTCAAATTGGCCATAGTCGCAGAAACGCAGGGGAGGGTGATGGTGGTTAGATGTTAATCGGGGGGTATTCAATGATGATGGGAAAGGAAGATTCCGGGTGGGTCCCCAACCCGCTAAACCTTCCCTCTCCGTTTGATCCAGAGGAAGTCGAAAAAAAAACAAGCCGTGCGTTGCCAATCTGCAGCGACAGGGGGAAAAATTCCTTCCTGATCCCTCAGGGTCGATCGGGCGAACCCTGGATCAAACTGCTAAATGGTGGTGGTCCCTGGATTTATACCTGTTGGGGCTGATGAAAAGGGGGGGAGTGGGGGAGGGGTATTCCCCTGAGTAAACAGGTGGGAGCCAATTCCCAGCTTTTGGGCTGTGGAAGGGGAGTAGGGGTAAATGCCCAGGGATATCCCTGTTGCTGGGGTGTAGCGAGATGGCCGCCGACCGGGACTAGGTCCGAGCCGTGGGCTGTTTAACTGGGCGAGTTTGGTCGTACGGTGAAGGAGGCTCTGGGGCACCGAGGGGGGAGGATGGAGAGCCTCCTGGGGCAAGGGGGGGTTTTGTGAATTTTAGGGGGGATTAATCTGTGCAAGCGCGGCACGCCGCTAGGCCGCAGCTGAAGCCACGGACTTTCCTAAAGCGCGGCCGCCGACAAACTTGCCACAAAATTGTGCGGAGCGAGGTTGTGGATGGTGGGAGCTGTGGGGGGAGATGGCGGACAGATGCTCCGCTCACGGCTGGGGGTGTGGGGGGGTCCAAAAGGTCTGGCCGGCACTGACACTATCCTGGGCCGCAGCCGTGGGTTGTCCTGAAAAGGATGGCCGCAAACTGTCCCAGGGGAGGCGGGTAGCCCTGAGAACCAGGGCCTTACCTTGTAAGGCTCAGAGGAGATGATGCCTGCGGGAGGAAGAGGGAGGCCAAAGGGGAAGGAAGAGCACTGGTCCTGGGTGATTTAAGCAGGGGAGCTGGGAGAACCCTGCCTATCTGGCACTAGGAGCCACACGTCCTACTGCTAGGAGCGCGCGCCGATTACTAGCTAGCACCAGTTCTAGCCCTGGGAGTGAGAGCAGACTCGTCGTGCAGTCTCTCCGTGATTCAGGTTCCGTGAGAGTTTCCAGCAAAGCTAGAGAACTGACCATGGGGTGTTCTCCTATTTAGTGTGGTCAGTTTTTAATAGGAAAGCAGAGAGACTAGCAGGAACACCAGGGATTTCACATAAAGGAAGCAATACAAAAAGAACTGCATACTTTCTCATACAAGTACATGGTACAGCAGGCACAAATTAGAAATATATAGTGTTGTGGTAACAAACACTTTAAATACTGTACCAGGTGACAGGACACAGTGCAGGGCTTGAGAAATGGTGCGAAACTCAAAAGTGCATGTGTGCAAAATGCGAAAGTGCATGCGAGCGAAACGTGTCATTATGACAACGTATCTTGTTTGTGTTCCACGCTGGTTTGAGTGGCATCCCTCCCCGGTCCTGGCTTTCCAATTTAATAGCCGAGGTGATGTCACCCCAGAGCGCCGACGAACTCCGGTCAGGCTCCCATACAGCTGTGTCCATGACACCATACCCCTGATGAAATCACGTGACTTTGACGATACGTGTTGGGATTGGCTGACAAGCACATCGGAAGTGACGTGGAAACGAACTAGATACTCGTGGATCATGGGCATCCGCAGAACTTTTTCCGGGGGGGGGGGGCATAATTTTACGGTGACCTATGCTCCGCTTCTTTGACAATGACATAAAGGGGAGGGGCTTAGTCATTATCCCATAAAGCGCAGGCATGTGCCCATGATATGCAGCCTCACTGTGCTGATCAAATGTACAGTATAGAGGGTGTACAGTATGTGTATATACTGTACAAGGGGTGGATGGTATTGGTATATAGAGGAAGGAAGGTGGGTATATACAGCTCTATATACAGGACAGATGATGTATATCTGCAGTCAGTGATGATGGAGGAATACAGGAAGGAAGATGGGTGTATATAGCTGTATACAGGACAGGACAGATGATATGATCTTTCCCTATATCTGGCACCCCCCTTCACTGATCATACACAAACAGCCTTCTCCCTTCACTTGTACTCACAGCCCCTACTTGTAAGGTTACAGTGGTCTTTCTTCTCCCAAGTCCTGTTTCCACATGTCCCTTTGAAAATACATTACAGGCAGCAAAGCAAACCCAAGGGTGCACATACAGGAAGCAGCCAGAGGTGGCAGTAAAGAGCTCTGTAACTCAGTGACACTGATCTTGCAACAGCTGTGGAGCCGACTGCACAAACACAGAGAGAGTCAGCACAGCTACAGATGCGGGCATGGCAGACCCTTGCCGATTCCAGGGGGGGTCACTCGTCCCCCCTTACCCCTATGAGTGGACGCCCGTGCCTGAGAGTGTGATTAAATTATAGTGGAATCACTGTCTACCATTGACTCTTGGGACAACTAGAGGAGGACCCTGTAAGGAAATTGGGATCTTTTAAAAAAACACCAGCTTTTCATGTAAAGACCCTTAGAAGATATTGCAATCACCGCTTTCCCAATGCTGTTACCTTACAGAAGTAAAATGAGAAGCCACTTCACACAGAGATGTCATTGCATGGAATGAAGAGACACCTGTTTACGTTTATCAGTTTATGCGGTTAAGACTGGAGCACCACATTCCACTGTTTTTCACCTTAATCTTAAGAAGATTGCTTCAGAGACTTGTTATGTGTCACACCTTCACTTCACCCACCATTCAGTGTATGTTGATCAGGTTGATGAGCATTAATTGACTAATGATCCACGTTTGTTTTATAAAATACCTGGTCTGTTCTACAAATCATCTGTTACCTGTTTAATTGTTCGGAATCTGTTATTTGAAGAGTTTATTTTCACGTTTGGTTTACACTGCCACCTTGTGCACATCTTTATTATTGCCTCTTCATTTTCAGTACATTCATTATTTTGTGAGACATTAGTTACACTTCAGTTTAAACAGCAGTGCAGCATCACTTATTTAACACATAAACTCATTGTTCACTGATTCATCTATCGGTAATTGCAGCAGTTGTTCTATACATTGTTTTTTTTTCCACTTCCAGTGATAGCGCAGGAGTATCCCTCCACCAGTCTTGCACAGTATGTTGATTAAAGCCACAAACCACTGTTTTCAAGAGGCTAAAAACAACTTCCAGCACCACAAACAATTAGGTCCAATTAAGATCCAAAACTCATCAGAAAGAGGAACTGGGTGGAGTGTTCTCTGTATTGCTGGAACAATAAAGTTGTTTTTAACTACCGGTACTTGGAAGTAGCGGTGTGTGGTTTCAACATATCAAGCTGCCTTGTGTGGGAGGAAATTAATCCCGAAGGCAGTGGCCCCCCCCCCCCCCGGGAGGATCTACGAACGGGAATGACGGATCGTACATCCGAATGAGAACATCTAACCTGAGCGGCTAAATGAGGATTGTTGGTGCCTGTTGTGTCCAGGGGATTCGTGAGTGCGCCTTTGTCACAAGCCTGTCATTTGACTCCTATTGGTGTTTACGTGATTGCGCTATGAGGATTTCTTTCTCTCCTTACCTTGCATGAGCTGTGCTAGTGTGGAAGATCTTACACCTGGATGTGAGGCAGCTAACTGAAACTAGGGAGGCTGATCCCACCCAACACTGTTCAAGTCATTACAACAGTATTGTGCCTTTTTTCCTACACAGGGAGTGTAGTGAATGAGCACACACCCAGCCACTAATTGGGACTATTGTTATGGTTTTGTTTAAACACAATTGCACTACCATTTGTACTATTGCTTAAAGTTTCACACCACTTGAGTTAATTTTCAGCGCATACTATTTTTTTTTCAGATAGAGGTAACATGCCACCCAAAACAAACCAGCATCTCCTTCGGGGGTAGTGCTACATGTAAATTTTTTTTTTTTAAATGTAATAAAAAAATGATATATATATTTTTTTATACACTATCACCAGTCAGTATCTCTGATAGCCCCCACCAATCATAGGATGACTCTATACTGCACTGGTGACAGTATGTTAAAAACAAAATTATTTAATTTCTTAATTTTCCAAAAAATTGGGACAAAAAATTACAACTTCAAAAAACTTGTCATGCTTCTTACTATACCTTGGACTGTCTACTTTATAAAAACGGGTCATTTGGGGGGTATTTGTACTGTCCTGGCATTTTAGGGCCTCAAAAAATTGAGATAGGCCGTCAGTACACCAGGATTGATAATTTTTGAGATATACTGTATATACTATAGTTTGTAGACTCTATAACTTTCACACCAACTAAATAACACACACTGATTTGAGTTATTTTTTACTAAAGAAATGTAGCAGACTACATTTTGACCTACATTTGTGAATGTAGCGCTACCCCCGGAGGAGCCGCTTAATTTCAGTTCGGTGCTTTACTCTGCCTCTCAACCCCAGTAACAGTCTCAGCCCCTTCTGGCACACCTGGAAATAGTGTAAGTGCAATAACTAATGAGAAAAACACACGTTATGATAAAACACAGAAATTATCTTTACTGCAATATTTCTGTGGAAAAGTAACAAACAGTAACAATATATATGTTCAAGGAATGCAATGGGAGAGCAATAACTGAGGTTATGAGCGATATGGCTCAATACTATATTCAGGCTGCTTTCAGGGGATTCAAACCCTAAGAATAACCCCAAAAGCAGAGGCACACTTACATAGCAAATACCTTTACTCAGGTTGGCTCTATGAGTCCAGGCAGGAGGAGAGCAGAATAATGACCATCTTTGTGTCAGGCCTCTCTCTCCTGTCCCCTGACACCACAGGCCCAACTTTAAATGCTTTATTCAAATCAACATGTAATGGCTTAACTTCCTAGATAAACTGTCCCACACACCCACTGCCTATACAGAGCCCTAAATGTGTGTGAGGGTCCGTATGGCACTAGTAGCTTCAGTCCTTTCGAAGAACAGATACAACTTTGTGTTTTCAGCTAGCCACTTTTGTTAGTGCACATAAAGTGGAGTTCCACCCAAAAATGGAACTTCTGCTTTTCCGAATCCTCCCCTCCTCCGTTGTCATATTTGGCACCTTTCAGGGGGGAGCAAATACCTGTCTAATACAGGTATTTACTCCCACTTCCGGGCATAGATATCCACGGATATCTTTGCCACATCTGGTGCCTCCTCCACCCCCCCCCGCTGTCTTCTGGGAGACACACAGGTCCCAGAAGAAAGCAGGAACCATTCAGATCACGCAGCGTGACTCTCTGTGTGATCCGAAGATGGTGGCGGCAGCACCCGAGAGCCAAGGGACAGATCAGCTTTGGGTGCCGACATCGCGGGTGCCCTGGACAGGTAAGTGTCCATATTTTAAGTCAGCAGCTGCAGTATTTGTAGCTGCTGACTTAAAAAAAATTCGGCCAAACAGCACAACTTTCCCAGATTATCAAGTGAAGAAAGCAGGATCTTTCTTAGCAAGGTGAAAGGACAATGGTGTCTGTATACAGTGTCCCTGGAAACAGATGGCCTTATGCTTTAGCCCTGTGGCACCACATGTGTCAGCAAGATGACTAACAGCAATGATGTCTGTATACAGTGTCCATTTAACTTCTTCTGTGGTGCAGTGTCCCAGTTTCCTGCAAATGGGCAAAAGCCCTCGCACCAAACCCTGCAGTCAAGGCCCAACCAACGTCCTGGAATAACAGGCTCTCCTGACGACACGACTGGTCACCTCACACTGGAAAACTTCACTGTCGGTGCAGGTGCGCCTCAATGTGCGCCTGGGATCTCCGTCTCTCAGGCTGGATGTCCTGACTGGCGGCAGAGGCCTAAATCGCGTGGTGAAATCACCTGGGAGACAGCATCTCTCCCTCTGGTCTGATGTCTTCCTCCAGAAAAAATTAAGAATGGGGAGGAAAAGTTGCGCTGACCATCAACAATACTAACCTGCAGCCGCCAGCACCAACAAAAGAAAATGTTGTGTACAAAGAAATGGAAAAGAAAAAGTGCAGCGCTGAATATTAAGTGAAGTGGGTGCTATTGGGTGCTATTATGTGTTATATCACTTATCACGGTGCTATTCAGTTACATATTAACTTAGAGAGATTCCACCTCCCAGTGGTTCTCCAGGTTACTGCATTGTTATCACTTTTTTGTTTTTCATTTGCTATACCACTTGGTGGTGTGTTTCCTTTTTTTCAATTTCATTGATTTTTCACTGAATTGGATTACTTACCGTATTTTTTGATTCACTTCACTTAATATTCAGCGCTGCACTTTTTCTTTTCCATTTTGATGTCTTCCTCCGCCTTGTGCTGTCTGAAAATCTCTCAGCAAAGCAAGATGGGGTCTTTAGTTCCTCTTCTGCAAAGCATGCTGGCTCTTGCAGTTCCATACAGTTCAATCTGAATGTGAAACTTAAATCCTGGATCTACAATTCCCTTTATGCGTTATTCCCCGGTGGTAATCACTCTTCTGAGTCTTAGCTGGCACTAGAGGGGAACAGTCTGTCTTATGATACTGCAGATAAGATAGCCAGCTCCCTGCTACATGAAGAAAGATTATTTGTTTGTTTTTTTGGTATTTTTTTAATTTATATATAGCAAAAAATAAAATAAATATAGTGGTGATAAAAAAAAGTGGTGGTAAAATCTTCTGGGGCTTAATTGGTTATTACGTGGTCTGTCTAAAAAGTACCCATCCATTTATTATGAAAAATAGAGACATTTATTTAAGAAGATATAAGAAACATTGTACATAGGACATACGTACCATAAGTCATGAAACACATTTTGCCGTGACTTGTTTCATGCCAAGTTCCCGCATCAAAATCTCAGACACAGTCGTTTTGGAATCCTCAGATCATTCTAGTTCTCGCACTGATAGTCGCAGATCTTTGTTGATTGTTCAAAATTCTCAGGTATGCTACTTGTTGTAGGCCTTCCAGAACGTGGATCACTTTTTACAGATTTTTGACCATCTTTGCCAAACTTTTATTTGCACTGCACTCATTGCATAGTTCCCCAAAGCCTTCTGAATCATCTAAATAATTTCTCTGAAGGAATGTTTAAGCTTAACGCAAAATTTGATGCAGATTCGTTGCTTTACTTACTCAGTCAGTCATTTCGAATGCGACAGCTACACAGTACACATGCTCACTTAACGGCGTCCAGCGCCCGCACTGACTGGTACAGTGAAGTGGTCATTGTTCATGCATTGCATTGCAGTCCACTCTCCTTGGCTGCCAGGCTACAACGTTGTTAAGCAAACCATTCTCATTATAATGTCAAAGGCTGAAAACTTTCCAAACAGACCGTATTAATAAAAATTACCTTTCCTTCTCAACCTACAGCACTGTCAGTTTCTTTAAAATATATTGTTATTATATATACAGCAGGGGTCTCAAACTCAAATTACCTGAGGGCCACAAGACAAGTTTTCATATGCCATGGGGGGCCGCATGCAAACTTTCAAACTTCAAAAACAACAGTACTGGTGTCAGCGAGCGCATTATTACCCCCAGCACTGGTGTCAGCGAGCGCATTATTACCACCAGCACTGGTGTAAGTCAGGGTTTGACAAATTTGCTTGGAATCTAGGAGCCAGCTAAAAAAGTTAGGAGCCAGAAAACGCACCCCGTCCCGACGAGCTTGCGCGCAGAAGCGAACACATACGTGAGCAGCGCTCGCATATGTAAACGGTGTTCAAACCACACATGTGAGGTATCGCCGCGATTGGTAGAGTGAGAGCAATAATTCTAGCTCCTCTGTAACTTAAAACATGCAACATGTAGATTTTTTTAAACGTCGCCTATGAAGATTTTAAAGGGTAAAAAAGTTTGTCGGCATTCCACAAGCGGACACAATTTTGAAGCGTGACATGTTGGGTATGAATTTACTCGGCGTAACATTATCTTTCATAATATAAAAAAAAAATGGGGATAACTTTACTGTTGTCTTATTTTTTAATTAAAAAAAGTGTAATTTTTTCCCAAAAAAGTGCGCTTGTAAGACCGCTGCGCAAATACGGCATAACAGAAAGTATTGCAATGATCGCTATTTTATTCTCTAGGGTGTTAGGATAAAAAATATATATAATGTTTGGGGGTTCTAATTAGAGGGAAGAATATGGCAGTGAAAATAGTGTAAAATGACATTAGAATTGCTGTTTAACTTGTAATGCTTAACTTGTAATACCAACGGCCACCACCAGATGACGCCAGCTCACATCTGGTGGTAATAACTTGTAATACCAACGGCTCACCACCAGATGGCACCAGCTAAAAAAAAAAAAAAAAATAAAAATTTTTTTTTTTTTTTTTGCTCCCCTCACTTCCACCCTGCCTGAGGGCCATTTATAACTGGTCCGCGGGCCGCAAATGGCCCGCGGGCCGGTACTTTGAGACCACTGATATACAGTATATTATATGCAGAGGTCAAGTCCTGGGGAAAAAAGTGTGGGAACTCCCACCCAAGATCCACTTCCCCAAAAAAAATGATACGCTCATATGCATAATTATTAAACCGCATGTTTTTTTTTCCGATCCACTGTACCTTAGTAATCCTTTATGTTACTGGTTGCAGTAAGTTCTTTCTAAATCCCGCGATAACTCGTGGCAGACCTCCGCAATGTCTCCTGGGAACAATGACAAAAGCTACAGAAAAACATTGCGGCATCGAGGAAGTGACGGAATACCCGCAGACTACCCGATGAATCCATATACAGGAAGCGGCCAGTAACATAAATGATTACTAAGGTCCGCCTGCCCCTGACAGTGACTCGAGCTGTGCATCGCGGCTTAGTGAAGGATTGGCTCGGGCGGCTCGGCTGCTCTCGGCTGCTCTAGTCCTGCAAAGGGAACTGAGTTCCTGCTGTGAAAAAAGTGCAGGAACTTAATTTACCTAGCAGCCTCCTCTCCTTTCAGGAAGGTGCTACATTATACTAAAGTGTTATTAAACCCACAACAGTAAAATCAGTCTGCAGATGCAGCAAAACATGCTTGTTATACTCACTGTGGAACTGAAGGGGCTAATTCTCAGAATTGTGTAAAAATGCTATTTGGTCCTGTCTTCTCTGATCCACCCCTTCTTTTACTGTCCCCAATCCATCTACTGATAGTACAGAGCCTTGGGGGCACTCTGCACATGTTCAGTTTGGTGTGTCTTGCTAGGGAGTTTTTTTGTAGGAGGGTGCATGTGATTAGAACAGGGCCCATCAACACTGTCCAGACAGAAGGTCAGGGGTCATGCAGTCAGAGGAGAATGAAAACTCATCCCACAGTACAAGCATTGAAAAGTGATCACAGGACCATTTAAGCCTGAGTGCAGCCCAAAAAAACCTGAAGGTCAGCACAATGGACATTTCTAAAGTCAGTAGGTTGTGTCCCTTGCACTGATGCCTCTTCTTTTAGTTGAAATACTTCTCTGTTCTTGCCCCTCACCCAGGTTACAGTAATTGTCTGGTGTGGCAGGGGTTAAAAGAACGGAGGAAGCTGTGCCTGACTATGCCCACCCTTTCTGCACTGCTCCTCTATTCATAGAGTTGAGTAGAGTTGGACTGATCGTGTGTACGTGGCCTTAGTCACGTAGGCTGCTTAATTGATTACTTAATTATCTCATGTTAATATATGTTTCTGGTTACGGTTGTATTGTGAGGGTAATATGATCAGGAGGGGTAATGTTTTTCTTAAATGTATAAAAGTCTGTATTTCTTGTCCAATAAAGAGTTCCATGTTGCAGTTTTGTAACTGGTCTGGTTTTTAGTTACAATATGTGACTGTAATATCTGCTATCTGAAGGTCCAGACTGGAGGAAGCAGTGTACTGATGGAAGCACTCAAGCGGAGTGTGACGGGGTCCGTGACAGGGACTACCTACCCTTTGCTACACCATAGGGGCCCGCGGTCCCTGCCTGTAAAGGGCATCTGCTTTGGACTTGGCTGAGCAAGTGTCAGGCCTATCTATCAGAGATAGCTGGTCCTGAAGAGTGAGAGCAAGAGTCAAGTGCTGGAGAGTGAGATCAAGAGTTATGCTGGAGCTGGTTGTAAAGAGGTTGTATCTACCTAAGGTGTATATAGTTTGGTTCCATATACCTTTTCTGCAATCATTTGGGAATCTTATGAATATCCTAACCCTATCTAAGTTAAATCCCCTAAATAAAAATACAAAAACAAAGTTCAAGGACTGGTTTGAATGAGAACTGTGTGCCTGACTGAGCAGGGTGAGAGATGGACCACAATTACCAGCAGCTACTACGGGGGTACCGCTACATATAATACTCATATTTCCAGCAGCCGGTGTCTCTTTTTCACCGCTCTAGTTCCGCAGACTCTGTAATCCTCCATTCAAACTTTTGCAAGTTTGATGGTACGTGCGTTTTTGCACAATTTTGTGCAACGCAGCCCATTTATATCCATGGACTACCCTTTGGGTACGAATCGCACAAGTGCATGACACTTTTTTTTTAATTGTGCTGCACCAAAACACTTGCTACCTTGTTACAATAGGTTTTGATGCACACAAGAGCATGCACATAAGCAAGGTGCATTGAGATGCCACAAAATGGTTACACGTTTTTGTGTGAACGTATGAATTTTTGTGTGAGTTCCTACAAAAATTGTCTGTCAAAGTGTGTCACATAACATGTCTGCTGCCGCCATTACTAGTAAAAAAATAAATAAAAATCTGGCCACCTTACTGGAGAGAGACCTTTCATGTAGATACATTTTTAACCAGACTTGTTTGGTTTAACACACCATGATATAACCCACTTTTATAAAATGTTGGCATAATTGTATTTTGTTGCACTTGATGGCAATATTGAACTGTTTTAAATGAAAAATCTACATTTTTAGAAAAGATCAGGATTGCATGAGCAATATTAATTTCAAGACAGAGGCAAATCTGCATTCATTCTCATCTTATCACCTTGCATAATGGATGCTGTAGCATTTCTTATCTTAATCAGTTTGCTGACAGTTTGCTTACATTCTCAAACCCATTACAACTAAAATATTCTAATGCTTTATTCTGATGCTTAATGCCTTTAGGTCATTGATTCTAATTGCTGCATTTTTCTTCACCTTATATGAAAATTTGAAAGCATTATTCATTTAAAAATTATATTCCTGCCAAAATCATTTACTCTCAGTGTTACCAAAGCTTACTTCAAGAACATATATTACATTGTTTTCAACAGTTTAATAGTACAGACTACAGAGCAAAGTTAACAAGACTTTCAAGTTGCATTTTTTTGATTAAGTGTATTCTATGCTAGGTAAATTACACTACATAGTAAATGTTGTCCAGCAAGAGAAGTGCTGTTCTGTAGGCAGGGGGTTAACTCTGCTAGTCAGGTTTTCCTGGGCTTTTCTAAAGAGAACCGCCCTCTACTGGTCAAATACATTACCATCCACATTTGTCTGAGTTTTGTCACATTCCTGTGTAGCTGCTTCACTCCCCTTCAGGGTTCATTCTTTGTTACACTTATTTTTGTTTTTGGATAGCGCACATATTTTTTCCCTTTACATTGTGCCTTTTTTTACATTTTATATTTGCTGTAACCCCTATTTTATATTCATCATGGATGTTTTTGAATATAGAACCTCCCGGTCTTTCAATACTGATGGTGTGTGACACCGAAATCAGTGGTATGTTTTTGAGACTAAAAAATTTGATGACAACAGAGATACACCTTCAGTGGGACACTGCCTTTTTGGAGCAATATATCAAGGAACAGATGGTCCCTAGAGGACTCCGTTGGGACGTGTTCCCACAGCAAGGAGATTCTGATACCGAATCATGGTTCAGATATTTTAATGAGGTTGGCATCAAACTTTTAGCCTTCCTGGTCAGTAAGAAACAGCTTAAGCTTATTATTGTTAAGGAGATTAAGGATTTAAAAGAGAAGCTTATTCCTAACAAAGCTTCCTCTCTTTCTACAAGTTTGAGAAGTCATCTTGAGATGACATGGCAAAATAAAATTAATGTATCCGAACCAGTCGAGAGCGATGTATTGGGAATGGAAGTCACTCATTCCGAAACTTTAAATACAGAGAGGAGGCTCACGTTTGAGCCAAAAGAGGAGAAACTTGTACTTGATAAGGGTCTGAAATATGTCCCTCCAAGACCTCTCAATAGGTTCTCCACATTTATGGACGAGCAGAAGTTCATTAGAAAACTCAGCATCCAGAGACACTGTTACGTACCTGGGTGTGAGCCTGACGCGTGGAGGGAGACCTCCCGTACAACCCCGGCTCGGAGACCACTGGAATGGGGACAGTGGTGGTAGGAGCGCGGTGGGGTACAGGTGCCTGTTCTGGTTGTTGCTGCTGGTGAGATGGGAACCGAGAGACAGGAAGCAGATGATGCAGGTTTGCAGACTTAGTAGATGCAGGTCAGCAGAGCGTGGATGCAGGTCAGCAGAGCCGAGGATGCAGGTTAGCAGAGGCGTGGATGCAGGTTAGCAGAGGCGTGGATGCAGGTTAGCAGAGGCGTGGATGCAGGTTAGCAGCGCAGCAGGTGCAGGTGGGCGGAGTCAGGCAGGCCGGGTCATACACTTGGAGTCATAGCAGAAGCAATAGGCAGAAGAGTAGTCAGTCCAGGCCGGGTCTTGGCAACGGGTATTCAAGCAGGGAACAGAGCAAGGTCAACAAGCCGGAGTCAGGATTGGAGCAGGAAGCAGAGTCAGGAAGCCGGGTCATACACTTGGAACAGAATGCTTTCAAACAGCAACAGGAGCTCAGGGAACAGATGCAGATCAAGCCGCGAGGTGCAGCATCACCACAGTGTCTTTTATAGGCTTGCTGGGCGCCAAAAGAGGCGTCTAGTGCGTGCGCATGCGCGCACGCACGAGCGACGGCTGGTTAGGTACGTTTTGGCGCGTGCGCAAAGGAGCGCGCAACGGCTGCATAGCTGTGTGCAAGGTTCGTGGTTGGCGCATGTGCGTAGGCGCGTGCCGAGGGGAGCGAACAGTACGTCCCTGACAGACACTTCTTGACCTTTCCCTCCAACAATACCCCTATGTTGAATGATGGACATGTGCACACAGTACTGTCCAATCCCTCATTATTTAATCCCTCTGGACTATGGCACCATCCATTAATGTGTTCCGTAGTCTTGTACTACAAGATTTAGACAAATTACCATCTAAGAAAATGTATACTGACCCGAGTATTGGAGCGGGTTTGAAGCAAATTTGTGACCGAAAAAAACCTCATCATACGTCCAGCCGACAAGGGTGGCGCCATTGTCGTGTTGGACAAAGATGATTATATTAAGTAGATGGATAAAATACTTGGAGACTCTAGTACATACAGCCGGATCCAGACGGACCCAACTGTACAATACAAGAGGGCCTTAACTGTATTGGTAGATGAAGGCTTTGCTTTGGGCATACTTGACAAGAAAGAGAAGAGCTATCTTGTTCCTTTAGCTCCCCGTATCCCAGCCATCTACTACCTTCCAAAGGTGCACAAAGACCCAGTCCATCCCCCTGGATGGCCCATAGTCAGTGGGATCGACTCGGTCACAGCATGAATTGGGAAGTATGTGGATTTTTATCTACAACCATTAGTGAGACAGGTGCCTTCTTATTTGAAGGACACTGGTGACACTATTAGATTGTTGGAATCAATTGTATATGAGGAGGGCATGATTCTAGCGATGGCAGATGTTGCTGCCTTGTATACATGCATCCCACACAATTTGGGCTTTGAGGCAGTAGAATACTTCTTGTCCCAGAGTACCACCCTTTCCTTTATACAATTTCATCATGGACCTCCTCAGGTTTGCTGCACAACATAATTATTTCTGGTTTCAGAACCAGTTTTATGTGCAAACTAGAGGAGTTGCCATGGGGGCTAAATCCGCCCCTAGTTTGGCGAATTTATTCATGGGCAAATGGGTGGAGGATGTCGTCTATGCCTATAAGAGACCCGAATTGGTCCTTTGGGCCCGCTATATAGACAACATCCTCCTCCTATGGAAAGGCAACCAGGAATCATTGGATGAGTTTATGTCTTTGACTGCTGAGCTCTGATGTCTTTCACTGCTGAGCTCTGATGAAAAGGTCCCTGTTGCCTTGAAACGCGTCAGCCGGCAGTGACACACCTCCTTCCCCCTTATTCGGGAGTGTGGCACGAGGGGTATTCATCATACCATTGTTGACAAGCCTTTTATACCATTTCTTTTGTGAGTAGTTTTATTTTATTATATCTATTTAATAAATTGTCAACGGTAATACACTAGGCTGGTGCGCCTTTCTTTTTCTTCTTTTTGTTCTTTACTTAATTCCAATGATAGGGGTATATGCGCGAGCCATGAGGCCAGTCTTTCTTCTAAACAAAAAGAAAAAATACTGCGCTATCTCATAAAGATTAATAAAGCAGCTAACACAGCAAAAGAGATCAGAAGTTGCTAGTTTGGTCCCTAGCAGTATAAACGGATTTGGAATATACAGGAGCAGATTGATGGGCCATATGTTGACTGTTATTGGAATGTGTCTCCGCAGCCCCAGTTTCTATAGTAGAATCTACGCCAACCGGTGCTGTAGAGGATTTTTGCCATTTGAAAACAGTTCCTGATTTATAATCCCCAACATCACGTGAATATTTCTTATGTTTTTTGTTTCTCTGTTCTCCATCTTTTTTCTCAAGATGTGATTGGAGATTGGAGGAAAGAGAATTATACTCTGTAGAGTTTTTAAACAACAAGAGTTTTTCACTTAATTCCTTTATTTCTCTATCTAGAAGTTGAAGTCTATTTTGTTTCCTTGAAATCAAAAAACCCAAGAAATTGGTACCGGTTTCATTAAAATACCGGTAACAGGAGTCCAGATTGGGGTCGCCCTGTTGGGGCTGGACATCCCATCTAAGGCTCCTGGGGACCATACCCTCTGTTATATATTGTTGCAGGAAAACAATGTCCCACTGTAGGTGCAATTCTGAAACCATTATGTTCTTAAGTCGCATTAACATTCCACGATTTCAGTATCATTACTCATGACAGTAAATACCCCCTCAGTATTGACAGTCCGTTTGGCCCTATATTCAAAAACATCCATGATGGAGGGTGAAAGTAAAGATTGCTGCAGTAAAAAAGATCCCACAAGGCACAAATAAACAAAAAGAAAAAATACTGCGCTATCTCATAAAGATTAATAAAGCAGCTAACACAGCAAAAGAGATCAGAAGTTGCTAGTAAAACATATGTGGAAAAAAAGTGTAGCGCTAACAATGAGTCAATTGTGATAAAACAATATAAATAATGTTGTGTAACACCACGTGTGAACTAATGATGTTAGTGATAATTAAAGTTCATAAATCCTTGACTGGATAAATGAATTAATTCAGATATGTTGAAACATATGACTGGATATCTGAATTAATTCATTTATCCAGTCAAGGATTTATAGACCTGTCTGATTGTTGCTATACAGAGAAATACTGTATGCTGATCCAGAGTTGCTTTTCCAACTTTTTTTTTTATCCCAGACACTACTTTTCCAAAGGACACAACAATCTTTACAAGTAGTGGTAAAAATACTGAAAATCTGTTCAGCTGAAACTGTTGTGCAGAGGCTAAGTACAATGACAGTTATCTTTTCCTTGAGTAATATATTTGCTATATGCCATCTTCCTGAGCTGTCATTTTCTCTGTCAGTATTTATTGACCCATTGACTTTTTTATACTCAGGAAAGGATGTAAAGAGGGAGGAAGACTGAAGCCCTGGGTATGTTTTGAAAATACATATTTTAACTCTTCTGCTGCTAGTATTAACAGATCTGCACCATTTTACTCTGGAAAGGTCTGACCCTGTTTTTTTTACACCTTTTGCCATGTTATTTTAACATATGATACAGAAAGATTTTGTACTAGATGAGAAAGAAAAATGTAGGCGTTAAAAATAGTAATGACAAGTTAATTTACAAATCATAAAAATCTATAAATTGGCAAGATTTTCACTTTCTTGATCCTGAATAAATGTATGAACAATTTTCAAATAGCTGATTCTTCTGATTTACCATTCATGATCACTATAGCCTTTTACCAGTTCCAAGGATAATATATCAAGTCAAATATTTTTTTTTTTAGAAGACCATAAAAGTAAAAACAATATTTCCCACTGAACTATTTTTAATTTTAAAATTTCCCATTCACCAAGGTGACATTGCTGCAGCCTTGCCACCTTATCACAGGAAATGGAAAATCAACGGACCAACTGCCATGATCAACTGGTAAAAAAAAGCTATGTTATATTTATTATTACTGTGTTATTTCTTTTAACAGGCAATAGCATATATGTCATTTTTGCTTTTGCCCAAAGTCTAATCTTACCATAATGCAGTTGGAAACTGTTCCTGTGTCAGGAAAAGCTAGATAATTAATTATGTATGCCCTCCTAGTTAAAGTGGAAGTCCACCCTAAAAATAAATAAAAATAGCCAATATATATTTGTTTATACTTACCAGAAAAGGCTGTTACTAGGCAGATCGTCCTAATCTGCCTCTTCCTCGTCCGCGGTGAGGTTCTGTGTTCTCCTCCTCGCGTTGCCTCCTGGGAAATGGAGGTGCGCTGCCTTCTGGGACACACAGGATGGTATGCCCATTCACAAAAAGCCGCGTGACTCGCGCATGCTCAGTAGGAAACGGGCAGTGAAGCCTGTTACGCTTAGTGAGGATGGCGGCGCCGGGACCTGGTCCGAGGGACGGATCGGCCTCGGGCGGCCGACATTGCGGGCAACCTGGACAGGAAAGTGTGCTTATTAAAAGTCATTAGTAACAGTATTTGTAGCTGCTGACTTTTAATTTTTTTTTTTTGCGCTTTAAGCTGCAAGGTAAATTCATTTTTGGCCTCATTCTAGTGAGTGGAGCAGTAATTGATTGTTTTTGTCTATTCAGGGTTTCCTAGTCTGGGTGTTTGATATCACCTGCCTATCTTTGGAAGAAGCTGCCAAATAGGGCAGAGAGATACAGATGACCAGTATGAATATTTATCATGCCCCAGCCAATCCTTGGAAGGAGGCATCCAGAAGGTGGCTGGGAAGGTGATAAATATTTAATGTCTTTCCTCTATAGGGGGAGTTCCGTCCTCCTGGGGGGCTACTGCCCCTAAGAGAGAGTTTTTTGAAACAAGAGATTGCAGTCTGGGTCTCAGCAGGAGCTGGCCTGAGGACCTGGGGAAGACTGCTAAAGCAGTGTTCGCTGGAGGGCATTGCTCTATAGTCCTGGTCTGGAGAAGGATCTTTTTATCTCCCTGACTGAGGATCTACCTGTGGAAGCTGGGTGGCAGACAGCTCCAAGGACACTGTAAGCAAAAAACTTGTTGTGGGTGTGCTTGTGCTAGATGAGATCTAAGTGCCAGAGGTACCTGGACTGGGGCTGCTGTGATAGCGTCCTAGTTATTCTGGCCAGTAAGAAGATTAGTGAAAAGTTTGTCCTCCCATTATTGCTATTGATCATTTTGGAGTATGCTGTAACCCTAAACCTCACTCCTGTTAAGTTTCTTCAAGCAATAAAATTAAAAAAAGACATCTCCTAGATCAGCTTAAGCTCAAGCTTTTGAAAAGGGAGGGCCACTTAAGTGATTTAGTAACCGGTCACGGGCCACCACGAACTTCGGGGTTGTATTGCTACCCAAACCACAAATGTAAATGGACCCTTACTGTCCTTAGTCCCCCATAAGACTGCTTTCACACTGATGCACTACGTTTTACCCACACTGTCTGTAGAGCACTGTGCACCTGCGGCTTTCCTGAGGGTTAGCTGCGTTTTGTCATTGACTTCTATCACATCTTGCAGGTGTGGTGCACTTTCTAAAGCGCACCAAAACTCCTGCATTCAGAAGTTTTGGTGCGTTTTATGAAAGCATGCCAAACCCGCAGGTCATCGTAACTATGGCTAACTGCAGGTAACCTGCAGGTGTACAGCTCTACACATGTGGATCAGTTTGAAAACAGCCTAGTAACCATTGCAGAACAGATATGCCCATTGCTATAGTTATTTATTTTCAGAAACTGACCTTTAATTTAAAGATCCTTCACTCTCTGATCTCCAGGAATCGCCCTTTCTGCAAGAAATGTTGCTGTCACAGGTGGGGGCATCTGGTATTACATGTACAATTCGTTTAGTTCCGAATTATTTTTTTAAGAATTTTGACAAATTCGGTAATTCCAAAACTTTTGAATTAACTAAAAACCTGTTTAACAAATTTTTCAGAATATTGTAAATTCGTAAATTCATAAATTTTAATTTCAAAAATCTGAAAACCTGAAAATTTGAAAATCTGAAATGATAACTAACTATTAAATTATAGGTATTGGACTTTCTTTTCAAATTTGGCTATTAGTGAACGTAACGAATACAAATTTATCCAAAATTACAAAATATCCAAAATAACAAATGCTATATCTAAACGAATGGAACATAATGAATTAATAATAAATAACAATAACAATAATAAAAACTTTATTATTACTATTTATTACTATATATGTATTATTAATTTGACCCGTTCCATTTGTTTAAATGCGGCATTCGTTATTTTGGATAATTTGTAACTTCGGATAAGCATATGTGATTTCAGATGAAGTCGAATGATTTCAAAGCCACATTCAATTTGAACGAGGGCTAAACCTGAAAGTCATCACTGGTGTCTTTAACCACTTAAGCCCCGGACCTTTAGGCAGCTAAATGCCCAGGCCAGGTTTTGCGATTCGGCACTGCGTCGCTTTAACAAACAATTGCACAGTCGTGCGACGTGGCTCCCAAACAAAATTGGCGTCCTTTTTTCCCCACAAATAGAGCTTTCTTTTAGTGGTATTTGATCGCCTCTGCGTTTTTAATTTTTTGCGCTATAAACAAAAATAGAGCGACAATTTTGAAAAAAATGCAATATTTTTTACTTTTTGCTATAATAAATATCCCCCAAAAACATATATAAAAATTATTTATTTCCTCAGTTTAGGCCGATACGTATTCTTCTACCTATTTTTGGTAAAAAAAATCGCAATAAGCGTTTATCGATTGGTTTGCGCAAAATGTATAGCGTTTACAAAATAGGGGATAGTTTTATTGCATTTTTATTAATTATTTTTTTTTACTACTATTGGCGGCGATCAGCGATTTTTTTTGTGACTGTGACATTATGGCGGACACTTCGGACAATTTTGACACATTTTTGGGACCATTGTCATTTTCACAGCAAAAAATGCATTTAAATTGCATTGTTTATTGTGAAAATGACAGTTGCAGTTTGGGAGTTAACCACAGGGGGCACTGTAGGAGTTAGGGTTCACCTAGTGTGTGTTTACAACTGTAGGGGGGTGTGGCTGTAGGACTGACATCATCGATCGAGTCTCCCTTATAAAAGGGATCACTCGATCGATACGCCGCCAGCTCCGACGAATAGCCGCGCCGTCGTCCTGGGTTGGCTCCCCGAGGGAATCCGCCCGCCGCACGCAGCGGAGGGGGTCCCGATCGGACCCCCCACCGGCTAGAAGGCAGGGACTTATATATATGCCCATCTGCCTGTCCGTGCCATTTTGCGGACGTAAATAGTCGTGCGGCGGGCGTTAAGTGGTTAACGTGCTATTAAACCCAAAAGCAAACATTTATTATATTCCAGCTTACTAATTCTTAGATATGATGGTTCTATTTGTTTCCTTTTTTTAGGCTTTCTATCTGCTTTTGTCATCTGATGTTCCAGCCAGCAAGTCTGTTGCTTTTCACACGCTCAAGCTCCTTTACTACTAATTAACACTGGCAAGGGTAACTAAAATTATTAGCTTTTTTTTATTCATGCAAAACATTTATCCCGGAAAGCAACCCCCCCTACTGTAACTGCTTATAAAGCGTGGGCTGGAGTTTATCTTCAATTTGTTAGCGTATGTACATCTGGTAATACATTTAACACTACCAATATTATTTTAATAGTGTTCAGCAACCAACAATATTATGTGTGCTATAAACCATCCAACACAAAAGTATGTAGGCAGGTTACCAGTTGTATGTTTAGCTGCCCAGCTCAGGGGGCAGGAGTTAATGTTTTTGCTGCCTTTTCCCTGGTAGGTTCGTGGGCTTTCGCTGGGGTCCAGCCTCCCTTCCGTGTTCTATAAAAGGGAAGAGGTCCAAATCTTAGGGGTTCTGGATAACACTTGGGAAAACGCATGGCGAACGCACGTTAAAGACTTGATGGGACTTATAATCCGTTCTGGAATGCAAATTTGCCTGAAGAACCCTGGAACATGGAATTCTCTGATCTCTGAGGCCTCTGATGACGTCTGCATGGCGAAACGCAGAAGTCGGAGCTTGGAGCACCATCGCGTTACTTCCTGTCTGTGGAACGCAAGGTGTCCAAGATCTATTGCTGTGGTATTTGTACTCACTGTGCAGCACTATTGAAAGTGTGATTTTAAAACTTTGAAAACTTTGATTTGAATAAAATTCATTTTTATAGATTCACGCTATGAGGAGCATTTCTTTCCATCCACCCATTTGTGAGTGCATACAATGACCAGACCCACCTAACATTCCCTTCCCCCAAAAAGGGGCGATTAATGGACTATCTCGGTACTAGGTAAGAAATTACATACATATAAAATAAAATAATAATACATTTTATTTTACATAAAATTGTTGAACAAGGAATACATGATAAAAATTGGAAAAACAGGACCTCAGGGATACCCCCGGGCAAATTCTGTTATTACAAACATATAGACTGGTCTATGCCTCGACTAGTTTTGCAGTATAACCGCTTCCTCAAGAGAACGGTTATACTGCGAAACTAGTCGAGGTATAGACCAGTCTATATGTTTGTAATAACAGAATTTGCCCGGGGGTATCCCTGAGGTCCCGTTTTTCCAATTTTTATCATGTATTCCTTGTTCAACAATTTTATGTAATAAAATGTATTATTATTTTATTTTATATGTATGTCATTTCTTACCTAGTACCGAGATAGTCCATTAATCACCCCTTTTTGGGGGAAGGGAATGTTAGAGGATCAGCTTTAGCCACTGTCCCTTGTCCCTTGTCCCCACCCCTTTTCTATATATCAACCTGGACTATGGTACACTCTTAAGATTAGTTATTTTGCTTATCTGAGGCCATACTCAAAATTTTTGCTTATCCAGGCACAAGTCACTTTGGAAGTTAATCGTTTTTTGAACTGTGATTTTTTTTTGTTTACACCAGTGGATTCTTACATATACATTTTTATACGGAGCATAATTCGAGATTTTCCTAGCTTGTGACGGAAAATATTAATTATATGAAGACAGGAGGCGAGTATCTTAAGCATTATCTTTCTTTAATAATGCCCATAGCAGAAATACAACTTTTTCAGTGATTTCAAGTACAAAAACGTTTTAACTGAAGAAAAAGAAAAAACTACAATACCCAGCAGCCCTCAGGCTGGGTCTGCCAATCATGAGGCAGGACAGCCGGCATATAAGGGGCTGCCTCCTTAGAACCTTCCTCTTTCTTGAGGCGAATCGGCAGGAAACCTGGAACAGCAAACAGTTCGAAACACCGGGACCCTGACAAACTGAAACTTCGGCACAGGATTCAGCCAACGGCACCCCGACTCCGGATCTGGAACGCAATAGGAACCTCCATTTTCTGTCTGCGGTGAACTAAAACCCATGGATCGAAACGGGAACATCAATCCCCACGGGGATAGTGAAAACGAACTCCCGGGACGTATCAGCTTCCGACTTGCGGGATGTGTGATTCAACAGCCTATGACAAGAGAGAAACAACATCGTGATAGGGTTGGGTCGGGAGGGAAGATACTCGCCTCCTGTCTTCATATAATTAATATTTTCCGTCACAAGCTAGGAAAATCTCGAATTATATATCAGACAGGAGGCTCATATCTTATGCAAGTTCAAAGCTATAACAATGTATATATAAATGATAACAAACGGAACAACTACAAAACTGACATAGATATGTGTTCCTCCGGTCTAAAACAGAATTGACGGAAGGTGATCGGGACGACCGGTCCGCCGGTAGCCGTA
The DNA here is from genome assembly GCF_905171775.1 of Rana temporaria. Lineage (NCBI taxonomy): Eukaryota > Metazoa > Chordata > Amphibia > Anura > Ranidae > Rana > Rana temporaria. Next base: position 63,734,529 of record NC_053491.1, on the reverse strand, counting down.
AGTCCTAGAGGGAGCCGCCCGAGGTGACGACCCTAATAGCCACCGCTCCACTGGAGGGATGGGCACCCATCGGGGTTACGACAAACCCTGCCATTTCCATGACCGACCGTACCCCTCTGGCTAGCGTAGCCGAGGAATCCGGAAACTGAGGTTTAACGTAGGAAAGAGGAGTTGGAGAATTGCGAAGATCGCAGCGGGACCGCCAAGGACTCATAAGTCTGTATACAGCGGAGCATGCACAGTTGTGGATGCGCGGGGAAGAACGGGTAGAAAAACCGATTGAAGTCCCGTCGCTGTCCTACGCACGACGGAAAAAACCTGACTCTCTGAGGCGAGATCTGACGCCTGGATATGTCCAACGCCGGTGATGTCTGGCACACGTTTGACGGAATCAGACACGAGAGGACAGTAAGCTAGAAGGACAATGACCTCAAGACAGAGTGAGATTGTCCCCCCAGTCCGAGCACGTGGTCAGGACCTCGGCTACATCCCAAGAGTGCCGATATTTTGGACGTGGTGGGCGTTGAAACTTAACGCCTTCCCAAGTCGGTACACCAATGGATGTTCACCCACCGGTAGCAAGTCTACAAGGGAGCGGTAGGTTGAGATCGCAGAGCGATAGACGTTAGGGGAGCTATAGGACCTCCCAGATTCAAAAGAGTCCGCCAGGTAGTTGGTCACTACCGGCAGGCGCCTGCACGGGATCAACCTGTCGTTGAGCACATCAACTAACCTAGAGTCCCCAGGCTGATCGAGATGTCGATCTAGTTCCGGGGCCCCAGCCAAGGCAAGGAGATCCCTAGCCGCACATGAAAGGTCGCTGTCTGCGACCGGCACTCCGAAACCAACCATGCGAAGAGAGGTAGGATGTGCGTCGTAAGTAGAGGGTGCAGATCCCCGTACGGACTGGCGAGGAGACGAGGGGAGTGAGGAAGCAACTTGGGGAGATCCACAGTCATCCCCAGAAGGAGGGGAAACCATGGTTGCGTCAGCCACCGCAGAGTGAACCGCACGACTGATACTCCCAGGTTCGTAACGTGAAGGAGGACCCTGAGGATCAACGAGAATGGGGAAACGCGTAATGTGTCCCCTGCGACCGGATTGGCGGAGGGTGTCCACAGCGTGCGCCTCCGGATCCGGTCGCTGGTTGAAAAAGCGCGGGAGCTGATGGTTAATACGAGAGAAAGGATTCCATAAGTGAGCGAGGGCCAGGAACACTGACCGGCGCAGTCGCCAATCGCTGGAATCGTTCGGGTAACGAGAATTCCAATCTGTCACCCTAGTGAAAGTGCCTGGGGTATATTCCGCAAACGGAACGAAGTTGCGTTCCAGGCAGGAGTGCCAGAAGTCTTTGCTAGAACCGTTAGGATTTTGGATCAGGGACTCCCCAAGCGATGGACGTACTGGACCGCGGTTACGTAGTCCATACGCAAGAACACACTGTGGTTGGGTGTGTGTGGCAGCAGACTCTTGATGGCAAGAGAGGTCGCCAGGCGCTCTACGTGTTGACGTGCAGCAGAGACTCCACCGCGGACCACGTCCCTCCTGTGGACGAGGGACCACACCACGCACCCCGGCCGAGGCGGTTGGCATCCGACTCTATGACGAAATCCGTTGTGGGGTTGAAGGTGGTCTTGCCGTTCTGTTCGCCGGCCTGACGTAACCACCACCGTAGTTCCATCATGGCTTCTGCGTCCAAAGTGGTTTGGTCCGCCCAGCGAAGCCCTTAGCGAAAACGCAGTGTTCTGAGTCTCTGAAGGGCTCGATAGCGAAGAGGGGCTGGAAAAATGGCCTGGCTTAACGCCGATAACGGGCCGACCAGGCGAGCCAGTCCGCGTAAGGATACCCGTTGTTTGCCCAGCACGATGCTGATCTCTTGCAGATGGTGGCCATTTGGTCATGGATAGCCGAAGGGTCGCTCGGTTGGAGTCCACCAAGAACCCAAAACTCTATCTCCTGAGATGGGGAGAGGAAAGATTCCTCGTGATCTATGGGAAGGTGTCCGGGAGGCGTGTTCGCCCGCCAGGCGAGGGGGGACGAGCCATTAAGAGTAGGTCGTCCAAGTGGACAATCAACCTCACCCCTCTGTTCCGCAGAGTGCCGCCACCGGTCTCAGTAATTTGGTGAGATTTTCCAAGTTACCACTGGGCGGTAACCGCCACCCTATCCTGACCAGGAAGATGTTGCCGAGGAAGCCCGGAGAGAACGGGTCCGTCTCTACTATCGCTTGTTTGATCCAAAGGTCCTGCAATCCGCTGTCTATTAGGGCGGTGTTCAGGTTTGGAAACCGAGTGGGAAGAGGGACCAGGTCCATGTCTGGTACTATAACTCAGATAGGCCGCTACTGTACTGTGTTAGACTTTTTAATGATGTTTGGATTTTATCCCGGTTGGAATAGAGCCCTACCGTCTTGAAATATGTTTAAGCAGCGTGATCCCGAATAACATGCCCTCGGCGGTCGGTTGGTGATCAAGTCTCAATAAGATTGATCGGCGATGTCCTGTCGGACACGTAGTGTTCGCGAATCCCAGGAGGTAACTGCCCGTTGGGCCCAGCCCCTAAGTTGGGATAGGTCAATCGGCTGTTAAGAGGCGGTAGCCTGCCCATTAAGGCGTAGGATGTAGGTAATAGGTCCAAAAGGTCTAAGACCCTGGCCTGTATGGTCCGAAAGGACCTCTCTATTCCCTTCTTGGGGTACTTCCCGTGCTTGGTGAGATACCTCCAGAGTATGGGGTCCACCTCGAGAGTGTGCACAATTTTATATGGCAATGGAAGGGGCATTACGCCCTCAATTTGTTTCGGTGAGCTTACCGACCGATCTCCGGGTCCAGTATATGATATATTGGGCCACCTTGGGTAGAGGTGCCCAGTCACCGTAGTGTGGATGGCAAATCGCCCCCGGATCTACAATGGCTCTCCACGAGAGTCTAATGTGTCACCCTGGGATACAGGGTAGGCGTCGTCATGAAGCGCCATGTGCCCACTGCCCTAACAATCATCATCATCCTCATCATCTTCATCCTCAGACTCAAAGGTGTTAGCCGCCTCGGACTTCGCGGGTGACTCTGGAAGAGTCCACGAATGGGTCTGGCTTAGTCCGTCTAACGGATCGCTGCCTCTGCATGCGCATCTCCCCGAGGCTCGGGGTCGGTCGGAGTCTGGGAGGGCAGTGGGTCGGCAGTCCTGGGAGGGTACTGCCTGGGGCATGTTATTTACTTCCCCTGCCGGGGAGTCAGGGGCCACAGAACGTGGCTGCGTTTTGGGGCACCTCGCCCTTCTTATGGGCGGTAAACCGATGCCGGATGGTCCGGACATAGGGTTGCAGGCGGGTTAGGATAACCGACGCCATGGCCGTCTGGACGGATCTACCGATCAGTTTTGAACCTGTGCAGCACTGTCGAGACTGGGTCTACTAGGGCTGTGTCCACCACTGTAGGGGCACTAGCAGGATAAGTTCCTGTCGTCAGTTATAGGACAGGGGTCTGCGAACAGCGCGGTAACACAGTATAGTAGAATATGGAAAATATCATGTATTTATATGTATAATATATTTATATATTTGAATAATTTATTTATTTATTTGTAAAATTGATTTATATATTTTTATAATATATTTATATATTTGTATAACTTATTTATATTTTTGTATAACTTATTTATATATTTGTATAACTAATTTATATTTGTATAATATATTTATATATATATATATGTATATTTATGTATTTAATGTGTATTAATACATCTATTTATTTATTTTATATGATACATTCCAGGGGAATAAATTCCCCAGACACAATTAACTGATGATTAACGTGTAGTAAGGTTTGGCAGAAGCGGGTGAGGGGAGAGATTCCCCACAACAAGGGAAGTATGATGTGAGGCTCGAGGACGTAGTCTCGCGAGACTATGACCTCAACTTGATTTGAGTAGGTCAGTGAGATCTCTCCCCATACAGCCGCACGCTCACACTGGCGTAGCGGCGATGGGGAGCGACATCCTAGCTTATGGGAGCGTAATCTCGCGAGATTACGTCTCCCGAGCTGTGATTGGAGGACGCGGGGCCTACAGGACACGCCCGCATCAATCGCGCCGCCGATTCGCGCGGCAAAGCGCGATTGGTGGAGACAGGCCCGCACCGCCACGCCCCCTTCAGAGGCGAGACGCTGTGAGGAGAGGGCGCGCGGTGTCCGGAGAAGAGAGAGGGAGACAGGAGAAGGCGCCAAGATGGCAAAATGGCGCCGTCCCATCTCCAGTCAGACACTGAGCAGAGTGTGTCAGAGTGTGTCAGTGTGTCGGCCGGAGCCCAACCGGGAGGCCGGGAATAGAATGCAAGGCACAGGGGGCAAACAAACAACGAAGCAGCGGCTTCAAAACAAGTACCACCAACAAGCGCATAAATGAGCACAATGACCGCACAATAAATGTACAAAAGCGCATAAAAAAGCACGATGACCGCACAACAAATGTACACATTAGTGGGGGGGGGCCGCGTCCCCCACAAAAGGAACGGTACACACAAACAAATGATATACATATCAATAAATAAAATAAAATTAGATCAAAATAAAAGTAAAATAAAATAAATAAAGGCGCAGCGCAGATAGTGAAACACTGTCCACAATGCCACCTATGTCAATATTATAAGATCAAGATATTACCAGAATGAAAGACAAACAATAATACATAGAAATACTTATCTCTGCCATGAGCAGAAAGAAAGAGGAAGGTTCTAAGGAGGCAGCCCCTTATATGCCGGCTGTCCTGCCTCATGATTGGCAGACCCAGCCTGAGGGCTGCTGGGTATTGTAGTTTTTTCTTTTTCTTCAGTTAAAACGTTTTTGTACTTGAAATCACTGAAAAAGTTGTATTTCTGCTATGGGCATTATTAAAGAAAGATAATGCTTAAGATATGAGCCTCCTGTCTGATATATAATCCAGTTTTTCTGAACAATTATTTTGTATGAACACTTTTTGCACAATAAGCACACTGAGTGCTTTATATGTGTATTTTTTGGTTTATGGAACTTTTTATTAGCCATCCAGGATTGCAAATGTTATATTGAGCACTTATACGATTTAACACTAATAATGTTTGTGTGGTTTGTAATTTGAAGAGATAGGACACGTTATTAGATGGTTTATTTTATTTTTCCAACTTTTTTAACACAACCACTTATTAGATTTAGGCATTGACATTTTACCTCCCCTTTCCTTATATCTTACTAGGAAGTATGTTCTTTAAAAAGTTGGCCTCCAAAACTTTCCAATGATAGCTGAATATTGTAACTTTAGTTAAAAATGATGTTCATTGAAAACACACACAACGTTCTCTTTAGAGAGAGAATTACAGTATCTTTATATTTATATCTTACATGGTATGTGTAAAATAGTTCTATCATTCACATGTGCCTGGGGAACTGAACTCCAAGTACAGCCCTAAGGACACGTAATTTAAGAAAATATCAAATCCTACGGAGAGTAGTTCACTGTCATTACCAGCACTGGTACAGATGAAGGGATTTATTACAAAACTATAAAACCAATAAAACATGTTCTTCCATATAATCAAGAACTAAACTGCATTTATCATTAACAGACCATAAAAGTGCCCATTTTGCTGAAAGTTTCCCTGCAAGTAAGTTCTCTGTAAGTAACGGAAGGAAGCACTATTTTGTACTTAGTGACCCAGAACTATTATGCACTTGACATTTTATTTCTCTGCTTTTGTATGAAGCTAATCACCACCCTCTTCCAGTAAATAAGGGTCTACGAAAATTACAATGTAGCCTATTGAATCATTTATAATACATGAGAATAAAAAGATCCATAAATCCTGCCATGCGGGTTGATATGGCAACATATGGAACTATACATATTCTTCCTGCATAATAATATACCTTTTAAAGGCTCTAATGCGAGTTGCTTCTACATAAATGAGAACTTGTAACTGTTATGGGATTACATATTACCTCTATGCAGCAAAGAGAATTCAGCAATTTCCCAGATATTACATTAGGTGAGGTGCAGAGAGGGTGGCTCTGCATTGATTTACATAGCAAAGACAATAGCAAGACTATCACTTAATAGGAGTAGGCTGATACATTAGATACCAATAATTATATAAAGAAAAACATTTTATTAGAATTTTGCACAATTGAACAACACTTTTTTTTAGGTAATTCCCACTATATGCTTGAAGAGGCATGGGCATGCCAAGAGACATCAATCAAAACAAGTCTCTGTGATTAGTCTAAAGCCTCGTACACACGGCCGAGGAACTCGACGTGCCAAACACATCGAGTTCCTCGGCCAGTTCAGCACTGAAGCCGCCGAGGAGCTCGGTGGGACGAGAGCTCCCATAGAACAACGAGGAAATAGAGAACATGTTCTCTATTTCCTCGTCGAGCTCCTCGTCGGCTTCCTCGGCTGAAAGTGTACACACGACCAGTTTCCTCGGCAGAATTCAGCCAGAAACTCGGTTGGAAGCTGAATTCTGCCGAGGAAACTGGTCGTGTGTACGGGGCCTAACTGTTCCTGAAAGTTGATGGTCACGATGGGTCTTAGGCTGACCATACATTAAGCAATTTTCCTTCCTTGAGCCACAGGTTGAAGGAAAGAAAATTGCTTGATTGCTTCATCAACACATTAATTGTTAATGGTGGAATCTCTCCTGCAGAGCTATTGTATTCTAAGAGATGGAGGTTTCAGAATACAATGATCATTGCTGGCGGCAATAGCTGGTGGCAGTATTCACCAGAAAAAAAAGGCTGATTGTACTGAAGTCTCTGCAGACCCTGCAGGTAAACAGCAGTGTGGATCTTGGTGGCTGGTGCACAGAGGTATCTGCTGATTTAAGAAGATTCTCTTACATTGATTGGTAGAACGCTTTTCTTCTTTTTAATTGGGACTTTTTGCACCAAGGACTTTTTATAATTACTTTGGACAATCTGATTTGAAATTTATGTAAAGGGACTATGTCAGAAGTTAACTGCTTTGTCCTTTGTTTTAACTATATGGTACTGAGAATCATTAGTTGTCATTGTACAACCCCCATTCTAAAAAAGTTGTACAATCTACATAAAAACAGAATGCAATGATTTGTAAATCTCATAAACCCATATTTATTACCAATAGAAAACTGAGAAAATGTACAATTTGCAAGAAAAAAAAAGTTAATTCTGAAATGGCAGCATCATGTCTCAAAAAAGTTGGGATGGGGCCATGTTTTTCATGGTGTAGCATCCCCTTTATTTTAACAACAGTCTGTAAATGTCTGGCAATTGGAGACCAGTTGCTTGAGTTTTGGAAGAGAAATGTTGTCCTATTCTTGCCCGATATAGGATTTGGCAGTAGCTATTCAACAGTCCTGGTTCTTTGATGGATTTTTTGTTTCAAGATGTGCCAAATATTTTCAATTGGTGAAAGGACTGCAGGCAGGCCAATTAAGCACCCAGACTTTTTACTACAAAGCCATGTTGTTGTCATAGATGCAGTATGCAGTTTAGCATTGCCCACCTGAAATATGCAAGGCCATCCCTGAAATAGACATGGTCTGGATGGGATAATTTGTTGCTTTTAAACCTTGATAAATCTTTCAGCATAGTACCTTTCCAGGTGTACAAGCTTCCCATTCCATAAGCACTAATGCATCTCTATACCATCAGAGATGCAGGCTTCGGAACTGAGCACTGATAACAAGCTGCAAGCTCCATCTCCTCTTTAAAGGATGCAGCCTACATGGTTGCCAAAAAGAATGTCAAATTTCTATTCATCTGACCACAGAACAGTTTTTCCATTTTAAATAAGCTTTGGCCCAGAGAAGACATCAGCATTTCTGGATCATTTTCAGATATGGGGGGAGATTTACTAAAACTGAAACAATCAGAATCTGGTGCAGCTGTGCATGGTAGCTAATCAGCTTCTAACTTCAGCTTGTTAATTTAAGCTTTGGTAATAAAACCTGGAAGCTGATTGGTTTGTATGCAGAGCTGAACCAGATTTTGCACTCTCCAGTTTTAGTAAATCATCCCCATGGTGTCTTCTTTGCATGATATAGCTTCAACTTGCATCTTTGGATGGCATAGCAACTGGTTTTTAGAAGTATTCCTGAGTCATCACAGAATAATCCCTGTTTTTAATGAAATCCCGTCTGAGGGCCCGAAGATCAGGGGCATCCAATATTGCTTTTTCGGCCTTGTCTCTTGCACACAGAAATTCCTCCAGATTCTCAGAATTATTGGATGATATCATGCACTGTAGAGGATGATATATTTAAAGTCTTTGCAATTGTACATTGAGGAACATTTTTCTGAAATTGTTCGACAATTTTTAGATGCAGTTTTCACAGATTGGCAAACCTCTGCCCGTCTTTACTTCTCAAACACTCTGACACTCTGAGATGCTCTTTTTAAAACCAGTTATGTTACTGTCCTGTTGCCAAGTAACAAAATTAGTTGTTCTTCCAGCTCTTCCATGTTAGTACCACTTACTTTGTCAGCTTTTTGTTGCTCTGTCCCACTTTTTTTTGAGACGTGTTGCTGCCATCAATTTGAAAATTACCTAATTTTGTTCTTACAATAGTACATTTTTTTTTCAGTTTAAACATTTGATATGTTTTCAATTTTCTAATGTGAATAAAATATGGGTTTTTGAAACTTGCAAATCATTGCATTCTGTTTTTATATAGATTTCACACAGCGTCCCAGCATTTTTAGAATTAGGGTTATAATTATCCATACACACTAACAATGCATATTCATGAACCATGCTGCAAGAAAAAGTGAACACAATTAAACAAAATACCAGTATAAAAGCCTTTTGCTTACTTACTATAAATGATAAGTTCAAGGTAGACCTTGGCTTTGAAAATAAGGATAATTACTTTAGCAATTGCTTGAATTTGCTGGTCCACTTTTCTGGAAATATCTATTGCCTAAACTTCAGTTACCATACTAATGAAGCTGCAATCATCTATCTATGAAACTTAATTTAAAAAAACAAATACATTCTTTGTGAATCATTCACTGAGTAGTCTGGATGAATTTTCTCTACTTTTCCTAGTTTGGGATCCCTTTACCTTTTAAACTGCCGGGTTTTCTGCATGAATGACTCCATGCAAAGGATTGTTTCACACACTATTTCTTTTTTTTCTGGGGGGGAAGAGAGTCAGCCCTGGGCACCCAGAGGAGAATAATTAGGCTGTTCACACAACTTGGCAAATTGTAAAATTGCACTAAAAGTAAGTAGGGCTTAAAACCTGCCTTTTCGCTGTATACATGTTTACATATACCACAGCCCTTCTACCCAACAAATATGCTTTAAAGTGATTGTGAAAAAAAACAAAAAAAACATGTCATACTTACCTGCTCTGTGTTATGGTTTTGCACAGAGCAGCCCTAATCCTCCTCTTCTTGGGTCCCCTGCCAGTGTTCCTGGCTCCTCCCCTCTGCCAAGTGCCCATATAGTAAGCAACATGCTATAGGGGCACTCATGCGGGATCGCTGCCAGGCCCCAGACTGTGCGTGTGGCAATGGCTCCCGCTGCTGTCTTTGAAATCTGTATCTATGAGGAGAAAGAGAGCGGAGAAAGCCACTGCTCTAGTGCATGAGTGCTTGATCAAGATTGGGCTCAAGTAAGTATAAGGGAGGATTACCACCACCTTATACCTGCTTATCTACTGAGGAAGTTTTTTCATTTTTCACATACATGCTAAAATTAGCATTGTTTTGCTATAAATTACTTAAAACCTCCAAACATTTATTTTCCAAAAGCAAAGGCCCTGGAGGATAAATTGATGGTAAATAGATACCAAACATGTCAAGACTTAAAATTGCACATATCTGTGAAATGGCGACAGACTACGGTACCTAAAATTTTCCATAGCTGATGCTTTAAAAGCCTTTACAGGTTATCAGCTTAGAGTTAAATGTGAGCTATTGCACTAGAATTATTGCTCTTATTTCGATATTTGTGACAATATGTTACATGTTTGATGCAATCACATTTGCATTGAATCGTGTTTGATCAGCTGCTTTCCTGGCTTTACAGGCCTAGAAATTACATGACTAAAACCAGAAGTGACAGAATTGGCATTTTTTCTGGCTCCGCTCATCACACAGATGGGGGAACGGATGTTCCTCCATCTCCTCTGTGTACAGCCAACCCAAAGGTTTACAGCAGTTTTGGGCTCCCCAGTGGAACAGGAGAAACTGATAACTATGGCAGGGGCGGCTGTCGGACGGATGGTTGCTAAGGTCCTTCTGAGCACTATAAAAGTGATCAGGTGGCCGTGAATATCACCTGTACTGGAAAGCCAATTGCAGGCTCTAAAAAATTATAACAGGAACATGGTTGTAGCTGCAGCCATGATCCTGGCAAAATCGCTTGCTACCCAGGCCTTATACTGTATACAGTATATCTATGCTGGGCAGCAAGTGGTTAAATACTCTTCCACAAGGGAGTCCAAAAGACATATACAAATTCCAGCATAATCATTTGTAAAAAAATCATCCATTACATAGCATTTTCTACACACATCTATCCCATCAATAAGTTTTGATGACGAAATGCATCGGAGCACGGCTGTACGGCAACCAGCTGTTTTGTCTGACAATTCGACTCTGATGAGTCAGTGTGGGTGACATACAACATATACACTGTGGGTCCGCTATGACCACAATTTACCGTTACTTGCTATTAGGCAAACTCCTCAGACAAAAATAGAACTAGGCAGACAGCAATACAGAAAAAGGGCCTTTAAGCTGAATGCAGCAATCTGTATTTGTAGCAACTGCTGTCTCCTATAGCAACAAGCTCTACACACAGTGTAGAAGTTGAAAGGATGGACAGCCACACCTCCAAAAAAACCTTAGGTTGTCTTTATTTAAAAAATAGGTGGAAAATGCACTACAAATAACAGCAAAGGGTAGAATACAGCCTACGAGTTTCGCACTGCAATCAGTGCTTAGTCATGGACTAAGCTCTACACACGTTAGTTACGTGCTGTACTCCTTAAGCTTAGCTCACAGCTAACCGCTGTACTTCTTCAAGCTTTTCTCACAGCTACCTGCTGTACTTCTTGGATGAGTTCTTTCCTTAAGCATTCTCAACCAATTTACAGTCCCCAGCTGATGAAGAGTATCTGGGTTCAGACATCCTTGCAACACCTTTAAGTAATAAGAAAACACTCAATAGGGCAGATCCACATACATCTGCGCCGGGCGCAGCGTATCTAAGATACACTACGCCGCTGTAACTTACTTTGCTTTGGTTTAAATCCACAACGAATCCGCGCCATAAGTTACGGTGGCGTAGTGTATCTCTCGTGGCGAAAGGGCGCGGAATTCAAATGGCTGTGATGGGGCATGTTTTATGTTAATACGTCGTGACCCGATGTAATCGACGTTTTTTTTAACTGCGCATGCGCCGCCCCTGGGGGTATCCCAGTGCGCATGCTCGAAATTAAACTGGAACCAGCCAATGCTTACGACGGTGACATCATTCTACGCAAATTCCTATTTGCGAACGACTTACGCAAACGACGCAAAAAATTCAAAATTGTACGCGGGAAGGACGGCCATACTTAACATTGAGTACGCCTCAGAACAGCAGCTTTAACTATACGCCGAAAAAAAATGCGCCGGGCCGACGTACGTTCGCGGATCGCCGTAAATAGCTAATTTGCATACTCGATGACGGAAACGCCACCTAGCGGCCGCCGAAAAATTGCATCTAAGAGCCGAAGGCGTACGAAGACGTACACCTGTCGGATCTAGCCGAGATGTCGTCGTACCTTGTTTTGAGGATTCAAAACAAAGATACGACGCGGGAATTTTGAAATTACGCCGGCGTATCAATAGATACACCAGCGTAATTTCTTTGTGGATCTACCCCTATATGTTTATATTCTGTTAACATTTACTGGAATGGATGCCCACTTGAACATAACCTGAAAGGATAAGCAAAGTTAAGCATAGATCCTGACAATACTTCTAGAAAGAGAAACCCAGGTCGGCCCGTTCAACCTTTATCCTAATGAGATATGGAGCCAAACAAGCATGGTATAAGGGCCCTTTAAGTAGTAATGGCAGAATATCCCCGTTGCAGATCTGATGGTCTTCACCAGCAGGCAGAGCTCATTAACGGTATCCAAGGAGGTGTAGTAACAGAGTGGTAGTTTATCTTCTGCTTACTGCAGGTAAAGATGCCTATGTATAATGTTCGAATAAAAGTGTAAAACAAAGTAAAGCTATCTGTGCACAGTGTCCCAGTAAACAACCAAGGAAAGACTTGCAGAGGTGGGCAATTGCCCTCTCACCAACGACCAGGCTGATCAAGCACCTTTCAGTTAGCGACTCCCGAATAGTTGTCCTGGCTGTGGACCCGCTTGTCATGATCATTTAAATGTGGAACACGACGCGTGGGTTGCTGTATGGTTAAGTTGGTGTTGGTCAGTTGTTCGATGAACAACAGGCAGCGCTGGACCCCTTCTCAGTCGGGCAAGAATGTTGTACCCTGTGTGGTAGGCTGCAATCTCGCTCTCCCTGCACCTAGGAAATATACCTCACATAAGGAGCGCTGACACTTAAAATGAAATGAAAACAATGAAAAGTAAGAAAAAATTGTGGCGCTAGATGCTTGACCGCAATTCAGTATAAATGCTTATTAAACATTACTGTGAACTAAATAGTGAAAATTATCATAGTATCACCCAGTAATAAGTGGAAATCTAATATATGTACAAAAAAAAGTCCATAAAAAAATCCAGTGAATTTCTTATTTAGTGTAGTTTCTTCTAATTTCACCCATCACAGCAGTGTGCAAGTGACTCCACTCCCTTCAGGAAACGCACTCACCAGATTCCAACGCCTACCACTCTTGTGTTAGGCTAAGACTCTTTTAAACCACACAGAAGGGGTTAAACAAATATCCAATATCCAACCCTGTATGTAAGGGATCTCTCCACATGTAAACAATAGTGTAATAATGTATAAACCAGTTTAATAAAGCACTTAAAATCTTCAAACTTTACACTCACATTTCAAACTTTTAAAAACCAGCAAAATGAATATCACAGCAAGTCTTCAAAACAATAGCACAGTGGTGCACTGCAGTCATGGCGGACCCTAAGTGTGCGATCGGTTTCTCTCACTCAAACCCACTCCACAGTGTCGGATCACAATATCGAGTCTCCACTTCCTGGTTTGGCGTCACACCTCACACGTCAGTGAACATGATTGCCGTACAGCCACGCCCCGACATGTTTTGTCACAAAGACTTAATCATGGGATTTGCTGCATGGTACAGAAATTCCTCCTTTTATATCCCTTTGTCCATCAGAACCTAAGGTCTCTGTACTGCGCCTGCGCAAACCTTGTGTCTCCACAGATGCAATGCCCCGCCTGTCACATCGGCTATAAGCGGCAATAGGGAAATTCTATATTTATGCAACACATGTCCCCGAGTTACGAACATCCGAGTTGCGAACGACTCCTACTTACGAACGGGATGTTAGCCTGCCTGGCAATAATAAATAACCTTATCAAACAATACTAAAATTCTACTAGCTATTCTTACAAGCCGTTATTTAAAAATGGTTGGAAATATATACCACAATTATCAAAAGACAACATCGGTCTCGATGAATCCGAAAGAAGTATATATATATATATATATATATATATATATATATATATATATATATATAAAGCAACATATGATATATAAAAATACACACAATGGGGCAGATCCACGTACCTGCGCGCAATAATACGACGGGCGCAGCGTATCTAAGATACACTACGCCGCCATAACTTTTTTTTTCCGAATCCTCAAAGAATTTGTTACGGCGCCGTAATGGCGCGCCGTTCAAATCTCTGTGATGGGGGCGGGGTTTATGTAAATACGTCGTGATCCGACGTAAACAACGTTTTTCTTTAACTGCGCATGCGCCGTCCGTGGGGGTATCCCAGTGTGCATGCTCGAAATTAACCCGGAACAAGCCAATGCTTCCGACAGTGACGTCATTCTACGCAAATCCCTATTCGCTAACGACTTACGCAAACGACGTAAAAATTTCTAATTTCTACGCGGGAACGACGGCCATACTTAATATTGAGTACGCCTCATAACAGTAGGTTTAACTATACGCCGGAAAAAGTCGAACGCAAACGACGTAAAAAAATGTGCCGGCCGGACGTACGTTCGTGGATTGCCGTAACTAGCTAATTTGCATAATAGACGTGGAATTCGACGGAAACGCCACCTAGCGGCCGCCGAAAAATTGCAACTTAGATCCGACGGCGTACTAAGAGGTACGCCTGTTGGATCTAGCCGAGATGCTGTCGTATCTTGTTTTGAAGATACAAAACAAAGATACGACGTGCAAAATTTGAAATTACGCGGCGTATCAAGAGATACGCTGGCGTAATACTTTTGTGAATCTGCCCCAATGTATATAATCCTAATGATGCATGGATTGCGGGTGGATCTGGTGATGAGCTGTTAACTATTGGACCACTGGTAGGTGTCAGCCGCAATGCATTTCATCCCTCCCCTCCACCTTCCAACATGGTGTACCAGTCTATTACATTTAAATTTAAATTAAAAAAGGGTAGTGACTATAATTTCATATAGCTGACAATTCTGACCTATATACGTCTTTATTTTCACTTTATGTATAATAAATTGGAGTCCACTCCTGGAATGTCAATAGTACTCCTTATTCTCAAAACATTATTGAAAAAACATTAAAAATATAAAAAAATATTAATAAAACAATTCAGGTTCACCTCAATATTCAACCCCCTAGGGGTGAGGCACTTCAACAGAAAGATCCACCGAGTTTCCCTTTGGGATAAGTTTCTTACTTGGTTTGAACCCCTCCAAAATGGATATACGATATGTGAACCCTTTTAGATTGATATGGATTTCTGCACAAATTGGTCATAAAATGTAATCTGATCTTCATCTAAGTCCAAACAATAGACAATCACAGTCTGCTTAAACTAATAACACACAAATAATTAAATGTTACCATGTTTTTATTGAACACACCATGTAAACATTAACAGTGCAGGTGGAAAAGGTATGTGAACCCCTAGACTAATGACATCTCCAAGAGCTAATTGGAGTGAGGTGTCAGCCAACTGGAATCCAATCAATGAGATGATATTGGAGGTGTTGGTTACAGCTGCCCTGCCCTCTGAAAAACACACACCAGTTCTGGGTTTGCTTTTCACAAGAAGCATTGCCTGATGTGAACGATGCCTCGCACAAAAGAGCTCTCAGAAGACCTACGATTAAGAATTGTCGACTTGCATAAAGCTGGAATGGGTTATAAAAATATCTCCAAAAGCCTTGCTGTTCATCAGTCAACGGTAAGACAAATTGTCCATGAATGGAGAAAGTTCAGCACTGCTGTTTACAGGAGTGGCCACCCTGTAAAGATAACTGCAAGAGCACAGTGCAGACTGCTCAATGAGGTGAAGAAGAATCCTAGAGTGTCAGCTAAAGACTTACAAAAGTCTCTGGCATATGCTAACATCCCTGTTAGCGAATCTACGATACTTTTTTTAACTTGAATACTTTTTCTTTTATTTTATATTTTTCCCTTTCTTTACAAAAATATAGTATATTACAAACAAGGATCATCACTTCTACAAAAAAATTACATAGTGCACACATTCAAAGTGACATTTATCCTATTGCCTGTATATATAATGTCTTGCCCACATTCCCCTCCCCCTGTCCCACCCCACCCCTACCCCCTTCCCCCCACCCCCCCCCCCTCAGGCAGCACCCGTATCGTCTTAGTTCAAAACAAAAACAGAAGGAATCAGGAAGAAAGGAAAAAGAAAAGAAGAAGAAAAAAAAAAAAAAGGAGAGGAACAGAAGAGAGCGGAATCTAACTCATATATAGCTTTTTGTTATTTTTAGCTATTTGAGGTTTCCCGGCTTCAATAACTGTAGGGCAATTTCCAGTACCAACAAACTTTTTACTTCTACATCGGGAGGCCTATATGTTTCAACCAAGGTCCCCACACTTTTTCTAATTTTCTATGATTTCCTTGTTTAATAAATACCACTCTCTCACACTCTATTAACCTATTTATTATTTCAGTCCAATGCCTGACACATGGGGGATCCTGTGCCTGCCATCGCTGGGCGATTAATTTACGTGCCTGAAATAGGCCTCTCAGCACCCCCTCCAATGTCCCCTGGGGAAGACTGTCATCTTCCATGTCTCCCAAGAGACAGGTTCTAGCCTCTAGCGCCAATGAAGTTCCGAAAACATCATTGAGCTTATTGATGACCTCAGTCCAGTATCTAAAACGTTTTGGACATCTCCAAAACATATGGACGAGGTCACCTGTAGCATTACATCTAGGGCATTGATCGTCCAATTTCCAGCCAAATTGGTGCATTTTTTTTTGGGGTGTAATATACTCTGTGTATCAGAAAGAGGTGAGACAGTCTCTGCGCAGGAGCAATAGACACTAATACTCCTTTTGCCAAGATTCTGTCCCATCTCTCCTGGGTTATTAGCCCCAAGTCTCGTTCCCATCTTTCTTTACTTTTTAAATTGCCCTTTTGGTTTATAGCCCTGTCACCCAGATTATTATATAATTTGGATATCAACCCTTTTGTTGAGATTTTTTTGGCTAGTTTATTAATGACAGGAGTTTTAGCCCTGATTAATGGGAGGGACTTGAACTGAGTCTGAATAGCATGTCTAATCTGGAGGTATTTGAAAAAGGTGTTATTTGGGATATTAAATTCTAGTCTTAACTCTGAGAACGTTTTTATTGTATCCCCCTTATACAAGTGGAGCAATCTTGTGATTCCCTGTCTTTCCCAGATACCACTTTTCTCTACCCCCTCGATTTCTGGTAAGTTTTTGTTATGCCATAAGGGCAAATTCAGATATACCACAGTATCCCAGCAACATCTTTGTTGTCTTCCACACCTTGTTGAGTAAGTCAGTAGTCGGGCATTTATACGCAAATGAATTTGCCTCCAGGGCTTCTATTAACCTTCTCCGCAATCCAAGCTCTCACAGCCTGCAATGTGTTGTAATTGAGATGCAAGAAAATAGATTCTTGGGTGCGGAACCGCTATCCCTCCCCCCCGGCCGGCAACTGCATAGTCTTGAGTCCGATTCTTGCCTGCCCACCTTTCCACATCAGTTCACGAAATAATGTCTTCAATCGCTTAAACCACCCTTGATTGATCCACATTGGGGAATTGTGGAGAATATAAAGTATCTGTGGGAGCCAAACCATTTTAATCAAGCTGCATCTCCCGGCCGTGGAGAGAGGGAGGCGCCCCCAAATCTCCTTTTTCTGCTTGAGCCTGGACAGCAGAGGGGCCAGGTTCATCACAATGTATTCACTTACGTCTTGTGTAATCCAGATCCCCAAATACTTGAATGACGTCAAGGTTCTCAATTGGGGCATGTCGGCGGCCACTCTATATCGTTCTGTATCGATTAGTAACAAAGCCGACTTGTCCCAATTGATGTTTAACCCAGAAAACCCACCAAACTTTTCCATCATCTGCACCACTGGGGTCAGTGAATTATTGACGTCACCAATAAAAAAAAGAATGTCATCTGCGAACAACGATATTCTGTCCTCTTCTAGACCTCTTTTAAAACCCAAAATATCTTCCTTACCTCTAGTTTTTATAGCTAAGGGTTCCATAGCCAACGCAAACAAAAGAGGGGACAAGGGGCAACCCTGTCTCGTTCCTCTCTCTAGTTCAAACAGGTCTGACGTTACTCCATTGATCTTAACTTTTGCACAAGGTTTATTATACAGGAGCTTGACCCACCTAATAAAAGACGGGCCAAATCCAAAACCCTCTAGTGTTCGCCATAAATATGACCACTCTAAGCTGTCAAATGCTTTGGCAGCGTCTAGAGCCAATAATGCCCGAGGTGTCTCGTTGTCGGTAGGGATCTGGATATTTAAAAAAAAACTCCCTATATTAAGGCTTGTTGACCTATTGGGGATAAATCCCGACTGGTCAGGATGTATAAGACGCTCAATGTATCCCTTTAGCCTTGTTGCGAGTGCCTTTGCGAGGATTTTTACATCCGTACAGAGTAGGGAAATTGGGCGGTATGATGCCGGGTCAAGTTGATCTTTTCCCTCTTTGGGAATTATGATAATTGTTGCCTCCATCATAGAGGGAGGGAGATGTCCTTCAGAGAAAGCCTGATTCAACGTATTCAGAAGCTCGGGCAGTAGTATGTCGCTGTATTGTTTAAATATTTCTGTTGGAAGCCCGTCGGGACTGGGTGACTTATAATTGGCCATCTCTGCCACCGCACATCGAAGTTCTTCCATCGTAAGTGGGGATTCTAGTTTTTTTTTCTCATTTTCTAGCAGGGTTGGGAAGGACAATCCCTGAAAGAAAGCCTCCCGAATAGTTGTCCTGGCTGTGGACACGCTTGTCATGATCATTTAAATGTGGAACACGACGCGTGGGTTGCTGTATGGTTAAGTTGGTGTTGGTCAGTTGTTCGATGAACAACAGGCAGCGCTGGACCCCTTCTCAGTCGGGCAAGAATGTTGTACCCTGTGTGGTAGGCTGCAATCTCGCTCTCCCTGCACCTAGGAAATATACCTCACATAAGGAGAGCTGACACTTAAAATGAAATGAAAACAATGAAAAGTAAGAAAAAATTGTGGCGCTAGATGCTTGACCGCAATTCAGTATAAATGCTTATTAAACATTACTGTGAACTAAATAGTGAAAATTATCATAGTATCACCCAGTAATAAGTGGAAATCTAATATATGTACAAAAAAAGTCCATAAAAAAATCCAGTGAATTTCTTATTTAGTGTAGTTTCTTCTAATTTCACCCATCACACCAGTGTGCAAGTGACTCCACTCCCTTCAGGAAACGCACTCACCAGATTCCAACGCCTACCACTCTTGTGTTAGGCTAAGACTCTTTTAAACCACACAGAAGGGGTTAAACAAATATCCAATATCCAACCCTGTATGTAAGGGATCTCTCCACATGTAAACAATAAAGGTGCTTCAATAGTGTAATAACGTATAAACCAGTTTAATAAAGCACTTAAAATCTTCAAACTTTACACTCACATTTCAAACTTTTAAAAACCAGCAAAATGAATATCACAGCAAGTCTTCAAAACAATAGCACAGTGGTGCACTGCAGTCATGGCGGACCCTAAGTGTGCGATCGGTTTCTCTCACTCAAACCCACTCCACAGTGTCGGATCACAATATCGAGTCTCCACTTCCTGGTTTGGCGTCACACCTCACACGTCAGTGAACATGATTGCCGTACAGCCACGCCCCGACATGTTTTGTCACAAAGACTTAATCATGGGATTTGCTGCATGGTACGGAAATTCCTCCTTTTATATCCCTTTGTCCATCAGAACCTAAGGTCTCTGTACTGCGCCTGCGCAAACCTTGTGTCTCCACAGATGCAATGCCCCGCCTGTCACATCGGCTATAAGCGGCAATAGGGAAATTCTATATTTATGCAACACATGTCCCCGAGTTACGAACATCCGAGTTGCGAACGACTCCTACTTACGAACGGGATGTTAGCCTGCCTGGCAATAATAAATAACCTTATCAAACAATACTAAAATTCTACTAGCTATTCTTACAAGCCGTTATTTAAAAATGGTTGGAAATATATACCACAATTATCAAAAGACAACATCGGTCTCGATGAATCCGAAAGAAGTATATATATATATATATATATATATATATATATATATATATATATATATAAAGCAACATATGATATATAAAAATACACACAATGGGGCAGATCCACGTACCTGCGCGCAATAATACGACGGGCGCAGCGTATCTAAGATACACTACGCCGCCGTAACTTTTTTTTTCCGAATCCTCAAAGAATTTGTTACGGCGCCGTAATGGCGCGCCGTTCAAATCTCTGTGATGGGGGCGGGGTTTATGTAAATACATTGTGATCCGACGTAAACAACGTTTTTCTTTAACTGCGCATGCGCCGTCCGTGGGGGTATCCCAGTGTGCATGCTCGAAATTAACCCGGAACAAGCCAATGCTTCCGACAGTGACGTCATTCTACGCAAATCCCTATTCGCTAACGACTTACGCAAACGACGTAAAAATTTCTAATTTCTACGCGGGAACGACGGCCATACTTAATATTGAGTACGCCTCATAACAGTAGGTTTAACTATACGCCGGAAAAAGTCGAACGCAAACGACGTAAAAAAATGTGCCGGCCGGACGTACGTTCGTGGATTGCTGTAACTAGCTAATTTGCATAATAGACGCGGAATTCGACGGAAACGCCACCTAGCGGCCGCCGAAAAATTGCAACTTAGATCCGACGGCGTACTAAGAGGTACGCCTGTCGGATCTAGCCGAGATGCTGTCGTATCTTGTTTTGAAGATACAAAACAAAGATACGACGTGCAAAATTTGAAATTACGCGGCGTATCAAGAGATACGCTGGCGTAATACTTTTGTGAATCTGCCCCAATGTATATAATCCTAATGATGCATGGATTGCGGGTGGATCTGGTGATGAGCTGTTAACTATTGGACCACTGGTAGGTGTCAGCCGCAATGCATTTCATCCCTCCCCTCCACCTTCCAACATGGTGTACCAGTCTATTACATTTAAATTTAAATTAAAAAAGGGTAGTGACTATAATTTCATATAGCTGACAATTCTGACCTATATACGTCTTTATTTTCACTTTATGTATAATAAATTGGAGTCCACTCCTGGAATGTCAATAGTACTCCTTATTCTCAAAACATTATTGAAAAAACATTAAAAATATAAAAAAATATTAATAAAACAATTCAGGTTCACCTCAATATTCAACCCCCTAGGGGTGAGGCACTTCAACAGAAAGATCCACCGAGTTTCCCTTTGGGATAAGTTTCTTACTTGGTTTGAACCCCTCCAAAATGGATATACGATATGTGAACCCTTTTAGATTGATATGGATTTCTGCACAAATTGGTCATAAAATGTAATCTGATCTTCATCTAAGTCCAAACAATAGACAATCACAGTCTGCTTAAACTAATAACACACAAATAATTAAATGTTACCATGTTTTTATTGAACACACCATGTAAACATTAACAGTGCAGGTGGAAAAGGTATGTGAACCCCTAGACTAATGACATCTCCAAGAGCTAATTGGAGTGAGGTGTCAGCCAACTGGAATCCAATCAATGAGATGATATTGGAGGTGTTGGTTACAGCTGCCCTGCCCTCTGAAAAACACACACCAGTTCTGGGTTTGCTTTTCACAAGAAGCATTGCCTGATGTGAACGATGCCTCGCACAAAAGAGCTCTCAGAAGACCTACGATTAAGAATTGTCGACTTGCATAAAGCTGGAATGGGTTATAAAAATATCTCCAAAAGCCTTGCTGTTCATCAGTCAACGGTAAGACAAATTGTCCATGAATGGAGAAAGTTCAGCACTGCTGTTTACAGGAGTGGCCACCCTGTAAAGATAACTGCAAGAGCACAGTGCAGACTGCTCAATGAGGTGAAGAAGAATCCTAGAGTGTCAGCTAAAGACTTACAAAAGTCTCTGGCATATGCTAACATCCCTGTTAGCGAATCTACGATACTTTTTTTTAACTTGAATACTTTTTCTTTTATTTTATATTTTTCCCTTTCTTTACAAAAATATAGTATATTACAAACAAGGATCATCACTTCTACATAAAAATTACATAGTGCACACATTCAAAGTGACATTTATCCTATTGCCTGTATATATAATGTCTTGCCCACATTCCCCTCCCCCTGTCCCACCCCACCCCTACCCCCTTCCCCCCCCCCCCCCCCCCTCAGGCAGCACCCGTATCGTCTTAGTTCAAAACAAAAACAGAAGGAATCAGGAAGAAAGGAAAAAGAAAAGAAGAAGAAAAAAAAAAAAAGGAGAGTAACAGAAGAGAGCGGAATCTAACTCATATATAGCTTGTTGTTATTTTTAGCTATTTGAGGTTTCCCGGCTTCAATAACTGTAGGGCAATTTCCAGTACCAACAAACGTTTTACTTCTACATCGGGAGGCCTATATGTTTCAACCAAGGTCCCCACACTTTTTCTAATTTTCTATGATTTCCTTGTTTAATAAATACCACTCTCTCACACTCTATTAACCTATTTATTATTTCAGTCCAATGCCTGACACATGGGGGATCCTGTGCCTGCCATCGCTGGGCGATTAATTTACGTGCCTGAAATAGGCCTCTCAGCACCCCCTCCAATGTCCCCTGGGGAAGACTGTCATCTTCCATGTCTCCCAAGAGACAGGTTCTAGCCTCTAGCGCCAATGAAGTTCCGAAAACATCATTGAGCTTATTGATGACCTCAGTCCAGTATCTAAAAATTTTTGGACATCTCCAAAACATATGGACGAGGTCACCTGTAGCATTACATCTAGGGCATTGATCGTCCAATTTCCAGCCAAATTGGTGCATTTTTTTTTGGGGTGTAATATACTCTGTGTATCAGAAAGAGGTGAGACAGTCTCTGCGCAGGAGCAATAGACACTAATACTCCTTTTGCCAAGATTCTGTCCCATCTCTCCTGGGTTATTAGCCCCAAGTCGCGTTCCCATCTTTCTTTACTTTTTAAATTGCCCTTTTGGTTTATAGCCCTGTCACCCAGATTATTATATAATTCGGATATCAACCCTTTTGTTGAGATTTTTTTGGCTAGTTTATTAATGACAGGAGTTTTAGCCCTGATTAATGGGAGGGACTTGAACTGGGTCTGAATAGCATGTCTAATCTGGAGGTATTTGAAAAAGGTGTTATTTGGGATATTAAATTCTAGTCTTAACTCTGAGAACGTTTTTATTGTATCCCCCTTATACAAGTGGAGCAATCTTGTGATTCCCTGTCTTTCCCAGATACCACTTTTCTCTACCCCCTCGATTTCTGGTAAGTTTTTGTTATGCCATAAGGGCAAATTCAGATATCAAAAAGTGAAAAATTCAGCGCTGGGATATAAAGATTAAACTAAAATACAAGTATGCAAGCCAGCACTGAGGATAAATTCAAAAAAATTCCCAAAGCATATAGTAGTGAATAAGTGCAGCGCAAAAAATTAAAATAAATTACAATAAACGATAATATATATGTGAAACAATATAACAATAATAATTGGCCAGTGAGATAAATGTCCAAGTGTCCAAACAATCCTTAAATAGGTGAAAAACACACACTGAAATCCAACAGGAGTGAGAGTGAAGAGGAAGCACCAAAAGAAATCCACCACCGCAGATAAGATGGACTCTCACCTCATTGCTTCGACCCAAAAGAGTCACAAAGCATGTCAGCAAAACCCTCAGTCAGATCCAGCCTCCATACGGAACCACCATACCACAGGGATATCAGCAGGCCACCATATATAAAGGATACACAAAAGAAAATCTAGTGCTCTCTGTATGCTGATTTTATTGAAGGAGAGGTAAAAAGAAATTCAGATATACCACAGTATCCCAGCAACATCTTTGTTGTCTTCCACACCTTGTTGAGTAAGTCAGTAGTCGGGCATTTATACGCAAATGAATTTGCCTCCAGGGCTTCTATTAACCTTCTCCGCAATCCAAGCTCTCACAGCCTGCAATGTGTTGTAATTGAGATGCAAGAAAATAGATTCTTGGGTGCGGAACCGCTATCCCTCCCCCCCGGCCGGCAACTGCATAGTCTTGAGTCCGATTCTTGCCTGCCCACCTTTCCACATCAGTTCACGAAATAATGTCTTCAATCGCTTAAACCACCCTTGATTGATCCACATTGGGGAATTGTGGAGAATATAAAGTATCTGTGGGAGCCAAACCATTTTAATCAAGCTGCATCTCCCGGCCGTGGAGAGAGGGAGGCGCCCCCAAATCTCCTTTTTCTGCTTGAGCCTGGACAGCAGAGGGGCCAGGTTCATCACAATGTATTCACTTACGTCTCGTGTAATCCAGATCCCCAAATACTTGAATGACGTCAAGGTTTTCAATTGGGGCATGTCGGCGGCCACTCTATATCGTTCTGTATCGATTAGTAACAAAGCCGACTTGTCCCAATTGATGTTTAACCCAGAAAACCCACCAAACTTTTCCATCATCTGCACCACTGGGGTCAGTGAATTATTGACGTCACCAATAAAAAAAAGAATGTCATCTGCGAACAACGATATTCTGTCCTCTTCTAGACCTCTTTTAAAACCCAAAATATCTTCCTTACCTCTAGTTTTTATAGCTAAGGGTTCCATAGCCAACACAAACAAAAGAGGGGACAGGGGGCAACCCTGTCTCGTTCCTCTCTCTAGTTCAAACAGGTCTGACGTTACTCCATTGATCTTAACTTTTGCACAAGGTTTATTATACAGGAGCTTGACCCACCTAATAAAAGACGGGCCAAATCCAAAACCCTCTAGTGTTCGCCATAAATATGACCACTCTAAGCTGTCAAATGCTTTGGCAGCGTCTAGAGCCAATAATGCCCGAGGTGTCTCGTTGTCGGTAGGGATCTGGATATTTAAAAAAGCCCTCCTTATATTAAGGCTTGTTGACCTATTGGGGATAAATCCCGACTGGTCAGGATGTATAAGATGCTCAATGTATCCCTTTAGCCTTGTTGCGAGTGCCTTTGCGAGGATTTTTACATCCGTACAGAGTAGGGAAATTGGGCGGTATGATGCCGGGTCAAGTTGATCTTTTCCCTCTTTGGGAATTATGATAATTGTTGCCTCCATCATAGAGGGAGGGAGATGTCCTTCAGAGAAAGCCTGATTCAACGTATTCAGAAGCTCGGGCAGTAGTATGTCGCCGTATTGTTTAAATATTTCTGTTGGAAGCCCGTCGGGACTGGGTGACTTATAATTGGCCATCTCTGCCACCGCACATCGAAGTTCTTCCATCGTAAGTGGGGATTCTAGTTTTTTTTTCTCATTTTCTAGCAGGGTTGGGAAGGACAATCCCTGAAAGAAAGCCTCCATATTATCATTCCCGCCCCTTGATTTATATAGGGTTTTATAAAATTCATGGAAGGTATTTCTTATCTCTCTGCTTTCCGTTACAATATCGCCAGTCGCATTTCTAATGGCCCCAATACTGGAAGATGGAGAATTGGTCTGTATCAGGAGCGACAGCGCCCGTCCCGCCCTTTCCCGTTCGCCAAATTGAATTTGTTTTTGAAAGATTTGGCGGTTCGCGGTTTTTCTCCTAATTACCATTTTATAAGCCTGTTGTTTTTCTAGCCATTCCCCTTGTCTACTTAGAGAGGGATCTATTATGTATCGTTGCTCGGCTAACATCACGGCATTCCTCGCCTCCTCTTCCCATTGCCTGGATTCCCGCTGCAATCTTGCAACTTTTTGTATTAACAAGCCCCTTAAATATGCCTTCAGGGAGTCCCAGACCATATCCGCATCTGCTGTACCAGTATTAATCTGGATGTATTCCCTCAGCCCCTCCATCAGCTCTTGTGATTTCCCAATCAGTTCGAGCCAGTAGGGGCTGATTTTCCACTCCTTTGGAGTTGGTCTCTCCCTTTTTCTAATTGTTAGATCCAGTGGTGAATGGTCTGAGACCCCTCTCGGGCCGTATTCTATTTCCTTTACCTTGTTTGTTAGAAGTGAATTACCCAAGGCCAAGTCAATTCTGGATAATGTGTTATAAGAGCTGGAGAAACACGAATACTGACTGGTCGTTGGGTGAAGGACACGCCAGATATCCTTTAACCCTGACTCCTCCATAATCTGGACCAAGCGACCTCCCCGTTCGCTCTTTGAGTCCAGCCTCGGGGGAAATCTATCGTACTTATTGTCGGGGGCTTCGTTATAATCTCCCACTGCTAACAGGGGGACATCTGGCCTGTCCATCATGAACTCAATTAATTTCTGTAGGTCTAAAAAGTTAAAGGGGGGGGGGACATATATATTGGCTAATATATAGGGCTCATTATCTATTGTACAAGCCAAAAAGATATAGCGTCCCTGTTCGTCTATCCAGCTCTGTTCGCAGGAGAATAGTAGTCCCTTACTTACTAATATACTAACTCCCCGTGAATACGAAGAATGTACCGAATGGTACCTATACGGAAACTTACGTATACCCACTTGGGTCATACTATCTTTCGTTAAATGGGTCTCCTGTAGACAGAGTATCCCTGGACCCCTCCCCTCCATTGAAGCCAGAACCAATGCTTTTTTAGTTGAGTCACCCATCCCTCTTATATTCCATGACCTAATTCTCCAAGTCATAATTAGTGTACAGTAAGGAAAAAGAAGGTGCGAAACCAAAAACGTAAAGATTTACATAATATTGATCTTTTCTCTCCCCCTTTAGCGGCCCTTGCAAGCAACGTCTATTCTCCTCCCTGTCTCTATTTGGCCTGTTAACATTGGAGCTGCCTAGAATATATCCCACCCCAAGTTGACCCTCCCCCCTCCCTCTCTCCCCCCCCCTCCGCCCAAACCCCCCCGCGCCCATTGGGGCTCCCCATAGGGGCCTCTCCTGTAACCTTACCACTCATACCCACTCTCAGCACTGCTGTCATCCCACCACCCACCTACCCCTTTGTCCCTACTGAGGGTCTCCCCTCTCCTTATCCCTTACCAAAATGTACAGCTCCTTTTTACCATAATATGTAAATAAACAAAAATATACCAAGGTAACCCCCAAACCGACTTGAAAACACGTGTCTCTCTTATACATTTCTATCAAGTGTCAAGACTTAAGATCATGCAAAACGTGAAAAAGTTGGCCCCAATTCTCAGAAGGGGCAAATCCATTTAACGATTAATAATATGTAGAGTACACGTATATATCCTAATCAAAATCAAAAAGAGTGAACGCAATCCATTAACCCTATACCCTGTGTGTGTAGAGAAATCTTTCTTTTATAGTGTACCCCAAAAAGGTCCGAGAGGAAAAAAAAAAAACACCCTCGGACAATTAGACCCCCAAATCTAGTGCAGAAAATATTAAATGTACATATGTCCCTATATGTTTAATTGCTAATCAATTACTGGGGCCAAAAATAATGACGCGTACCCCAGCATCTCTTCCACCCCTGAAAAAAGCTCACTGAAAAAAAAAACAAACCCAAAAAGAATAATATTTTTTCTTTTTTTCTTTTTTCCCCCTTTCCCCTCCCCAAGCCTATTAGCTTTTAACCAACACCATGTACATCATGCTTGTGTCCTACTTGTGACAAAAACTAAAAAAACTGATACAAAAAAAAAAGATTTTTAAGGGAAGACTGGAAGGGACTGGAAAAAAAGAAAAATAGGAATTGACAGGCCTGGTTGTGAGTCATATGAGTCTTATAATGGATCTTATAGATCCTTCCGGTTATCTTCCAGCCATTTTGTCACATCGTCTGGCGTGTTGAAAAAGAAAGTCTTGCCCAATGCTATTACTCGCAAACGAGCCGGATATAATAGAGCATAGTCCACTTTGTGCTGCTGCAGGATGCGTTTGATTGGCATATATTCAAACCTTCACTTTTGTAGCTCTGGGGAGAAGTCTGGATAGAATGATACTCTGGAGCCATTGTAGCTAATGTCCCCCTTCTCCCTAGCTTTTTGGAGCAAAATTACTTTATCAGCAAAATTAAAGAATTTAAAAATTATGGGTCTAGGTCTTCCACCTGGCTGCGGGGGTTTTGAAGGAACTCTATGCGCCCTTTCAATGGAAAAGAAAGGTGAAAAAATAATATTGTCAAACATCTCCCTCAGCCATCTCTCCATAAATTTTATGGTGTCTACCCCTTCACACCGTTCTGGAAGGCCGATCACACGAATATTACTTCTTCTAAGCCTATTCTCAATTTCATCTAGCTTAGATGATTGAAAGTGGACTTTTTCCTGCAGCTCTTTTACTTTGTTCTCAATCGGGTATACCGTATCCTCGAGGGCACTTGTTCGCTCCTCCAAAGTCACCACCCTTTCCAGTGTGTTACTTATGTCCTGGAGTATTAGAGCAAGTTCATCTTTCAAACTCTTGAGTTGATTATCAAAACTACCCATTAATGTTTTGCAGTCATTTACAGCACTTAGCACATATTTTAGTGTGGGCTCCTGAGTTAACTCCAGGTCCGTATTTATGGTAGATCCTGAAGTGGTCTCTTCAGCCGGTGTTGCCAGCGCCTCATTCCTCCCCCCAAGGCCCTTATTAGATTGGCTTTTGGTACCCGTAGAATTAGCTGCGTTAGGTGTCTTGGGGGGTGCTGCTAATGCTGACCCCAAGCTCCGCCTGTCTACTGACGGGGCCGGTGTGCCCTTGGTATGTGCTGCAGCCGATGCCGCTCCCCCCTTAACTGGGGAGTGAGTAGTAGGCTTTGGGGGGTGGAAAAAGCGATCCAGCTTGGCTGCTGCTGCCTGGCTACCTCTCTCTTTGTCCTTGTCCTTAGCGGACCTTGTAACAGGAGCCCCAATTGCATGAAGCGCATTTTTGGACATAGTAAACATGAGGAGTAGGTGATGTTTTTAATTGGCTCTTAGCCCGTATATACCGTGTATACCGATTTGCAACTGCACACAGCAGTTTGTACCTGTAATCTAGGTCTTAAGTACAAGCAAAAATGCTTTCTACCTATGAGACCGAGAATAAATGAGCGTCTCTCAAGAGGATGGACAGCTTCTAGTAATTAGTCCTACAGCGGCCAAAAAATTAAATAAAAATAAAAACTTGTATCTCATAAAAATTGTAGGTTTCTATTAGGTTTCTATTTGCTGAGTAATTGTCTCTTGCACTTTAATGGCACTTGTTTTAGGCAGTTAGGCAGATAGGGGTGACAACTTCAGTTGGAAATACTCATTCAGTGAGTTAATACATAAATCAGTTCAAGTGATGCATAATGCAAAATGCACCCATACACCAGTGTTATACTGGGTTACTCACTGAGCCGCCGACTGCTGCATTGTTTGCATTCTGGATCTTTTCCAGCCCATCCTCTTCTCTGATGTCCTGCCAAGAGTTGTTACGATAGGTCTATGCGGTGGGAGAGCGAGGGGGAACCTCCAAGGCATCCCCAGTTGTCCCCAGTGCCTTCCTCTCCGCTCTCTGGCCGAAACCCTCCAGGATTCGCTGGGGCCAATCACGTGGTCCGGTCAGCTGACCCCCGCCCTCCAATCGTGAACCCGAATCGCCGGCTGTAGTCAGCTGTAGTCATTCTCCGCCGCTGAGCCTCCTCCACGTCACCAGGGGAACCCCTGAGAAGACCCCCGAAAACAAGCAAGCCCGAACAGCCGTGGATCCCGAGGGCACCCGGGACCACCAGCAGGTACGTCCGCCTGACGGCAACAGCAAGGAGCGGGGCGCAGGGTTCGTGCCTGGGAGTTTTACTGCTGGGTATTGCTGGAAATTAGCGCAACATGTATCGTGCAGGGAGTACAGGGAGCAGAGGGACGGTGGGAGGCATAGCACGCTCCTCTCACATCTCACAAGCTTGCCTCACTCACTCTCCGCACACCTGCATCCGGTCACGCCCCCGTCCGAATCTACGATACTTAAAACACTAAACAAGAATGGATTTCATGGCAGGATACCACAGAGGAAGCCACTGCTGTCCAAAAAAACATTGCCGCACGTTTACAGTTTACACAAGAGCACCTGGATGTTCCACAGCAGTACTGGTAAAAAATCTGTGGACAGATGAAACCAAAGTTGAGTTGTTTGGAAGAAACACACAACACTATGTGTGGAGAAAAAGAGGCACAGCACACCAACATCAAAACCTCATCCCAACTGTGAAGTACGGTGGTGGGGGCATCATGGTTTGGGGCTGCTTTGCTGTGTCAGGGCCTGGAAGGATTGCTATCATCGAAGGAAAAATGAATTACCAAGTTTATCAAGACATTTTGCAGGATAATTTAAGGCCATCTGTCCACCAGCTGAAGCTCAACAGAAGATGGGTGTTGCAACAGGACAACAACCCAAAGCATATAAGTAAATCAACAACAGAATGGCTTAAACAGAAGAAAATACACCTTCTGGAATGGCCCTGTCAGAGTCCTGACCTCAACCCGATTGAGATGCTGTGGCATGACCTCAAGAAAGCGATTCACACCAGACATCCCAAGAATATTGCTGAACTGAAACAGTTCTGTAAAGAGGAATGGTCAAGAATTACTCCTGGCCGTTGTGCACGTCTGATCTGCAACTACAGGAAACGTTTGGTTGAAGTTATCGCTGCCAAAGGAGGTTCAACCAGTTATTAAATCCAATGGTTCACATACTTTTTCCACATGTGAAATGTTTACATGGTGTGTTCAATAAAAACATGGTAGCATTTAATTCTTTGTGTTTTATTAGTTTAAGCAGATTGTGATTGTCTATTATTGTGACTTAGTTGAAGATCAGATCACATTTTATGACCAATTTGTGCAGAAATCCATATAATTCCAAAAGGGTTCACATACTTTTTCTTGCAACTGTATGCAGTCATACCCACAGAATTGCAGCAAAGATGGATCTTGATGTTTTTATTTAAAATGTAGGTATACACTGTGAAATTTAAACCTCTTTTCCCTTTGTTATGCTCGCCAAATGTTCTGCTATGCAAACGTTTAGGAGTCTCTTTGTTCTCCCCACATAGAGTAGCCCACAGGGGCACCACATCAGATATACCACATGCGAAGAGTTACATGTGATGAATTTCTTTATCTCAAAGGTTTCATCATCTCTATTAGTAATCCTCATCATGCCTCTGTTGCTCACCTTTACTGTTCTGCAACAAATGTACTTTCTGCAGGGGTAAAAGCCTTTTAGTTCTATTTTTAATGTTTGTTGATCTGGGGGATCCAGAATCTTTCTCACTACATGGTCCTCAAAATTGGGGGCTCTCCTATAAA
Source organism: Rana temporaria (assembly GCF_905171775.1). NCBI lineage: Eukaryota > Metazoa > Chordata > Amphibia > Anura > Ranidae > Rana > Rana temporaria. The sequence continues at coordinate 63,703,643 of NC_053491.1, read as the reverse complement.
TACATTTTGGTTGATTAGGCATTATCTCACCTAAATGTCTATCTCTACATAGAATATGGCAATGTTTTCTATAGATTTCTCTATATTGGCAATGAAAATTCTATATGAACCCCAATTGATGTTGATTATTTGGTATTTGGACATCCTTTTTCTTTAGACATTGGTCACTCGGAATATTAGCCACCTCCTGAATTATTTCATTCAGAGTATATTCTTTGTACCCCTTTTGTATGCATTTATCCTTTATGCCGCGTACATACGATCGGTCAAACCGATGAGAACGGTCTGATGGACCGCTTTCATCGGACCAAACCGATCGTGTGTGGGCCCCATCGGTTATTTATCCATAGGTTAAAAAAAAGCAATCTTGTTTTAAATTTAACCGATGGATACCCAACCGATAGAAAAAAAACGATCGTTTGTAGGCACGTCCATCGGTTAAAAATCCAGGCATGCTCAGAATCAAGTCGACGCATGCTTGAAAGCATTGAACTTAGTTTTTTTCAGCACGTCGTTGTGTTTTACGTCACCGCGTTCTGACACGATCGTTTTTTTAACCGATGGTGTGTAGGCACGACTGAACATCAGTCAGCTTCATCGGTTAACTGATGAAAACGGTTCATCAGACCGTTCTCATCGGTTTGACCGATCGTGTGTACGCGGCATAAGGGTATTAGCTTGTATGTAACAATCCTCTGTTTTGGTACAATTACGTTGGACTCTTAACATTTGTCCCTTAGGGATGTGCCTCCTTATCAATGCAGGGTGATGACCACTCCTGATGAATAAGTAATTGTTCCGATCCGTTGGTTTGAAGTACACTTTAGTGCTGAGTTTGTTCAAACTTTTCTCAATGGTTACATCCAAGAAGTTAAAGGGGTTGAAAAGGTTTATTTTTTAATTTTCTAAATAGGTTCCTTTAAGCTAGTGCATTGTTGGGTCACTTACCTCTTCCTTCGATTTCCCTTCTATTTTTTTCTTTGTCTGAATTTCTCACTTCCTGTTCCTCCTCAGTAAGCTATCCCCCATCATCCGAGCCGTTCTGGCTGGGGGTTAGTCAGCGTGCTCGCCCCCTCACCCCTCACTGAACACAGCATCTCCCCAAAGGGATGTAGTCCCAAGGAAGGGGAAGAGAATGCTGACTAACCCCCAGCCAGAATGGTTCGGATGATGGGGGCAAGCTTACTGAGGAGAAAAAGCAAGTGAAAAATTTAGACAAAAAAAAAATTAGAAGGGAAATCGAAGGAAAAGGTAAGTGACCCAACAATGCAATAGCTTAAAGGAACCTATTTAGAAAATAAAATGAACTTTTACAACCCCTTTAACAGTTTTGTCACTGATCTGATAATCTAGTTTGATGTTATTTGTATTCCTATTCAGATCTTTCACAAATTCCACCGCAGATTTCTCCAACCCCTCCCAAATAAACAGGAGGTCGTCTATAAACCTGCGGTAGAACTTTAGTTGGGGTTTGCTGAATACATGTCTGTTCTCCCATTCAGCCATAAACAGGTTGGCTAAGCTGGAAGCATATTTAGCTCCCTTAGCTACACCAACCTGTTGAGAGAAAAATTGCCCACTAAATCAAAAATAATTATGTGACATGCAGAAATCAAGGGCACATCCGCCGTCACCAAATAGGATGCAGAGGATGTACAACTCAGATTCAACATCCTCTAATAGCTGTAACAGCTCTGATGTGTCTTTTAAATATGCTTTTGTTGCTTTTACACAAGGTTAGAGAAATGTATCCAGATATTCTCCTAACCTCGCCATTATTGACCCAATGCCATTGACAATTGGAAGTGCTGGCGGGACCCGTGTATCCTTATGGATTTTAGGAAGCGTGTAGATTACTGGAATCCTACACGCTCTAGGGACAAAATATTGTCTTTCTTTAAGACTAAGGGCATTAACTCCATAGCCCCACTCCACCAGAGAGTTTAATTGTGTTCTATAGGGTTCTGTTGGATCAGACACTAGTCTCTTATAGGTGGAGTGATCTCCCAATAGTTCCACCAATTGGTTATGGTAGAAGGACTTGTCCATCACCAAACCCCCCCTCCTTTATCTGCAGGCCAAATAATTATATTTTTTCTTTCTTCTAATGATTTAATGCCTTCTCTAATATTCTCAGGGTTAATTATTTTCTTCGGGAGCAATTTTTCAATATCCTTCAATACCATATTTTTAAAAACCTTAATAAAATGATTACTTGGGTTTTAGGGATTAAAGACTGACTTATTTTTTAAGCCACTATCTATTCTGTCTGACACAGTGGTGGCTGGCTCTATTTATAGTGCCCCCAGGGTGTCTCAAAAAAGTATTTATTTATGTTTAAGTTCTTATAAATTTGTGTGTATCAATATACACCTCAAATGTATTCATGATCTTCTTTGGTGCACATTTTAGACATAGGTTTAATATATTGAGTTCTTTTTGGTTGAGTTCAACCTCACTCAAATTGTAAACCCCAGTATTTATGTGTCCCTCTTTTTTTTGGGTTGTTTGTATCTCCCTACCCTACATCCCCTTCTTCTCTTTGGAAGGGTATTAGATCTTTGCTTGGGTGATGAGGAGGTCCATTTCTTCCCCCCAACTCTGTGATTCCCTGGATGGGTATTCCTCTTCAGTGTTCCTCCTCCCCTCCCTCCACTTCCTGCTCTCACAGCTGATCTATGTGAAAGTATGTTACAAGTATATTACCCCACATTGATGCTGCTTCCTGTCTGCAGTTACCTGTGGGTGAAGGGGAAACGGTTAAAGGCATATAACACCAGAGTGGTAATAACAGCAGACATATGGCAGGCATCTGTCTACAGGTACACAACACTGTTAGTTTTGTAGCAAAATCATGTAGAAGCATTACGTGTGAGTCTTAGTCCCCGTACACACGAGAGGATATCCGCTGGAAACGGTACGCCGGAACGTTTCCGGCGGATAAATCCTCTGGCGGATTTGGATCTGATGGCTGTACACACCATCAGATCGAAATCCGCGCGGAATACATCCGCGGTGATGTGTCGCGCCGTCGCCGCGTCATCGTCGCATGCGTCGAATCATTACGACGCATGCGAGGGAGGGGAGCGGACGGACTGATCCGGTGAGGCTGTACAGACGACCGGATCAGTCCGCTGGACTGAATTCCAGCGGATAGATTTTGTAGCATACTACAACATTTTTATCCGCTGGGAATCCGTCGGCTGGATTTTTATCCGCCGGGAAATGTCCGCTCGGACGTACACACGACCGGATCTATCTGCTGGAACTGATCCGCGGATCAGACCCAGCGGATAGATCCGGTCGTCTGTACGAGGCCTTAAGGTTCACTCACACTTAAACTGCTCGGGTCCACTTGCCCCTCTCCCTACTCATCCGCTTGTTTGTATTCACACCGGTTTGTAAAACACACTCTCAGGCACAGCCCCCCTGCTAATCAGACCAGCAATCCCTGTTTTTTTTAGGATGATTTCATTAGAAAAACATACTTTTTAAGGAACTCCATGAGGAAGTTTGATGCATTTTGCTCCCCAAATTGCTTTAACCACTTAACCCCCGGACCATATTGCTGCCCAAAGACCAGAGCACTTTTTGCGATTCGGGACTGCGTCGCTTTAACTGACAATTGCGCAGTTGTGCGACGTGGCTCCCAAACAAAATTGGCGTCCTTTTTTTCCCACAAATAGAGCTTTCTTTTGGTGGTATTTGATCACCTCTGCGGTTTTTATTTTTTGCGCTATAAACAAAAATAGAGCGACAATTTTGAAAAAAAATAATATTTTTTACTTTTTGCTGTAATAAATATCCCCCAAAATATATAAAAAAAAATTATTTTCCTCAGTTTAGGCCGATACGTATTCTTCTACGTATTTTTCGTAAAAAAAAATCGCAATAAGCGTTTATTGATTGGTTTGCGCAAAAGTTATAGCGTTTACAAAATAGGGGGTATTTTTATGTCATTTTTATTAATATATTTTTTTTACTAGTAATGGCGGTGATCAGCGATTTTTTTTCGGTACTGCGACATTATGGCGGACACTTCGGACACTTTTGACACATTTTTGGGACCATTGGCATTTTTATAGCGATCAGTGCTATAAAAATGCATTGGATTACTATAAAAATGCCACTGGCAGTGAAGGGGTTAACACTAGGTGGCGGGGAAGGGGTTAAGTATGTCCCTGGGTGTGTTCTTACTGTGGGGGGGGTGGCCTCACTAGGGGAAACACTGATACTCTGTTCATACATTGTATGAACAGAGATCAGCATTCCCCCCCCCTGACAGGACCGGGAGCTGTGTGTTTACACACACAGCTCCCGTTCCCCGCTCTGTAACGAGCAATCGCGGGTGCCCGGCGGCAACCACGCTCGCCGGGCACACGCACGGGAGTCGGGGACGAGCGGGGGGCGCGCGCGCCTCTGGAGGCGCGCACGCGCCCCTAGTGCCCGCTCTAAGAGCCGACCTTATACTACGGGCCCTCGCCCAGGAGAGCCGACCTGCCGCCGTAGAATGACGGCGGCTGGTCGGCTAGTAGTTAAATACTTGAATTGTGATCACCTTTTTTTATAATATATTATATTTTATTATGTATATTGGTTTTTCCATTAAAACCTCTTTATGACCTACACCATTGGAGCCCCCATATTTTTCATTTTTTTCTTCTCTTTACATGAATTTGTGGAAGATAAGTTTTTTTTTAGCCTTCTCCAGTTGGTTTCCAGTACCCATGCCAGGGTTCTCACTTACCTGAACCAGATCGTGTTTGGATGCTTGGAGGATCTTTTATGATTGCCATACCAACGGTTTACTAGGATCTTCAGTATTGGAGTAGTCGGTGGCCGATAAACATCTGGTCTTCCTGCCCTTTCCTGGGTTGACGACATCTGACTACCTAGGAGGTAGACTCCATTTCCTTCTGGACTTCCGGGTGACATCTCTGTGGGACATTCCAAGCTCGATCGATCCACTGTCGTACGACATTTGGGTCCAACAGTTGCTGTAAGCGCATATGTATTCCACCTCATATTTGAAGATTTCTGTTGGGAAGTTCCTCACCATCTCATGTCATCTTCATCGTTTTATTGTTTATGGACACTACATTACATTGTTGTTTATATTGTTCACTTTATTGATTTTAATTTCACATTTTGTTGTGGTGCAATTTTTGCCATTACATCCTTTGTGTCACAATATATCGTCACACCCCATTAGGTGTATACAGCCATTGCCTTTTGGCTCACACCTAGCGCTACAGTACCATCCACAGGAAGTTTGATGCTACCTGGTCCCAATGGCTTAAGTCTATGCTATGTCCCCAGCATTGGTATAGACCAAGCTGTAAAATAAGTATTGCTATATTAGATATTGGGCTGCATGTGACCATGTGACTATATGCATTTCTATGTAAACATATATACTTCTTTTCAGAACTAGCCCATTTTTATTTTAGTAAGCACTAAAGTATTTCTTTATTTCTCCTTTTTAATGCTCCAAGGTATTGTGTGAGTGGGTGGTGTATTGGGGTGTTTTTTGTTTTTGTTTTTTATTTTGGGAGTTTTGTGTACTGCTTGTTCTGTTTTATGAGATGTTTTTTGAGCAATCCCTGTTTTACTACACAGTTGTCTATGGAGAGAACTGTGCTCTAGCATGGTTTGCACTCACACTTCAAAAAAAACATACCAGATCACAAGGGAACCACGTCCGGGACCACCTACTCCATGGTTCAATTAACCGGTGCCAGGTATGGTTCAGAGAACTCACACTACAGAAACGAACTGGCCCAAGGGGCTGAACTGCACCCAGAACCGGTTAAAAGTGCTAGTGTGAGAGCACCATTGGCGGCCCGTCCATTAGGGGTGCATGGGCACCATCCCCTCTCTCCATGCCACCCCCCCTATATGCATAGCATGAATCTATACAAGGCCGCCGCCGCCACCACTATTCATGCGTCTGGCCCCTTTCAGGGCACAGTGTGCATGTAATACAGCGGCCAGAGTTTTTTATGAAGCACCTGGTTAGAGCCAGATGCTCTAATAGGCTTCAAAATCGAGAGGGCTCGGATCGCAGAGAATGCGCTCCGATCCCACCCAGGTGGGTTACAACAGCGAATTAATGTTCACTGTTGAAACACTGATCCTCAATCCAGCCAATCAGAAGCAGGTGTGAGACCCATTTTCCGATTAGCCGCAGAGGAGGATGGAGGAAACGGAAGCCGCCACAGCCGTGATGACCCAACAGATTGACCGACCGACCGATCAATGAACTGGGGGGTGTGGGGGGTTGGCATACTGTTTGCCACCCCCCCAAAAATATTTCCATACCGGCACTGGCACCTGATTTAAAGTAAGCAGCAAACACATAAAGGCCTTATTCCAGCTAACACATTTTAGGCAGTTAAAGGAACAATATGAACAAATCAGAAAAGCAAAGCTTCCCAATGTGCAATGATGGACAAGACGGTACAGGAGTGATAAAAATGCCTCACCACAGATATTCAAGCCTTTTGGTTAGAAACTTATCGTTACATGCTTTTATACCGGCACTCGGTTGGAGTGCGAATCTTGTAAGTAGATTACATATACTTTTATTATAATAAATTATTCCTCAAATGGAGAGCACTAGATTGTCCCCTTCTTTTATCCTCATATATTTGGAGTACTACGGCATTTCTATTCTTAGATCGATATCCCAGGTGGGGGTTAACAGGCTGTGTGACCTGTCTCAGGTCAAATATATGAGGTGAGAGGCTTGAATATCTGTGGTGGAGGGATTTTTATCACCACTGTACTGTCTCGTCCATCATTGCACATTGGGAAGCTTTTCTTTTCTGATCTGTTCATATTTTTTGCTACCATTTGGATCACTGGATTATGTATATGGAATATTAACTGTAATTGTGCTTCACTATTCTATGTTACACTGTCTGTCGAGGTATTATTTGAGTTAACCTTAATCGTCAGCTTGCAATTGTTCTAAATCTGCTTGTGTCATTATTCTGTTTGCGCTGAATACTCTCTAGTTAAGTTAAAGAAACAGTTTTATTTATTTTAAAGAAAAGATTGAGAGTTTAACTCCAGACATACAGAGAAGAAATACAGTCCTGAGGTTTAAACAGCCCTGCTATCCAGCACAGCCCTGCCTATCAGGGCAGAAGACCTGGATTTTCTCTGCTGCCACTCATAGGTCTTGTCTGTCTCCAAGCATGTGATTGAAAAGTGAGAAATGCTGGAGACTAATAAGTTCATCCCTATGTCACTCTGTTTTCCTATCCTATCATTTACTCTCTTTATTCGCATGTGAGTACTACAACTGATCCTTGTGCTGATTCTCCTTCCCCCAGACTGAGCTGTGCTGTACAATTGACCACGAGAGGCTGATACTAAGTTCAATTCTAAGTGCTTCCATTTAAAAAATACATTTAATGAAGGATTAATTAATAATTTATACAACATTTCTGTAATTTTTTTACTTTTATTGGCTGGAGATCAGCTTTAAACATTACTAATAAAAACTTAAGGCTGTATACAACAATCAACCAGTGGAGATTAACCTTGCTCTGATAACCCCCTCAAGTGTAATCAAAACATACATAAACATACAACTAACCATAAGTAAAGTCCAATTAAAGTGCTCAGTGTAAAGAAACTCCAGAAATAAAAAGGTGAAACCAAAATAGAAAGAAATTGTGATCTTCCTCTCCAACCGATAGGTAGACAGTGAACTCACCAGAGATCCATGACCCCTTTTTTTCAAAGGAAGTCAGAAAACTCTTAAAAGATCCCCAACTGGTGGCCTCTCACACCAAGCTGTGGAGTTCAGCTCTTTGTTCCATCTAGTAGAGAATCCAGTACATATGGATAAATGGGTACCAGCATACATTTATTAGCACTCTTGCACCTTTAAGAGACTCTATAAGTAGCTCAGTGACATGCAGAGGAAGACAAAGGAGTCTCCTTTAGTGTAGTACTTTAAATTTATTAAATAAAAGGTTAAAATTGCGCTAAGATTCAAGACTCAGGCATTGAAAATGAAAATGACAGTTTGCGTTCCACCTGTCTTCCAACTACTGAAAAGGACATGTCTTAGAAAATCTCACCCAACATGTTTCATCAGCAATGTCTGACACTATCTGGGGTCACATGCCCAGACAGGTTTCGTCCTTTTATACATTGCCGTCATATTGCACGACCCAATCCAATAAAAATCTTAACCTGCCTTCATCTAACATTAACCTATTCTAAATAAAACCTTAATATAATCAATATACCTAATATATCATACTTCATTTTTGTATTTTGATGTTTGAATGTCAAACAAAATGATTGCAAGTTTCAAAATAGGCATTTCCCCATAGGGAAACAAGAATGGGGACATCTAGTGGCCAAATCGAAAAAGGCATAAACTAAACAACAATCAAAGGAAAAAAACAAACACTAATGATCAGACAGATCAAGTACATCCCACATCCAGTAAATTTAAAGAGTGACATCTTGTGGTGAAAAAATATGCTTGTTGTATGCACATCTGCTGGTTTGTCCCAACCTCTGAAACTCACTTTTGTTGGACAGCTTGGTCTGCATGCAAATGTAGATAAAATAAAGGCATGTAAAATAAAAAAAATGTAGTTCATATACCAAATACTATCATTACAGGGCATGACACCACAATGTAAACAACTTGCCCAAGGAGACACTCCAAGGTAGGTGTAAGTGGAAGACCCCTCTCTCAAGTCAGATCCCACCTGTAAAAGTGTGCGTCCACAGGCCTTTAAATGCATAATATTAGAACCTTACATAGTCCTAGTCATGCCATGCTACACCATGCTACACCATGCCATGATATGCTATGCCAGGCCACCTTGTGTTTACCAACTGATAAGTCCTCCTTTACCAGAAATAACCTCCATCAAACTTTTTTTCATAGTTTATGATCAGCACTGTACAATGGGTGGGAATAATTTCATATCGGTACTGCTTATGAAACAATTTTTGTCCGTTGATATTTCTGGGCTTCTTTGCATGAACAGCTCTTTTCACAGCATGGATTGTTCTTTGGACTCTGATTTGGCTATTCAAGAATACAAATCTCTTGATGAAGCTTTAAATACATTGTTCTTTGTATGAGAGCATGCAGCTTTCCAAGCAATGTGCCAGCAAGGCAGCCCCAAATGATTATGTTCCCCCTACTACACTTCACAATTGGGATGTAGTTTTGCATTGGTGTGCAGTACCTTTTCCTTTCCATCGTTTTTCATTTTTGTCACAAATGTAAAATCTAGCTTTTTGTTTCCTATGTCTACAGAACATTGTCCCAGGTAGGCATTTAGACATATTATTATATTATTATGCCCTTTCCAGCCTTATACAACTCTTCAATTCTTCTACTTTATGATGGGATTCTATTTTATTGGAACATGAATAGGTCTATTTTTAGAAGAACTGACCCTATAACCAAGCACTTATGACTTTCTTAAAAGGCAGGACACCTTCAAACAACACCACTTATGCATAGACCAATTAATCTATTGAAGAACCCTAATCACATATTTGTGACTTGTTAAAAAATCGTTTTGTTTTTTTATTATGCACTAGATTAGTGCTGTCCACCTGGGAGCCTGTGGATCTCAATCGGCCTGCAAGACTTTGTTTTACAGCCTGCAAGGCAGCTGTGACCTTGCACTGTGCAGGACATAGCTATCATACTTACAGCTCAGTCCTTGTGGATTACACAGTGAGAGTATGGCTCTCCCTGTGTAACCATTGGATCTCTGTTACTAACAGCTGCCTGCTTTGCATCCTGATAAACTCCATGCTGTCACTTTTTATACAGGGAGAGACACTGTCCCTGTGTGATTGTTTTATTTAAACACCATTTCAGCCCCCTAGAGGTCTATATTTCACACTGGGGTGTGAAAACCGTTTCTCATTCATTCCAGTGTGCCTTTTCATACTGGGGCAGTGCGTTTGTGGGACAGGAACAAAAGTCCTGCAAACAGCATCTTTGGGGTGGGTTGGGAGCGCTCTCCCAAAATGCCCTTGCCCATTGGAATGATTGGGCAGTGCTTTCAAAGCGCCTTACGAGCTGCGGCCCAAGTGTGAAAGGGGTCTTAGTGAGCTATATTTCAAGTTTCAATTAACCTTTTAACCTTCCTTCTTCTGCATTTTATTTTTAAAGAGTTAAAACATTAAAGCAAAACTCCAGCAATGTTTTTTTTTCCTGTGCAGTGGGGCTGTGCCTGCACTGCACTGGTTTACTGATTGTTTTTTTCTAGTGGACAGTAAAGATATACTTACCTTACCAAGTGGTCATCCCTGCACAAGACCGGTCCAGCACCCCTGTGCTCCAACGATCTTGAAAATGGACTGTTCATGATATCAGCATGTTCAGAGCACACTCCATAGACAGGAACAGTTCCCTGATGGATCATGGGGGAACGTGGTTTTCTGGAGAATAGGTGGATCAGGTAAGTATTAACTTTGGCCTCACCCCTAGAAAAACCAACAGTTGACCCATGCATTGCGGGCATAGCCCCACTTCATGGGAAAAAAGATTTTGTTTGGAGTTGGACTTTAAATTTGCTTCGTTAATTTTTAAATTGCAAATTCAGAAAAAGTTATTTGTATTAGAAATATAATTATAGAGTGTGTTATTTTTAAAATTGTAGAATAAAATATGTACTTTCCCCTAATTAATCTTTCCTAACTACTTCATCCCTTCCCCTAGCTACTTTTGTTTATCTTGTTTGTATGTAAACTTTAAAATATTGTGTTTTATCATTTTTGTGGCACTGGGTACTGCTTGGATAGGGTATCATCTATTCCACTGGACATGTGAATACAAATGTGGACTATGGGCCCTTTTAAGTTTAACACCACTGATTTAACCACTGACTTAATGTGTTTGTTACTCAAACACCCCAAAAAAGTTAGAGGAATATAGAGTGATTTTAGGGACTTAGGAGCTAAATTGAGGAAAAGGACCTACAAGGTAGTGTTCTCAGAAATATTACTGGTACCTCGAGCCACACCAGAAAGGCAGAGGGAGATTAGGGAAGTAAACCAGTGGCTTCAGAGCTGGTGTAGAAAGGAGAAGTTTGGCTTCCTGGAGAATTTGGCTGACTTCTCGATCATTTACCAGCTTTTCAGCAGGGATGGACTGCACCTAAATAAGAAAGGTGTAAATCGGCATGGAGTGAAGATGGCCAACAAGTTAGAAGGGCTTTTAAACTAGGCGACAGGGGGGCAGGGTCCTGAGGTAGAGATAGTCAGCGTAGAACAAATTCCAGAGGGTAGTATTGGGGGCATTAGTGGTAGGTTGTCTAAAGCACCTAAACCGAGGTAAGTACAGTAACAAGTCCTATTTGCAACCTCAGAACACCCAATAAGGAAATAGTATGCGGCCAGTCTAAACTACGTGGCTTGTTCACCAATGCCAGGAGTCTGGCGGACAAGATGGGAGAACTAGAGTTACTGTTGCACAAGGAGGATTTTGATTTTGTAGGAATTTCAGAGACTTGGTTCAACAGCTCTGATTGGCTGGCAACCAGTCAAGGGTATTCCTATATAGCAGGGAGAGAGAGGGTAGAAAAGGGGGAGGGGTATGCCTGTATATCAAAAATGATGTAGGGAATTTGAGGGAGGAGGTGGAATCCTTATGGGTAGAGCTACAAAAGAAGGAAACTAAGGGCAAAGTAATACTGGGCGTATGCTATAGCCCTCCTAACCAGAGGGAGGAGGGGGAGGCAGACCTCCTAATACAATTTGGATTCCAACTTAACAAAGAATGCAACAAGAAATGTAAGGGCACAATCAGGGCGGCTAAGATAGTACACAAAAGGCACATAGCGGAGGAGAGTAAAAAAATCCCAAGAAATTCCTTAAGTATATAAATAGTAAGAAAGGGAGATCAGATCATATTGGCCCCATAAAGAATGATGAAGTGAATCTGGTTACTAAGGATGGAGAGATGGCGGTATTGAATTTATTCTTCTCCTCAGTCTTCACGAGGGAAACGGGGGTATTCAGTAACCAAAGCCACAATGTTTATACTCATGACACTTCACAGGAAGTACCCTCATGGCTAACAGAGGATAGAATTAGAAATAGACTTGAAAATCCTAACATTAATAAGTCACCGGGACCAGATGGCTTGCACCCGAGGATCCTTAAGGAACTCAGTCAAGTAATTGCCAGACCATTTTTTCTAATTTCTATCAACAGTCTACTGACTGGAGTGGTCTCAGCAGATTGGAGAATAGCCAATGTAGCTCAAATATTTAAAAAAAGGGCCAACCTTGGTAATTACAGACCAGTTAGCCGAACATCAATTGTATGTAAGCTCTTGGAGGGGATGATAAGGGACTATATATAAGATTTTAATAATGGTAATGGTATCATTAGCAGTAATCAGCATGGATTCTTGAAGAATCGTTCTTGCCAAACCAACCTATTAACCTTCTATGAGGAGGTGAGCTGCCATCTTAAAAAAAAAAGCCTGTAGATGTGGTGTATCTGGATTTTGAAAAATAATTTGATACAGTTCCCCATAAATGTTTACTGTACAAACTAAGGTCTGGACCATAGGGTGAGTACATGGATTGAAAACTGGCTACAGGGGCGAGTTCAGAGGGTAGTGATAAACGATGAGTACTCGGATCGGAAAGTGGGGTCCCCCAGGGTTCTTTCCTGGGACCAATACAATTTCATGTATTCATAAACTACCTGGAGGATGGGATAAACAGCTTGATCTCAGTATTTGCGGACGATGTTAAGCAGGGCAATAATTTCTGTGCAGGATGTGGAAACCTTGTAAGAAAATTTGAACAAATTAATGTGGTGGGCAACTACATGGCAAATGAGGTTTAATGTAGAAAAAGCAAACAAACAGAAAATTGGCATGCATTAAAAAGGGAATTAACTCCAGAGATAAAACGATAATTCTCCCACTCTACAAGACTCTGGACTGGCTGCACCTGGAGTATGCCATCCACTTCTGGACACCAGTCCTCAGGAAGAATGTGCTGGAACTGGAGAGAGTCCAGAGAAGGGCAACACAACGAATAAAGGGTCTGGAGTATATGAGTTATGAGGAAAGGTTACGAGCACTGAACTTTTTCTCTCTGGAGAAGAGACACTTGAGAGGGGATATGATTTCAATGTACAAATACCAGACAGGTGACCCCACAATAGGGATAAAACTTTTCCGTGAAAGGGAATTGAAAAAGACAATCGTCAATTCACTAAAATTAGAAGAGAATCGGTTTAACCTGAAATCCATGGTATCCCCCTTACTTTCCTATTAAAAACTGATCACACTACAAAGAAGAACACATCATGGTCAGTTCTCTAGCTATGCTGGGAACTCAGTATGCTTTCCTTCGATGATCACTTACAAAAAAGGTAAATAAAGGTATTCATAATTATTTTTATATCTATACAAAAATGTTTTGTATTTCATTTCTATTTTAAAATTGAATGGGTTGTTTTACAAGATGATCAAAACACATTTTATAAGCCATTGATGTAGGCCAGACAGCTTGCAGCAGTTTAGATCAGGCATGCTAAAGAGCAATCTTAGGGAATTTATTGCACTGGATGAGGACCAGAAGAAGCACAAAAAAATAATGGAGAAATGCTTTTATAATTAAAATGTTAAGTGGTTCTAAAGACAGATTTTTTTTTATCCTAATCCATTCTATGCATTAAGACAAAAAAACTTCTGTGTGCAGCAGTCCCCCTCACCCCCCTAATTTTTACCTGAGCCCCTTCTCAATCCAGTGATGTTGCACGAGAGGATAGGCTGTCCGGGACTCTCCTGATTGGCTGAGACACAGCAGCAGGCACCATTGGCTCCTGCTGCTGTCAATCAAAGCCAGTGAGCCAATGAGAAGAGGGAGAGGGCGGGGTCCAGCTAAAGCTCCATGTGTGAATGAACACACAGAGCAGCGGCTCGGCTCTGGTGCCTCCATAGCAAGCTGCTTGCTGTGGAGGCACTCAGCAGGAGGGAGGGGCCAGGAGCGCCAAAGAGGGACCAGGGAAAAAGAGGATCCAGGCTGCTCTGTGCAAAACCAATGCACAGAGCAAGTAATTATAACATGTTTGTTATTTAAAAAACAAAACAAAAAAAACAACGTTATTATCACTTTAAAAGAAAATCCTAAAGCCGCGTACACACAACCATTTTTAATGTCCTAGAAAAAACTATGTTTTTTTCGACGTGATTCTTGTCAAGTCTGCCTTGCATACACACGATCGTGAAAAAAAAAATGCTCGAGCAAAGCGCGGTGACGTACAACACGTACGACGGCACTATAAAAGGGAAGTTCCATTCGGATGGCGCCACCCTTTGGGCTGCTTTTGCTGATTTCATGTTATCGAAAGGGGTGAGTATTGCCTCAATTAGACTAATGATACAACTATTTTAATTGTGCCAACATCCCAGTTAGTATATAACTTGTATGACCTAATAGTCTAAAGAGCCAAGGCTGCTTGAGGCCCAGGCAATTCCATAAACATAAGTCAAAAAAAGGGGGGGAAGGAGGGGGGAGGGACTTTCACGGCACTGATAAGAAACCAAGTAAGTGTAAAAAACAAAATTTATTTACATAAAACGGTTTACACGTTAAAAACATTTGGGAACAGACCCCACAAATTAACATTGGGTATACAACCAATTATGACAGATAGGTGGAGCCACAAGGCCTCCTGATTTCATGTTAGTAAAAGCTTGGTGAGAGACGATTCATGCTTTTCAGGCTTCGTGCTTTTCAGTCTGTTACTCCGTGACGAATGTGCTATCTCCATTACAAATGCTAGTTTTACCAGAACGAGTGGTCCTGTCCCATAACTTGCTTCTGAGCATGCACAATTTTTTCCCGTCGTTAAAGCCTACACACGTCCGTTTTTCATGACGTGAAAAATGCCATTTTTTAAAATGGTCATTAAAAACGATCATGTGTAGGCTCCAGAGCATTTTTCTCGACGTGAAAAATGGGCATTAAAAATGTAGAACATGCTCTAATTTTTCACGTTGTCATTTTCACGTCGTGAAAAACGGTCGTGTGTGGGCTTTAACAACGTGAAAAAACGTGCATGCTCAGAAGCAAGTTATGAGATGGGAGCACTCGTTCTGGTAAAACTAGCATTTGTAATGGAGATATCACATTCGTCACGCTGTAACAGACTAAAAAGCACAAAGACTGAAAAGCGCGAATCGTCTCTCACCAAACTTTTACTAACACGAAATCAGCAAAAGCAGCCCAAAGGGCTATAAAGGGGAATTGAACTTCCCCTTTATAGTGCCGTTGTACGTGTTGTACGTCACCACGCTTTGCTCGAGCAGCTATGAGTAAACACTAAAGTTAGTGTGAAACGCGTCAGCTGTCCTAGGTTCCGTTGCTGTGACTTGTAGTGCCTGTTTCCAGTTTTTTAAATTAAAGTTACGTTGGATTGGAGTGCGGCTGTCCTGATCATCTTTTGTTTTTAATTGCCATGTGCATTGCTAGCACCCTCAGTTCCTGAGAAGAAGATTTGCACCCAACAAGACCTGCCTGGAGTGGCAATCTCTGTCTCTGTATGCAAGGCAGGCGTTTTTTCTAGGACATTAAAAATGGTCCTGTGTACGCGGCTTTACATTTTTAATGCCCATTTTTCACGTCGAGAAAAATGCTCTGGAGCCTGTGTTTTTAACACATTCCCTACCGAGTCATTGTAAAATGACGTCGGCAGGAACCCTCCCTCCTTCAGAGTGGACGTCATATGATGTCCTTGCATTCCCAGGCGGCTAGGGGGCGCGCGCGCGCCCCCGCCGCATTGCTCGGGACCCTGTGCGTGTGCCCGGGAGCTGCGATGTCTGCCGGGCACCCGGGATTGCCCGCAATCACGGCAGGACCATGGATCTGTGTGTGTAAACAGAGATGGATGTGTGTTCCCAGTACAGAGGAACACACATTGGTCTCCTCCCCTTGTGAGTCCCCTCCACCTACATTTAGAACACACTTTAGGGAACATATTTACCCCTTCCTGGCCCCCTAGTGTTAACCCCTTCCCTGCCAGTCACATTTACACAGTAATCAGTGCAGTTTTATAGCACTAATCGCTGTATAAATGTGAATGGTCCCAAAAATGGATCAAAAGTGTCCGATATGCCCGCCGCAATGTCACGGTCACAATAAAAATCGCAGATCGCCGCCATTACTAGTAAAAAAATAAAAAATTAAAAAAATGCCATAATTCTATTCCCTATTTTGTAGATGCTAGAACTTTTGCGCAAACTGATCAAATACGCTTATTGTGATTTTTTTTTACCAAAAATATGTAGAAGAATACGTATCGATCTAAACTGAGAAAAAAAATGTATTTTTTCTAAAAAAAAATTATGATATTTATTAAATCAAAAAGTAAATGATATTGTTTTTTTTTTTCAAAATTGTCGCTTTTCTTTTGTTTATAGCGCAAAAAATAAAAACCACAGAGGTGATCAAATACCACCAAAAGAAAGCTCTATTTGTGGGAAAAAAAGGACGCCAATTTTGTTTGGGAGCCACGTCGCACGACTGCGCAATTGTCATTCAAAGTGCGACAGCGCTGAAAACTAAAAATTGGTCTGGGCAGGAAGGGGGTGAAAAATGCCCTGTATGGAAGTGGTTAATGACAATTTAAAAAAATAGCATTTTTCACGTCATGAAAAACAGTCGTGTGAACTCAGCATAATAGTTTCATTTGAGCACTTCCTAAAAACGTTTATGCGTAAATACCCTTGTGTGTGGGAGCCGAGGACTGTTCTTAACAGGTTGTTCAAATCTTAGGAACACTGGGCTAGATTCAGGTAGGGGCGCGCATTGTTACGGCGGCGCAGCGTATCGTATTTACGCTATGCCGCCGTAAGTTAGAGAGGCAAGTGCTGTATTCACAAAGCACTTGCCTTCTAAGTTATGGCGGCGTATCGTAAATGGGGCCGGCGTAAGCGCGCGTAATTCAAATGTGGATGAGGGGGCGTGTTTTATGTTAATTCTTGGTGACCCGACGTGATTGACGTTTTTCCCGAACGTCGCATGCGTCGTCCGTGGAATTTCCCAGTGTGCATTGCTCCAAAGTATGCCTC
This sequence comes from Rana temporaria, assembly GCF_905171775.1. Taxonomy (NCBI): domain Eukaryota; kingdom Metazoa; phylum Chordata; class Amphibia; order Anura; family Ranidae; genus Rana; species Rana temporaria. The sequence goes on along the minus strand of NC_053491.1, from coordinate 63,686,542 downwards.
AAGGACGTCATTGGTTTCGATGTGAACGTAAATTACATCCAGCCCTATTCGCGAACGACTTACGCAAACAACGTAAAAAATTCAAATTTTGACGCGGGAACGACGGCCATACTTAACATTGCGTGCGCCTCCTAATAGCAGGAGTAACCTTACGCCGAAAAAGCCTAGCGTAAACGGCGTAAGAAAATAGCGCCGGGTGTACGTAAATTTTGAATCGGCGTATCTAGGTCATTTGCATATTCTACGCCAAAAACCCTGGAAGTGCCACCTAGCGGCCAGCGTAAATATGCACCCTAAGATACGACGGTGTAAGAGACTTACGCCAGTCGGATCTTAGGCTAATGTCGGCGTATCTTGCTTTCTGAATACAGAAAAAAGATACGCCGGCGCAGCTTTGAATTTACACGGCCTATCTATAGATACGCCGGCGTAAATCAATGCTGAATCTAGCCCACTGTGTATAACATGCTATGGGTAAATTACCAGGCAGGGAGGAAAATGGGGCATGTTGTGCCCCACGGCATTAATTCCATTCAGTTTTCAGTCTTGTCATCTGCGTAAGTGTATCTAAAGCAAAAATAGAAAACTTTTTTTTTGTTTTGGTCAGAGTAGGAGTAGTTTTTATTCTTGTTTTTTACTAACATTTCCTTTCTTAGCCTGAGCCTTGGTGTGTAGACTGAGTGCTCACATATTAAGCAATTTATGCTTGCAAACACATTTACTATTTTATTTTTTACTTGTATAGCTGGATTAAATATCTTTTTTATTTACAATCAAATCAGCTATAATTTTAAAAGACATTTTTTCCCCAAAAATTAGCATGGGGCCCTAAATCTCAAAATAAAAAAATAAAATAAAAAAAACTGATGTACGAAAATGGCCTACGAAGTGACACTGCACAAGTTTGTCTTTCCTGTAGATGGCAGCAGAGTGACACGGAATGCAAAGTAAGGATATTTCAAGGAAGTGAATGTAGACAAAATGATCTCCCAAGAATAAAAGAATACGTTTATTTTGTACTTTAATAAATCAATTCCAGCATTGTTCTTTCAATCCCAATCATATAGTACCAGGTCACTGATTCAATATTTTTCACATCTGCTGAATTGTATTGCTTTAATTTAAGATTTTTTTTTCCAATATGGAAAAAAAAGCTTTTAAGTTCTATAATAAATATTTTCAGTGACATTTGGCATAAATATAGAAAAAGGTGACATAAATCCAGTTGGATCCATAATTTAGATTTTGCTTGGCTGTCTGTTTTTTCTTTTTGTTTTTTTACTTCACAATCCTTTTTGTGCCCTTAACTTCTTTGCCTTCAAGCAAATGTGTCTACTATAACATGGATAGTTATTAGTTGTACTTCCTATAGCTCACTGCTCAAAGCGTATGACTGGGCAAAAAAAAAAAATAACAAGTTTAGGGAATCTCTGCAAAAAAATACACATTTCCCAATGTTTTGTCTTTTTAAAATTTGATACAGAAAAATACCAGTGGATCTGCCAGAAATTCAGTGATCTTCTAACTTCCTGTTTCAGGTGACAACACTGTCTTTTCCGCACTCAAATCCCCAAGCAGTGTTGTTAGCCCTGCCTAAATTCTCTACTGCCGGACTACAGAAATCCCCCTCCCCTCATCTCTAAAACATAAATGGGAGATGTCTTTTAGCCCAGCAGTTAATAATTTAAGCAGGGGTGACAACTCTGCTTGTAATTTCAATTCACCAGAAGCAGGGTGGTCATCTCACTACAGGACGTTAGGAGCTCATTGTAATTCTGGTATTTTTTTTCTGTATTTGCAAAGCATACATTTTTTTTTTCTGAGACAAACAAAAGGGTCTTTTTGGAGAAGGTTTTTATACTTAATTTGTATATTTTATTATATTTGAATCTTGGGTGAAATTTGTGTAAATCTTGTGTGAAAACATTTATAGATAGACCTTTTAAAAGTATTTTGTTATCGTTGGGTTCCTATTCTTGAAGACCATTTTCATTTCGAATGATGAAACCATTTATTGGTCCTGTGACTTTTTTTTTTTACTTTTAAGCCTTGTACACACGATTGGTCCAACCGATGAAAACGGTCTGAAGGATGAAGCTGACTGATGGTCCGTCGCGCCTACACACCGAACGTGTCAGAACGCGGTGACGTAAAACACAACGACGTGCTGAAAAAAACGAAGTTCAATGCTTCCAAGCATGCGTCGACTTGATTCTGAGCATGCGCAGGTTTTTAACCGATGCTTTTGCATACTAATGATCGGTTTTGACCTATTGGTTAGGCGTCCATCGGTTCAATTTTAAAGCAAGTTCCTATTTTTTTGACCGAAGGTTAACTAACCGATGGGGCCCACACACGATCGATTTGGACTGATGAAAAAGGTCCATCAGACCATTCTCATCGGATGGACCGATCGTGTGTACGCGGCCTAAGAAATAATACGTTTTTCTATTTCTTTATATCTTAGCATAGTGAATACAGCAATGATTAACTATCCACATTCAGCTACAAAGTATAAAGCCTGGTACACACGATCGGATTTTCTGCGGACAAAGCGTAGGACTTTTGTCCCAAGGGCGTTGGTCAGGAACTTCTTTGGCAAAGAATTGTCGGCCAACAAACACGAAACGACGTGTTTTTTCAGCTATTTAGCTCCACCCTTTGGGCAACTTCTGCTAATGTTGTGTTATGGTGAGCATTGCATTTCTTTAGTTTTGTCCGATGAACTTGTGTACACACTCTCGGAAAATCCGACAACACACAATTGTTGGCAGACATTTTTAAAGCAGGCTATCCCACATTTGTCCACAGAAAAGCCGACATCAATTGTCTGATGGAGCATACAAATGGTCTGATTTTGCGACAACAGCCTGTCATCACACATTTCCCGTCGGGAAATCCGATTGGTGTGTACGAGGCTTTAGAGTCATTCAGTTGGGGCCAGTAGTTGTGCCTCTCCCATTAGCTGTTCAGCTGTAAAGGAAGAGAACACATATTTCTTGCCTTAGCAAAAGATACTGCTGGGGGTTCCAATTATAATGGTGGGCGCTGCCGGAAATTTACTGCCCATTCATAAAAAGCAACTTTCTCTGTTTAATGCAGCAGAGAGAACTCAGTGATTGGAGGGGAGTTCACATTGCCAGGCTCACCATCCTGCTTTCTTGTTTTTCCTTTTTATTCATTTAATTGCATTACCTGAATCAAGCAGAGCACAATGTACAGGTAAAACTAGAAAAATTAGAATATCGTGCAAAATTTCATTTATTTCATTAATGCAACTTAAAAGGTGAAACTAATATATGAGATAATAATACTAATATATGAGATGGACTCATTACATGCAAAGCAAGATAGTTCAAGCCGTGATTTGTCATAATTGTGATGATTATGGCTTGCAGCTCATGAAAACCCCAAATCCACAATCTCAGAAAATTAGAATATTACATGCAATCAATAAAACATTGAGAATCTTTGGGATTCAGGTCAGGCAAGTTTTCTGGCCAATCAAGCACAGTAATCCCACGGTCATTGAACCAGGTTTTGGTGCTTTTGGCAGTGTGGGCAGGTGCCAAGTCCTGCTGGTAAATGAATTTGGCATCCCCATAGAGCTCGTCTGCGGAAGGAAGCATGAAGTGCTCCAAAATCTCCTGGTAGACGGCTGCGTTGACCTTGGACTTAATGAAGCACATTGGACCAACACCAGGAGATGACACGGCTCCCCAAATCAACACAGACTGTGGAAACTTCACACTGGACTTCAAGCATCTTGCAGTGTGGGCCTCTCCATTCTTCCTCCATACTCTGGCTCATTGGTTTCCAAATAAGATGCAAGATTTGCTCTCATCAGAAAAGAGGACTTTGGACCACTGAGCACCAGACCAGGTCTGTTTTTCTTTAGCCCAGGTAAAACGCTTCTGATGTTTGTTGTACAGGAGGCTTGACAAGAGGAATACGACATTTGAAGCCCATGTGCACGCATGTCAACTGGGACTGTCGTTAAGTGCAAAGATGCTCTTGAAGGGGCCCAATGATAGCCGATAAAAGAACATGGTCTGCCCCTCCTGTAATAATTATTCTGTAAGTCCCCCTTGTTTCCCTGCCCCCCTTCTCTACATCCTCTTTTTCTTTTGGACGGAGCATACCCAGTTGGTTTAGGACCAGCATCACTGCTATAAATGTGCTCTGGCAGTATAGTTCCAGCACTCGGTAGATTTAACTTTACTACTGATCACTGCTGTACTTGAGGTGGCCTTGATACTGTTAATGCTGATCTGGATGCCAAATGTCAACTTTTTCCTAGTTCTTACTGTTAATCACTTTGTATGGTAAATTGTGTTATTATCATTGTTAATCCGTTTTATGCATGCCTAGTTTATTGGATGACAGTGGGAGTTATTTACTAAAGGCAAATCAAAGTGCACTTGGAAGTTCAGTCGCTGTAGATGCAAGGAAAATAAAAAAACAGCATTTTAGCTTGCACATGATTGGATGATAAAATCAGCAGAGCTTCCCCTCATTTCAGATCTACCTCTCAGATTTACAGCGACTGCACCTCCAAGTGCACTTTGCAGTTGTAGTTTGCACTTGTGGATTTGCCTTTCGTAAATAACCCCCAATGTGTTAAGTTTGCGTTTACTACCTGGTTTTGTGCCTGTTCTCTTTGAGAAAGCACTACTATTGGGTACTATATATTGCGTTCAGTGATTTACTGTGATATTAAATGTTTGCACACTCAATCTGGTTTATCAGAGGGGCTGAGATTCTTAACCACTTCAGCTCCGGAAGATTTGGCTGCTCAATGACCAGGCCATTTTTTTTGATACAGCACTGTGTTGCTTTAACTGTCAATTGCGTGGTCATGCGATGTTGTACCCAAACAAAATTTACATTCTTTTTTTTCCCCACAAATAGAGCTTTCTTTTGGTGGTATTTGATCACCTCTGCGGTTTTTATTTTTTGCGCTATAAACAAAAAAATTGTGAAATTTTGAAAAAACAACAACAATATTTTGTACTTTTTGCTATAATCAATATCCCCAATTTTTTTGGTAATAAAAATCGCAATAAGTGTATATTGATTGGTTTGCGCAAAAGTTATAGCATCTACAAAATAGGGGAAAGATTTATGGCATTTTTTATTATTATTATTATTTTTTTACTAGTAATGGCGGCGATCTGCGATTTTTAACGGGACTGCGACATTATGGCGGACACATCGGACACTTTTGACACGTTTTTAGGAACATTGACAATTATACAGCAATCAGTGCTATAAAATTGCACTAATTACTGTGTAAATCTCACGGGCAGGGCAGGGGTTAACACTAAGGCCCCATACACACGAGAGGATTTATCCGCAGATACGGTCCAGCGGACCGTATCCGCGGATAAATCCTCTCGAGGATTTCAGAAGATTTCAATGCGATGGCGTGTACACACCATCGCATTGAAATCCGCGATGAAATCCTCTGCCGATGACGTGTCGCGCCGTCGCCGCTATTATGACGCGGCGACGGGCGCGACGCTGTCATATAAGGAATTCCACGCATGCGTCAAATCATTACGACGCGTGCGGGGAATCCCTTTGGGCGGATGGATCCGGTAAGTCTGTACAGACGAGCGGATCCATCCGTTGGAATGGATTCCAGCAGATGGATTTGTTGAGCATGTCAGCAAATATCCATCTGCTGGAAATCCATTCCAGGGGAGATTTATCTGCGGATAAATATCCGACGGAGTGTACACACCATAGGATCTATCCGCAGAAACCCATTTGATGGGATTTATCTGCGGATAGATTCTATGGTGTGTATGGGGCCTTAGGAGCGATCAAGGGGTTAACTGTGTTCCCTAGTGTGTGTTCTAACTGTAGTGGGATGGGAGTGACTGCAGGAAAAGACAGATCGTGGTTCCTAGCTAGAAGGAACTCACGATCTGCCTCTCCTCACAGAACAGGGATTTGTGTGTTTACACACACACACACGTCCCTGTTCTAGGTCTCGTTGCCCTCGATCATCGTGACCGCCAGCCACGCGCATCGGCACCCCCGCACTGCAGTGGGCGCGCCCGCCTGCTATGCCGCTTAAAGGGACCGACATACAGCTACGAAGGTTTGCGGGATCGTGCTGACCTGCCGCAGTATAATGACAGCGGCTGGTCGGCAAGTGGTTAATATAGTCGAGACAAAGAACTGAGGCCCCATCCTATCCAGCAGCTTCTACAGGGGTAGCTCTACATTTGTCACCTGGGATTCGGAGCTGTCAGTGTACATTACTAGGGATTTGACAAAATTGAGAGTGAGACATGTAATTAGCGGCAAGGTGACAGGTCATAGTTTTTTTGGAATAAAAACACTTTTTCAAAGTGTGTGTGTTTATTTACTTTCAACTTTTGTGCAAATGGGTAAGGGGGTAGTAACGTACCCCTGTACTCATTCACCTTTGAGGGTACAGATATCTTGGCATATTTACTTATGCAGGGAGCTTCCAGATTGTAATTCACCCATATTACCCCCACCTCCTTGTTAGGACACTGGAGACGGGGACACGGGAGATTGGGGCAAGAGTGTTTAGCAGGGGAGGCACAGCTGTCCCCTTTGGCAAGGTATCCCCTAAAGTCGAAGGAAATATGGCTTGAGCTGCTAAAAGAAGGTGGGGGGTACACACTCTCCTCTCCATTTTCTGGCTACCAAGGCTGCATGGCTGCATAAGGGTCTAGTTGGTCTATGAAGAGCACTGAAGTGCAGAACTTTTCTAGCACCCTGTAGCATGCAAAAAACAGAAATATTGCTGCACTCCTTGGTATCTTTAATTAAAGCGGTGGTTCACGCTAAAAAACAAGTTTCTACCATAAAATCCAGCATACTAGCGTGAGCTACAGTATGCCTTTATTTTATTTTTTTGCGCCGTACTCACAGTTTAATCCCGTAGGTAAGTTTCAGACTCCCCGCGGGGAGTAGGCGTTCCTATGCAGAGGGGAACATGATTGACAGCCGGCTATGGCGCGTCACGCTTCCCGAAAATAGCCGGAGTAGGACTCTGCTATTCACGGCGCTATACGGCGCTTGCGCACAGACTAGGAGCTGACTGCGCAGGCGCCGTGAAGAGCCAAGTCCTATTTCGGGTATTTTCGGGAAGCGTGACACGCCATAGTCGGCCGTCAATCATGTTCCCCTCTGCATAGGAATGCCTACTCCCCGCGGGGAGTCTGAAACGTAACTATGGGATTAAACTGTGAGTACGGCGCAAAAAAAATAAAATAAAGGCATACTGTAGCTCGCGCTAGTATGCTGGATGGCATGGTGGAATTTTTTTTTTTTTTTTTAGGGTGAACCCCCGCTTTAAGCATATAAATCACATCACAGGTATGACAGGAAAATAAAAGGTAACGTGTTTCGTGCTAAAGTCAGCGCTTACCCAAACTTAAACCTTAGTATCCTGATAACCCCCCCGCCCCCCGAATCTGGGGCCCCAACTACTCATTCTGCCTTTATTGTAATCTGGAAATGGAAAGTCTAAACCTCAAAATGAGTTATTACATATCATACCGTATCTGCTTTAACACATTCATTATCCCACATTAGAATATCCCACATTAGAATATAAAGCTTATTTCCCAAAATTGTGGCAGACATTGATTTTTAACCACTTGATCTCCGGAAGATTTTACCCCCTTTATGACCAGAGCATTTTTTGCTAATCGCCACTGCGCTAATTTAACTGGTAATTGAGCGGTTGCGCAACACAGTACGCAAATGAAACTTTTATAAAAAAAAAAAAAAAATTCACACAGAGATTTTTTATTTTCTGCTATAACATATATATATATAAAAAAAAATGATTTCTTCATAAATTTAGGTCAAAATGTATTCTGATACATGTCTATCCCAATAAGTGTATATTTTTTGAATGCATGAAAGCTATAGCTTATATTATCAATACTAGAATTTTTATTTTATTTTTTATACTAGTAATGGCAATGATCTGCGATATAAAGTGGGACTTATGATAGTATGGTGGGCAATCTGACACTAGCTGACTATATAACTAACTAGGGGATGCACTACTGTCTAACTGACACCGACATCAATAGTGACACTAATACAGTGATCAGTGCTAATACTATACACTCAGGGCAGGACTTAGGGTGGTGGGGGCCTTTCTGGCCGTACCTTCTATACATTACAAATAGAACAAAATGATACATACACAAGCTATGTATTTTCCCACTTCAAAGGGGTATGCGTTAGGGAAGCAAAACAGCATAAAATTAATGTGTGTATGGGGATAAATAATCCAATATCACCACAAAGAGCCTGGCAAGGAAAGAGCTTCCGCTGTACCTCTCAAATGGAGAGGGATCATATAATTCCGCCGTACGAGCCCTCACGTCTGTCCATCTGTAGTCGCCACAGCTATAAATAGTGTCATTCGGATGCCCGCACATGCGCAGAAGAATGACCGGGCGTAATGACGTCATTGCAACCGTGTCGCATAATGATGACGCATGGTCATCAATAGTAAACATAGCGTTGTCCCGAAGGACATGATGTATACTGCGCATGGGCACAAAAAAGCACTGTCAGAGTGCAATGTATTCAAAGAGCAAATGCAGCAATTGGAGCCAAAGTAACATGCCACATCCAGCAAAAGGACAGACATCTGGCATAATATTGCAAAAATAGCTTCACAAGGGTAATAATAAAATAAATACAGTTTGTCTACTTGGATGGAGGACACAAATTATCAATGTCCCTAGAACAGGTAAACATGCTAGACCAATCAACACACTTTAAATTAAAAATTAAATGACTGGCATATTATTGAAAAAAATTTAACGTAAACGGGCTTCCCAGTCAAGTCCAATTGTAAGTACAGTCCAGTATACACTGTCACTGTACTAATGACACTGACTGGGAAGGGGTACCATCTAGGGGCAGTAAAAGGGTTAAATGTGTGACTAACAACGTTTACAGTGTGTGTTATATGCTGCTTTTACTAAGCAATCTTTCTGTTTTTTCCCTTGATTTGCAGGGAATAAAAAAACAGCAAGATCGCCTATCAGTGTTCAGAGCTCTGTGTTGTTTACAACACAGAGCTCCCTTCCCTGAAAGGTGAAGCTGATAAGCGGATGCCAGCGATTAATCATTGACCATAACCTGCTGATCTTCTTGTGCTTTAATAAATCACACCACAGCCGGGGTGGCACACATGTACGCGCCACCCTTACCCCAAAGCACTGATGATGTATCAGATACGTGATCCAGCACAGAGAGGCCACCATGCAGCAGTTCATCTGTGTGGTGCAGTTGGCAAATGGTTAAAAAACAATGCTCACTATGTTTAATAAGCAGGGCTTTTTTTCAGGGGGAACTTGGGGGAACTCAGTTCCACCACCTCTGGCTCAGACCCTTTGGTGCCTGCTCACCACAATCACTTATAAACAGAGAAGTCTGGTTTCTGTGTTTACTCTGTGTGTAACCCCCTGAACTCTGCATTCCGTATGTAATGCAATCCTGGTATTTAATGCCCCTTTAAGACCCTTCTACTGTTTTTGAAATCTGAATGGGGTCGTGATTGAGTTCCAGCACCTATTTTCTGCGAAAAAAAGCTCTGTTAATAAGTATTATTATGTTTTTAATAAAATGAAAGTGAAGATGTCTATCCCAAAATAGGTTACATTCAACAGGCTAAAACCATGTGGAGAAGACTTAGCTTTGTTCTAATAATTGGTTACGCTTAAGAAATCTGCCAACAACATCAATTATTTAAAAAATAGGTATGAACAAGAGCTTTATTCACTGAAAGAGTACATTTCATGACACAATAAGACTAAATAACAGCTTACAACACAATGAAGTAAGATTTCACATTTTATAATTTAAAGGGGATTTCCGGTTTTAACTTAAATCCCCAAATGTTATTAACTTCTCAGTGTGGTAAAATAATATCTTAGTAGAAAGTCATTATATCAGATTATCATCACATCAGATTATCATTATTTCAGACTACAGGGACCACAATACTGGATTTCATCTGCAGGTGGTGTTGCAAGTAGAATTCACAAAAGCAGATCCGGCCCGAAAAACGATGTTGATGAAAGGGATAGGACTTCTTCATGTTACTATATAGAAGGGTTAAGCGAAAAAAGGGATGTAAAAAAAGGAGATCTCATAAGTATAGTTTAAAGTGGTACTAAAGATATCCTAATCTTTCCAAAAATAAATCATACACATCTACTACTTTATGACCTTTTAATCTCTTTTTGATTAAATCATTTCTTTTTATGTTTCTTTTTACTGTTTTTATGCCTTCTCCGTGAGCGCCCAAACTCCTCCTTTTCCCTTTCACTTCTCTTTGAAATAATCCATGGCCAACGCGGCCGGCCCCTATTCATGTGTCCGGCCCCTTTTAGGGCCCCCTGGGCGCATGAATTACAGCGGTCAGGTTTTTTTTAAGCACCTGATTAGAGCTAGAGGCTCTAATAGTCTTAAAAATAGGGTGGGCTCGGGTCACAGAGGATGCGTCCGGAGCCCACCCAGGTGTGTTGCAACAACAAATGAATATTCGTTGTTGCAACACTGATCCTCCTCAGGCAAATAGGGAAGCGGGTCTGACACCCGTCACCCGATTGGCTGAAAGGACAGTCAATCCTATTGAATGCCTAGGAAGAGGGGAGGAAACGCACAGCGGAAGCGAGGAGGAGAGGAGCCGCTGCCTTGATGCCCAATCCCTGCTGCCACTCCTCAGATGCCCGATCCCTGACACTGCTCCTCAGATACCCGCTGCCTAGATGGGGTAAGTTCTGCAGGGGGGTTCAGTTGTTTTCCACCCCCAAACAAAAAAACACCAGCCACCACTGCACTGCACTGAAATTGGTTGGACTGATTTACGTAGTGTTAGGCCTCGTACACATGGACGGACTGTCCGATGAAAACGGTCCGCCGGACCGTTTTTATCGGACATGTCCGCTGCCGGATTTTGGTCTGATGGTTGTACACACCATCAAACCAAAATCCCCGCATACAGGATACGCGGTGACGTGGCCGCGCCGTAGCCGCGACGATGACACGGCGACGTGCGCGACCCTGGAAGGTCAATGCTTCCATGCATGCGTCGAATCACTTTGACGCATGCGAGGGCTTTCGGCCGAGCGGACATGTCCGGTAAGTCGTACAGACGACCGAACATGTCCGACGGACAGGCTTCCAGCGGACATGTTTCTTAGCATGCTAAGAAACATTTGTCCGCTGGAAACCTGTCCGATCCGCCGGAAAACTGTCCGGTCGGACGTACAGACGACCGAACATGTCAGCTGAAACTGGTCTGCGGACCAGTTTCAGCAGACATGTTCGGTCGTGTGTACGAGGCCTAAGGAATACCAAGTTCATGCCCATGCTCAAAGAACTGCGCATGCGTGCAGAGCAGACTTCAGGACTGTGCACAGAATCAGGGGCTGCGTGCACATCTACATTTGAATAAACGTTAATGCCTAATGTCCTAAGTAAAGCACTACAAGGCTCAGGATTATTACTGATTGGTTATCATCTTCTGTGAACTGATCCTGCCTGTTCCTGTGCTATACCCGGTTTTCCTTTCTGAATATACTGTATCTGATCTTGATCTCTCTTATACCTGACCTTTGGCTTGCTTCTTGACTCCACACCTTGCTTATCTCTTTGACTCATCTCTTGCCCATGTGATACTGACCTCGACCTGGCTCCAATTTACTGCTTTTTCTCATCTTCCAAATCTGTGCCTCTGCTGCCTGTTCATTGCCATCTTCTGCCTGTCTGACGACATTTCTGCCTCCTGTTCTGCAGATCCTGTGATGACACAAGCTCCTTTCCCTCAGCTTCCTCAGCTTTCCTCAGCTTTTGCTGCAGTTTGTCATCAATTTGTTGGTGTATCTAAATCTACAATGTACATCTAAGATCCCCCCCCTCCATAGACTGACAATTCTGCTATCCAAATATACCTCCCTTTCATCCAGAGTGGGGGCACTCTAATACAGGAGGTGTGTTACTGACCAGATCACCAGGTGAAAACAGAGGGAATAAATCTAAGAAAACAAAACTAATGACTGGTAAGTACAGGAAAAAACGGTAGAACAGGGTGGTCTAAGATGGCTCCTTGGTAATAAATCAAAAACCGCATCTTTTAAAATCACATTTTGTATTCTATACATCACATATCATAAAAAGGAGAAATGCATTTTTCCATAAGTTAATGTCACATGTTACACAGTCAACGCATTTTGCAGTCACAAGCCGCTTTCAGGATTTATATTTGCATATGACAAGTTTCTTACAAAGTTAGTATCAATTCTGAAACAGGGGGCATCACCTGATTCCTGTAACTATTTTACAAGTACTGTATTTATTGGCGTATAACACTCACTTTTTCACCCTGCAAATCGGTTGCAAATACACCGATACTGCAATTTGGGTTTCCTTGAAGAGAACGGGGAAGGGGGCGGGACGAGCACCGTCAGATTCCATGCAGCGAGAATCTCCTGTTTACTCAGCGGCCTCTGTAATAGGAAGTCCCGTCTCCTGGGCCGGCATTGGACCAATGTTCTGTCTATCATAGAAGGTGGTCCAGGAGGCGGGACTTTGTATTAAAGAGGCCGCCGAGTAAACAGGAGATTCTTGCTGTATGTAATCTGACTGCGCTCATCTCACCCCCCTCCCTGAGATGGGAATTGATCAGGCTGCATTCATGGCAATGGTGAGGCTGCGGATGGGCATTAATCAAGCTGCATTAATGGGCAATTGTGAGGCTGCGGATGGGCATTGATTAGATTGCATTGATGGGCACTGACCCTTATTTTGCTTCAAAGTTCTTTATTTAAAACTTACGTTTTTTTCCTGAATCTTCCCTCCTAAAATGAAGGTGCGTGTTATCGCCTGTGGGTGTTATATGCCAATATATACGGTATATGCAAACGCAGTTTCCAAATAGAACAACCAGGAGAGCAGATTCCCTCCAATGTTAAAATTGGCCCCAGCATCAATGTTAGGATTAACGCATTTCTGAACCAGGAACACATGTATGCAGATAGACTTCAATTCCAAATAAGGTACAATATAGTGTGGAGATCTCTTCATAGCATACTGTATAACAAGGACGAGGGGACTAGGCAGTAGATGTTCTAACTATATAGCTATATATATGACTACTCTTCTGTGTGCAGCAGTCCATGCATTCACTGTGTAACATGTGACATTAAGGCTGGGTTCACACTGGTACGACACGTCAGTCATACAACTTTCATCCTACTTTGCTCTGCGACATCAGTCCTACATTGATCCGACATCCATCCAACTTTCATGAACAGGATACTACTTTGATCCGACTTTGTGATAGTCTGACTTGTTCTTTGACCAATCAAAACAATCCCAGTGTGAGATAAATTCCTTTTACTGCTGTTGTAATCACAATGTCGGATGTCAAAAGTCGGATGGTAAGGGCAAAGACCCTACTTTGATCCGACTTCAATGATATTCAATAGGCTAAAGTAGGATCAAAGTCGGAGCAAAGTAGTACAGGGAGCATTTTCAAAGTCGGACTGACTTGTGTCGGACCAGTTAAGACGACTCCCATAGGAAAACATTGATTTTCACACGTCCTGCGACATGAGCTCTCAATGTCGGAGCGTTTGTCGTACCAGTGTGAACCCAGCCTCACCTATGGAAGAATGTATTTTGCTCTGTATGCCCAGTATGGTTGAGAAGTTTATCTTGGCCCGGATTCAGATAAATTTTCGTATCTATCGGCGGGCGTAACGTATCTCAGATACATTACGCCGCCGTAACTTAGGGCACAAGTTCCGTATTCAGAAAGAACTTGCGCCCTAAGTTAAGGCGGCGTAGCGTATGTGGTCCGGCGTAAGCCCGCGGAATTCAAATTATCCATGCAGTGGGCGTGTTGTATGGTAATGAAGGCTGACCCCACGTAAATTACGTTTTTGACTAACGGCGCATGCGCCATCCATAAACGTATCCCAGTGCGCATGCTCCAAATTACGCCACAAATAGGCAATGCTTTCGATGTGAACGTAACTTACGTACAGCCCTATTCGCGAACGACTTACGCAAAGGACGTAATCGACGAAAAATTCTACGCTGGGCCGACGTCCATACTTAACATAGGATAAAGCCTTATGTAAACGATGTAAAAAAATGCACAGGGCGGACGTACGTTTCTGAATCGGCGTATCTACCTAATTTGCATATTCCTCGCGTAAATCTACGGAAGCGCCACCTAGCGGCCAGCGTAAATATGCAGCCTAAGATACGACGGTGTAAGAGACGGATCTTAGGGAAATCTATGCGTAACTGATTCTACGAATCAGGCGCATAGATTCGACCCCGCACACTCAGAGTTACGACAGCGTATCCGGAGATATGCTGTCGTAACTCGTATCTGAATCCGGGTTCTTATGTATAGAATAAACAATGCGATTAGTAAATCTGTATTCTATTGACTGGTAAGCTGCAATATATTTCCAGTAAATGAAAATCCATCACTCCCCCCCCCCCCAGTCAGAATGGAGCTCTGCCTTTTTTACATAGGCAGAGCTCTGTCCTGTGTGCCTTCCCCACCATCGTTAGGTGCCAGCGGACATCCATTGGCCAGCACCCACTGCTTGCTGCGGTGATCTGAGCAGGAAGTGGAAGCTTCTACCTGTCAAAACCAGGTACCTGCTTCCCCCCCAAAAAAAAGTATCAAATGGGGCATTGGAGGGTGCACACAAGTGGAGCTTCCTCTTTTGGGCGGAGCTCCACTTTAATAGGCTGCACTGTGCATGAAGACACAGAGGTACTGTCCACAGCCAAGAGCTTGAGGGCAGCACTGAAGCCTACTGGTGCCCACTCAATGCAAGGGTACGTTTTGTCTAACTGAGTTTAACTTTTACCAAACATTGTAGTTTACAACAGAACTGTTTAATTTATTTATTACTTTTTTTTTTTTTTACAGTTTTGATCTGATTAATTGTATTAGGTGTGATATGCAATTACTGCTGTTACTGACTGTCTAGTTTAATTTATTCCACTGACTGTATTAACCTCACTCAAACCTCTTCCCTAAATGAAGCTTGCCATTTTGCCTGTTTTACTCTTTCTTTCTTGTTCACTTTTTAATGAGCACCAAAAATGATATGAAATCCTTTGGCTCAGACGCAAAACATTTTATTTATTTTTTGCCTGTGCAGGTGTTACCGATTAGTATATTGCAGGAAGAGGTGCAAGCTCTTTTAAATACATAATCACTGAAGCTAAGTTTTGTGTAGTTACATTGCTCTCTGAAAGGAAGTAAGCATCATATTCATCACAGATAACTGAAATAGTGAAGGTTTCGTGCAGAGCTGGCTAATTTGCCAAGAAATACGATTTTTCTTTAATTGTCGAATTTGCATCTAGTTTCCTCCCGTCTGCTTTTCTAAGTGTCAGTCACAAACAGCTGTATGTGCTTTACCGCTTAACCCAAGAAGCAACACAACTAAACACCTATAAACAGCTATACTTTTCTGGGGAAACTTTCTTAATGGCATTTTTAGCGTTACAGTTTTTTTATGTATAGTTATGGCCTTGTGGTTTGCTATGGTTTCTCTTTACATGCGTAGGTAAAAATTGAAATACAGGCATACCCCACTTTTAAGTACACAATGGGACCAGAGCATGTATGTAAAACGAAAATGTACTTAAAGTGAAACAATACCTTTTTTTCACTTCTAGGGTATAGTGGGGGGGTCAGGGGCTGTAGTGGGGGTGTCAGGGGCACACTGAAACAGGGCGGGCTAGGCTCTCAGAGCTTCAGCTCCTTCTACTGCGGCTGTAAAATGTCTGTACAGTACTTGTAAGGTACTTTACATACACTCGTGGGTATGTCCTTACTCGCGAGTGTATGTAAAGTGAGTGTACTTAAAGCGGGGTATGCCTGTACATGCTTACGATGCATTTAAATTTCCAATGATTTTGCCATCCTGCAGTATATATATTTGCAGCTGGATAAACACAGGATACACATGTAGCACTACTAGGGTGACCACATTTCCAAACTACCATTCAGGGACACCCCCCTTGCCAAAAATCAGCTTGTGCTGTAATGAATCACAGCACAGTGATTGGACACAAGAGGCGAGATTTCTCAAATCACAAGCAGGGGCGGGGGCTGTGCTCCTCTAGGCATTCCCAGCCTAGACAAGTACTGTCAGCGAGTAAAGCAGAGATGTGGCGCCCTTTTTTGTGGGCATTAGTCTGGCTTGGGGGGGTGGCTGTGAGTTTCATTCCGGGACACTGTAAGGTGCCCGGGACAAACCTGCAAAATGCAGGACTGTCCTGGGCAATCCGGGACACGTGGTCACCCTAATACCCCGCAGGGGCTGCTAGTAACTGGCTCCCCTATTCCTGCACAGCCAGGAAACATGCATTTCCAACTTGCATTCAGACACAAGAAATCAGTCCATGGGTTTGTTGTTCTATTGGGGGAAACAACATTGATAGGGTATAGGGATTATTGGATGCCCAACTTCACTTGAAAAATAACAGATGTGGACAACTTTCTTCCAATGTAACATCCAGGGAAACGTTTCTGGACTGCTCTCCTTGCCAGAAACCCTCAGGGGGTTATTTATGAAAGGCAAATCCACTTTGCACTACAAGTCCAAACTGCAAGTGCAAAGTGAACTTGAAATTGCACTGAAAGTGCAGTCGCTGTAAATCTGAGAGTTAGATCTGAAATGAGGGGAAGCTCTGCTGATTTTATTATCCAATCACGTGCAAGCTAAAATGCTGTTTTTTATTTTCCTTGAATGTCCCTCTCGGATCTACAGTGATTGAACTTCCAAGTGCACTTTTAGTGCAACTTCAAGTGCACTTTTCACTGGTAGTGCAAGTTCAAGTGCACTTTGCACTGGTAGTGCAAAGTGGATTTGCCTTTAGTAAATAACCTCCTCAGTCTCTAGGATTAGTGCAAAAGTCCCTTACAGACCAGGAGCTCTCAGCCCCCTTTGGAAAATAGCACACAATGTTGCAAAACTGTATGCAGGAGTATCTCCTCTTGTAGAAATGTTCGCAGCTCCACAATCTGCAAGTACTACCAGCCCTCCTGGCTGCTTGTCTAACAGTCCACCCGGTTGCTCCAAAGATCTCCCAGGACAAGGGGTAAAGGGTTAGGCACAGCGCTGTCCTTTGAAAGTTTGGTACATGTGGCAGTCTTTCCCCTTGTAAATCCCTGGGTGTGCTGATGTACTCATTCTGTCCTCCTTGCGCCCTGCTGCTTTTAGGCAAGATTCCTTCTCAAACCACTCTGCTGAAAGATCCTCCTAAACCAGCCTGAGCCCCAGCCTTGAGGCAGAGCCCCTGTAGACCTGAGGGTCCCTTTCTAGGCCACTGACAGCCTCCTCAGCACTCCATATTCCACCCGAGTCCCGGACTGACTGTGTTAAAACATATTTAAGGGCTAACCCAGCCACCCTGCCAGGCTCAAGTATGCAGACCAGGGCCTCTTGGCCTCTGCCCACTAACTTCCAGAAGCTTCTCCAAGCTTCTAGACACAGTGGGAGGTACCAGAGACCTGCCCTGTAGATCCATCTAGCCTGACCTACAGTAACCCAACATAATTTCTGATCCACACAGTTACCATGGGTCAAACAATAAATGTACCTACAGTAACACTAGTAGCACCCTAGAGGGTGCGACACATAGTTATAGTAAATATGTTTCTATGTTTTATTATAAAAGTTTGATTATTCTGATGTATCTTATTTTTAAGTTTGTCGGTTAGTCATTTACATGAAATACAAGTGCCTGACTTTGTACAAACAGGTGTCATGAGACTATCTTCTATATCCAGGGGGGCTTTGCCAATAGGAATGGTTTATACCTTCCAACATTTTTCTATTCTCTTATGGGTTTCCATACTAACAAGTACATATCATATTTCTATTTTATGATGTGAATTGTGAAGCCATCAAATAAACCAATGGTTGTGTTTGTCTACACCAAATGTGAAGAGCACATTTAGCTGCTACATAAAATTGGTTTTACATTTAAAAGACAAAGGTCCCTTTCACACGGGGCGGATCAGTAATGATCCACCTCCCTATGCTACGTATGCTCAGCGGGGATCGCTCCATTGATTCCGGCTGAGTTGTCGGATGACAGGGCAGTCCCTGCACACTGTGCAGGGACAGCTTTGTATTTTCTCTGCTCTCCCCTATGGGGGGATCGGATGAACACGGACCGTATGTCAGTGTTCATCCGATCCGACCCGCATACGGAAGGAAAAATAGGATTTTCTTCCGTCTGCAGAATTGGATCATTGCGGGGGCGGACGAGATCGGGTGTCAGCGGATGTTCATCCGCTGACACCCGCAATCTCATAGGGACCAATGTGTGTCCCTTTTTCATCCGCAAACGGATGGATGAAAAAGCTGGTGTGAAAGGGACGTGTGAAAGGGGCCTAAAAGCCTACCATTATTTTGCACAGGTGATTTGATCAGTTTCACTGCCTTAGTAATTACCACAGCCGTTTCATCTGAGGGAAATCCTGAAAACATGACCTGTTGGGGTGCCTTAAGGACTGGAGTTGAGAAACACTGACATAGAGGACAAACTGTCCCCTATGTGATATAATATTTTTAAAACATGTTCTCTTTTAGACACCTGATGTCTCACCTGCCTTATATTGATGCTAATGGAGTGCGGATTGTGCTCCTTTCCTGGTCACAAAGACCAGGGAAAGTGACACCTAAAATTGGAAGTCACATTTTATACGTTTTAAAGGTTAATATGCAAGTTATTGTCCTAAAAGTGTTTGGGGACCTGGGTTCTGCCCCAGGGGACATGTATCAATGCAAATAAAAGTTTTCAAAACTGAAAACGACGCACGGGGGCGGAGAACGGCGCCAAATTCAAAAAAGTAAACAAACACAATACATACAGTATACTGTGATCTTATAGATTACAGTACTGTATGTAAAAAATACACACCCCCCTTGTCCCTAGTGGTCTGCCCAGTGCCCTACATGTTCTTTTGTATAATAAAAACTGTTCTTTCTGCCTAAAAACTGTAGATTGTTCAAAAGTGTCCCTTTATGTCAAAAATGGTTTTAGAGCAGCTAGAAAACAGCGATAATAAATTATAATCACTTGCAGAAATGTGCGATAGCGATTTGTGGGGAAATTCGTGATAAAAAAATAAAAGTAATGACAGCGACAATTCTGCAACTGAGTAAATTTCAGTGATTTTGAGTTGATTACATTATTGAATGATTTTTATTATAATTATATTATTATTTGTTATAATTATTTATAATTATTTATTATATTATAATTTATAATTTTTTTTTTTTTAAATCATACCCGGGATGCCTACTACACTCTTGTTTGGTCAGATTTAAATGAGTTATTCCTAAGAATTTCAGGCCTACAGTATAAAACGCCAAATTTCCTTGCAAAATAATTGTACCGCTTTTGGTACGTAATTACAGACAGAATCATACCGCCAGGGAGGTTAAAGTGAAACAATAAAAGTGAAATATTCCTTTAAATTTCATACCTGGGGGTGTCTAAAGTATGCATGTAAAGTAGCGCATGTTTCCCGCGTTTAGAATTGTCCCTGCATATAGTGTAATTTCTGAAGAAATAAAAATTATTAAAAACTACAAGCGGCTATTCATGAATTGTCGGTCCCGGCAATACAGAGAAAAGTAATTGAAAAAAATTACGGGGGTCCCCCCCAGTCCATTACCAGGCCCTTTGGGTCTGGTATAAATATTAAGGGGAACCCCTGCCACTTTCTGTATTGCTATATCTATAAAATACAGTGGGGTCCCCCCAAAAATCCATACCAGACCCTTTATCCGAGCATGCAACTTGGCAGGCCGCAGAAAAAGAGGGGGGACGAGAGAGCGCCCCCCCTCCTGAACCGTACCAGGCCACATGCCCTCAACATGGGGAGGATGCTTTGGGGGGTCTGTGATTTTTTTCAATGACTTTTCTCTGTACTGCCGGGACCGACAATTCATGAGTAGTTTTAAATGACCTTTTTCCTTTAGAAATGGCATTTTGTGCAGGGACAATTCTAAACACGGGAAACATGCGCTACTTTACAGGCATACTTTAGACACCCCCCAGGTATGAATTTAAAGAAATATTTCACTTTCATTGTTTCACTTTAAGCATTATTAAAATCACTGCTCCTGAAAAAACTGCAGTTTTTAAAAACATTTTTTGCATTGATACATGTCCCCTGGGGCAGGACCCAAGTCCCCAAACACTTTTTAGGACAATAACTTGCATATTAACCTTTAAAATTTGCACTTTTGATTTCTCAGGTTCGAGTCCCATAGACTTTAATGGTGTTCGAATTATTTGTTGCTCTCTACAGCAGCTACAGCTTGAGTAGAAAAGCCTGTGCCTGCCAGCTGTGGCAGAATGGCATCCTTTCTGTCTATTGGGATGCTTTGAACTCTTTGCCATGGTCTAATTTGTCCCACTTATGGGCGAACCTACAAAATAGGTTATTGATTTATGGCATTTTTATTATTATTATTTTTTTTACTAGTAATGGTGGCAATCTGCAATTTTTATCGGGGCTGCGGCATTGCTTTGGACAGATCGGACACTTTTGACACATATTTTTGAAACCATTGACATAAATAGCCACTGATTACTGTATAAATGTCACTGGCCGGGAAGGAGTTAACACTAGGGGGCAATCAATCAATGCGCATGTGCATCGGCTCTTCATTGACGTGGCGGGCGCATGCGCCCTTAACGTGGCGATTTGCGCAGGGAAGCCATTCTATGGCGGGCGGCATGTGGTTAATAAATCAGCCTAATTGAGTGGACTTTCTGATATTAGCACACGTACGATATCTTTAGAGAACAATTATTAGTTGAATTATTGGTTCTACACATTGCCTAGAGCAAATCACCTTTAAAGTGGAAGTCCATGCAGAAATGAAAATCCCTGCATCTCTAGCCACCAACATTTTAACACTAACCTCTCTAACCCTGTAAAGATAAAATCGCTATACATACCTTTCCTGAAGCCAATCCGACCCGATCTCCAACGGTGGAAGCTCTGCTAAGTACACGTCCAACAACAGCTGTGAAATGAATGGGAAGTGACGTCACCCATAGAGTTACTATGGCGCTTCCGTTAATGGACATGTCCTCTGCACCCACCTCCACAGCGAAGCCGCGGCTGACAGCTCAGCGTAGTATCTGAGCTTCCACCGCTGGAGATCGAGTCGGATTGCCTGTAAAAAAGGTATGTATACCGATTTTTTTCTTTTTCTAGAGAGGTTAGTGTTAGAATGTTGGTGGCTATAGGTGCAGGGATTTTAGTTTTTGCATTGACTTTATAGGAGTTGTAAAGTAAAAAAAAATTTCACCTTAATGCAATCTATGCATTAAGGTGAAAAAACATCTCATAATGCCGCCCCCCCCGCCCCCGTTATACTTACCTGACTCCTCAAAAGTCCCGCGCAGTCCCGGGATCCTTTTCGCCGCTCAGCCTGGCCGCTGATTGGCTAGAGCGGATGGATTGAGAGCAGCGCAGCCATTGGCTGGCGCTGCTGTCAATCACATCCAGTGACGCAGCGCGCCGAGGGGCGGGATCGAGTGAAACAGTGAGCTGCTATGGCCGCTCGCTGTATCACGGGAGCGCGTCCGCAATTACTCACCACCATGCGAGCTCTCGCATGACTGTGGTTAGTAATTGCAGGAAGGACAGAGACATCCACCGAGGGACCCCAGAAGACGTGGATCGGGGCCACTCTGTGCAAAACGAACTGCACAGTGGAGGTAAGTATAACATGTTTGTTATTTTAAAGAAAAAAAAATCATTTACTAACCCTTTAAGTGCTGTGATTTTGAGTCTGAAAAAAAGTTAAAAGTCAGCTTTATTGTTTTAATAAAAGGACTCTTACCTGTTCAGGGATCCAGTGCTGTCCTCACCTGGGCCAGTTCTGCGCTGGTATTTGGGTCCCCGGCACCGGGATGCTTACTATGGGAATCCGGCTGTGACTCCCCACTGTGCATGTGTGCATTTTCGATAACAAGTCCCAATTGCCTACACGTAGCAATCCTACTCAATCACACAGATTTAAGACAAGAAGAAATATCCACATAAACCCACCAATGTCACCACTTTTACTAAACTTCCAAAATGTTATTGTCATTTTGAAAGCGATGAAGACAAATCATTTCTTGAAAACACCCCTCTCAGTGATCTGTGCAGCATCAATGCAAATTGGTTTGGTTTTTGCTTTGTGATGCTGAGAGCCATCCAAGCTGGCATATCAAACAATTTGTGCTGTTATCCCAAATTCTATATACATAAGCCATTGCTAAATAAAGGTCTAAATTAAAACTGTCATCCTAGCTCATAAATAACAGATGTCCTACCTTTTTAATTATGTATGGTCTTGAATCTTTCAAAAATGAAAATGACTATACACATTTTTAATGTAGTTCTTGGTAATTTGCTGCTTGAATGATAAGGTTCCAGATAATCCCAGCACACCAGCTTGAAAGCTAAAACACTGACAGACTTGTTTATCTTGTGTGACTGCTTTCTTTATCCCTTCTGACACTTTTAAAATTAAAATATAGCTTTGGATCATATAATGCTGTTAATAATGCAGCTTTCAAAAAAACTTGCTAAATGTAGGTATATTAAATATTAATTTATGGAAAAAAATAAAATTGCCACTTTTTTCCATAAAAAGATTAAATGGAAAAATGGGTTAAACTTTGACATTTTTATCTTTTGATTGAAATTCATTTTAGCATTTGAACATTGTTAAGAGAATGATTGTATGCAAATATATGTCAATATAGCTTACAGAACTGGCTTATCCCCAAAAAAAAATTTGGTTGCTCTAAAGCCTCGTACGCACGATCAGTCCATCCGATGAGAACGGTCTGAAGGACCGTTGTCATCGGTTAACCGATGAAGCTGACTGATGGTCCATCGCGCCCACACACCATCGGTTAAATAACCGATCGTGTCAGAACGCGGTGACGTAAAACACAGCGACATGCTGAAAAACATGATGTTCAATGCTTCCAAGCATGAGTTGACTTGATTCTGAGCATGCGTGTATTTTTAACTGATGGTCGTGCCTACTAACGATCGGTTTTGACCTATCGGGTAGGAATCCATCGGTTAAATTTAAAGCAAGTTGGCTTTTTTTTAACCGATGGTTAAATAACCTATGGGGCCCACACACGATCGGTTTTGACCGATGAAAACGGTCCATCAGACCGTTGTCCTCTGTTTAACCTATCGTGTGTACGAGGCCATAATCTAGTCATAGATTAGAGGTCATGCAGAAAATAATTCTTCTGAGCTATTCTGCACATAGATTTGCTAGGGCCGTGAATCTCAAATCTGCAGGATTCGCCTTATAACCCTTGGTAGCAGCAAACATGAACCTCATCCCTTCTCAATGTTGTCCAGGTGACAAACTGCATGACAGAACTAGAAATATTCAGGTAAACTAGAAATTAATGATTTTCCTGATAGTATAGCCCTTTGCAAAAGTAAATGTGGGATTCACTTTAAATCCGCTGGGTAATCGGATAAGTGAAGCCAGACTAAGTTCATTTGAGTGATTTGGGGAAGCAAATTGCTTCCAACTGGGGACTTCTTACTTGGAGCAAACTTTGACAGATTTGAGTTCTGACCCATGAGAATTCACTCATATGACAACTGCTGTGCTGTCTCTTTAGACAACCACTGTTGCTCTGTGAATCTTTTGTCATGTAAAAATGTTTATTTGTAAAAGAAAAATTGTATATAGAGTATGCATACAAACAAGGTATGTATCAAGAAGTTTGTAAATTTTAAGGCCCGGATTCTCAGTGGAGATACGATGGCGTTGCGCCATTGTATCTATGCACCTGATTCTTAGAATGAGTTACGCATAGATATCTGTTAGATCCGACAGGCGTAAGTCTCTTACGCCGTCTGATCGTAACTGCATATTTACGCTGGCCGCTAGGTGGCACTTCCGTCAAATTTCTGTGTCTAGTATGCAAATTAGCTAGATACGTGAATTCCTGAACGTACGCCCGGCCGACACAGTAAAGTTACGCCGTTTACGTTAGGCTTTTCCCGGCGTATAGTTACCCCTGCTATATGGTGGCGTAAGTGCGGCGTAACAATGTTAAGGGTGGCCGTCGTTCCCGCGTCGAAATTTGAAAAAGTTACGTTGTTTGCGTAAGTCGTCCGTGAATGGGGCTGGATGTCATTTACGTTCACGTCGAAAACAATGACGTCCTTGCGGCGTACTTTGGATTTACATAAAACACGCCCCCCTGATCCAAATTAGAATTAGGCGGGCTTACGCCGGCCGATTTACACTATGCCACCGTAACTCACGGAGCAAGTGCTTTGAGAATACAGCACTTGCCCGTCTAAGTTGTGGAGGCGTAACGTAAATCAGATACGTTACGCCCGCACAAAGTTACGCGATCGTACGAGAATCTGGCCCTAAGAGTTTTTCACTATGTTTCACACTATTCCAAATTGGATGTGGGTTTCCTGTCACTGCCTATTACTGTCACAAGGGATGTTTACATCCAACAATAAAAGTTTGCATCCAGTTTACAATAAAATCATAAAAGTTTACATCCAGCAATAAAAGTGATCAGAATTTTTTTTTACTGAAAAGAGCTTTATTGAAGCAAAACAAAAAGACAGAGGTTTGCAGTGCAATACAACAGTACATATCATACCATTCACAATAAGGCATACTGACAGTCCAAAAGGAGTTACAGACAGCAATCAGATAACAAGTACTTATGGTCGATAAAATGTATTAAATCCACAAATGTCATTGTTACCAGAACACAGTTCATAAAGGTAAATATACATGTGCAAACCAGTCTATCTCAACAAACCAAACAAAGAAAATAAAGAACAGAAAAAGATATAGAATAAAATCATATCTAACAGGAACAACAATGTCAGGTTATTCTTGGAAACGCAGCAGCCACCATGGGTTCCACTTAGCATCACAGATGGGGGTGGTGTCATGAAGCCTATGAAAAATGTGTTCAGACAATATTTTTTTTTTTAAAGGGACAGTGTAAAAAAAAAAAAGAAATAAAATAAATAAGAAGCAAACACATACCTAAGTCGCGACCGCAAATGTTAACAGTGTTTAAACCACACATCCTTAGAGTGAGAGCAGTTATACTAGCACAAGACCGCATATGGATATTTTTAAGTACCGTAGTTTGTCATCATTCCAAGAGTGTGCGCAATTTTAAAGCATGACATGGGGGGGGGGGGGCTGTGTATTATGCAGGGGGTCTGTGTGATGTGCAGAGGGGGCTGTGTAATATGTAGGGGGCTGGGAAATGTAAAAGGGTCCAGAGGTGTGGGGTTGTGTAATGTAAACCCTCTGACAGCGGGGAATCACGACAATCTTGTACAGAAGGATCAGGGGGTGGGGAGGGGGTCAAGTGTAAGGTCACCTTACAGATTTCCTGTAAATGTGAACTTACACTTTAAAGTATGGATGCTGATGTAAGTAATCTGGTTCCCAGACAGGTGATTTTTTTTTTTTCTTGTTCCAAAAAAACTTTATTTATAAGTTATAGAAATACATTCGTACCTCCTGTATGGAAAGGGATGAAGATGACCCCCCCTCCCCCACATTATAATTAGTAGGGAGGAGTCTTATTGTGAAGGGATAGTCCCCATAGAATGTCGGGTATTACAGATTTATAATGAACGGCTCCAACCGGCCGAAGAGATCCCAGAGACCGCCGTACCCCGAATATGAAGGGGTCACAGGTAGGTGGTTAGAGTGATCCATCACATCCACGGCGCCACCGCCGGCTGCTTTCCACCGACAGATCAGGGGCTAGTGGACGGTTCTCTCCTTCTGCCGCTGATAGTTGTATGGGAAGTAGCGAACTTGCATGTAGATTTCTCTGGCAGTTTTCAAGATCTCCACAGCCTTGCTGTGCTCGATATCCTGGAAATCCACGTTGTTGACGGTGAGCACCTGATCTCCTTCCTGTAGGCCGGCGCGGTGAGCGTCAGAGTCGGGGATAACCTTAGAGATGAAGATCCCGAGCTGAGACGCCTTCCCTCCTCGGATATTGAATCCCAACTGAGCTCCAGGAGGTTTCTTCAGCAGGATGGAGCGGGGGAGGAAACGCGTCAGCTCGTTGTTGTAATCCGAGCTGTACACTCTCTCCTGAAGGGGGATCCAGGCCGGGGGTTCTCATAGGGGGGCAGGAAGACCACAGGGTACGTGTAATCCTCGTAGGTAGGTTGCCCCTCCATCCCTACACAGACCAACGGCAGCCAGCACTCACAGGACCCCCGGTGACACCATCACAAAAACTTCCTCTCTGCTACTTCCGGTCCCCAGCACAGACCAGGAAGTGACGTCAGTGGGCGGAAAAAACACAGAGTGACCTGCAAACCCCCCTAAAAAATATGATTTCCCCTCCATGAGGTAGTTCTGTGTAAAGTCCGGGGTGACACCGGTGTGCGCCCCGTCAGGTTTGTACATCAAGGCGATACCGCACAGCCGCTCGACAGGTGATTTCTATGCCCAGGGGATCTGAACAGTCTCTTTGGTCTGTAGTGTAATGTAACAAATAAAATGGAAACTGATGTGCCACACCACTGCTAAATGCTAAATTCCAAGAAAAGTCAGTCAGCAATCCAAAGAGAAGCCAACGTGTTTCGGGAGCTGCCAAACAAGCTGCTGACAAGGCTTGTGTTTGCAATCACAATGGAAGAAATAACATTAAAGATCCAGTTCACTTCTAGTCCATTCTTAGCAATGGTGCAGCACTTCAATGTTATACTTCAAACTCAGTGTGCTCTTCTCCAATGGCCAGACTTGTCCTGACACCCCCCCTCTGCACAGCCTTTCAATGTGCTGTTGCTTCTCCTCCCCCAGCTCTTATGCAGCTGAGAACATAGGGAACAGAGGGAATGGGATCACGTATAAAAAAGGGAAAAAAAATATTTATAATTTTTTTTATATCTACCGTATACACAAATGTTTTGCATTTCATTAAAATTTTAAACTGAATGGGTTGTTTTACAAAGTGATTGTTTCCCCATTCTGCTTCTCCGTGTCACAATCCCGGGCCACTGGCGTACATTGAGTTTGCGGGACCCGCAGGTGCACTCCCGCTAGGGTGGAAAATTCAAAGGGACGTACGCCCATTTGCCTGCCCATGCCATTCTGCCAACGTAAATCAGCACAGCGGTCGGCAAGTGGTTAACAACATTTGTTGCAGTCCCTACCCTTTTCTGTTCTGAAGAAATAGATGTTTCACAAAGTCCTTTCCAGACTGATGAAAGGGAGGGTCTACACTCATTATAATCATTAAAAGCACTTGGCACACTCTGACAGGGGAATTCATAAAGAGTGCCTAGACACTCTTTAGAATTCAGACATGCCTCCAAATGACAAATGTCAGTGTGGGTTACAGATTCATATACCTTTTGTAGACAGATACATAAATCTGTGGAGGCACACTGGAGCCTGGATGTCCATACAGACAGTCCATCCTCAGAGCAGCTGTGCTTCCTCAACGCTGCAGTGGAGGGTTTTGTATTGGGGGGGAGGGGGCGGAGATTTATGGGGATTCATGGACACTGGCTCCCCATCAGGCTTGCTCCCTTTGTGATTGACAGCTCTGTGACACGATCGCGGGACAACGGCGGACATCGAGTCCGTGGGTCCCACGGGCACGGTCACGGAGCTCGTGGCAGGGGTATTCTGCTGACGTATATGTACATTTGTTGGTTGGCAAGTGGTTAAAGAAGTTATAAAAGACGTTAAAACCAATGGTACCAGATCAGACCAACGGCTGCAGCAGAAGGAGACGCATCCCTCCCTCCCCTTGTTGCGGTCCTTCATTATGTGGCTTTATCTCTTCTACGGAAGGGGATAGTAGTGTTAGTGGTGTAGTAATGTTGGTTCGAGTTTTAATGGCTAAACCTTTTGTATGCTATATTATATGCTATCTTATATATGGCTATGAATAAACATTTTATCGTTATGAATAAAAATGGTTTATTATTGGTAAGTTGTATCGTCATGCCAATAATAAAGGGTCGTGGCAATTTATACAAAATTTAAGTCTAATGGTATTTATCATATATCATTAGTAATATTATTGAATATGTATAATAATATTTAAGTTTGGTCTCCAGTCCCTTAGGTGATAGGGATTTTTGAATCTGGTGCAGACCATTTTATAGGGCCATACTGGCATAAAACTGTCAGTAGTGTTTTACTGAATTTCCCTGTCAATGTTCTAATAAAGAAATCTACAGAGTACACAAGCCAAAGTCACACCGAACACGACATTGAAATGGAGTCGGAGTTGCAACGATTTGACCGCTTCCATTGCAGACAATAGGGTGCGGCTTGTCATGTGATTTGAAACTATCAAAACACATGACAAGTCGCACCAGCGTGACGGGGCTTAGGTACTCTCTCCAATAGAGAAACTACTATTGCAAGGCATGGCTAAAACTTTGGGCCAGATTCACATAGAATTACGCCGGCGTATCAGCAGATACTCCGACGTAAGTCCGAATCTAAGGCCGTCGTATGTTTAAGTGTATTCTCAAACTGAGATACACTTAAACATGCCTAAGATACGACGGCCAGCGCCGTTGTATCTTAGGGTGCAATATCTAGGCTGACCGCTAGGTGGCGCTTCCATTGCGGTCGGCGTAGAATATGCAAATGACTAGTTACGCAGATTCACGAACGTACGCTTGCCCGTCGTAGTGATTTTACGTCGTTTCCGTAAGAGATACGCGACGTAAAGATAAACATGCCCCCTAGGTGGCGAACTCAATGTTAAGTATGGCCGTCGTTCCCGCGTCGCAATTTGAAAATGTTACGTTGTTTGCGTAAGTCGTCCGTGAATGGCGTTGGGCGCCATTTACGTTAACGTCGAAACCAATGACGTACTTGCGACGTAATTTTGCGCAATGCACGGCGGAAAAATTCGAGACGGAGCATGCGCAGTACGATCGGCGCGGGAACGCGCCTAATTTAAATGATCCACGCCCCCTACATGGATCATTTGAATTAGGCGGGCTTGCGCCAGTGGACTTTACGCTACGCCGCCGCAAGTTTACAGGCAAGTGCTTTGTGAATCAAGCACTTGCCCGTAAAACTTGCGGCCGTGTAACGTAAAGGAGATACGTTACGCCGCCGCAGTTCTACAAGAATCTGGCCCTTTATTTTTATTGTGGTGCAGACTTCTGAGACTTACAATCCAATCACACAAGAAGGAAATAACATTTCTATTGGCTTTCCATACACCAATGCACAGCAGGTTGCCATATTGTATTGTTTTTTTTCCAAAAGTTTTAGAACATTACAGCACAATATATATAACAATAAATTATAATACAGCTTGTGTAGCAATTGTATATGTTATATTGTTTTTTAAGCAAAGTAGAGCTCTTATATAACAAAATTATATATAGTGTTACAAATAAATGAACAAGGACACTTTGTTCGGCACCCATTAAAACTGAATGAAAATATTTATAAATAATAAAGTGCTTGGTTCTTTTTCAAATTGCCATTGCTGTGGGCTACAGTGTGTTTTCAGCAATTCAAGTGCTGAAGGGGTAGCCAAGGTAGAGAAAGGGAATAGCTTGAATGCCACATAGAATATGATGTTCATTTGACGGAACGTGATCAGTTTTCTAAGAATACATCAGGCAGATTTGTAGCTGTAAGAAATTGTGTATTCCAGCATGTAGGTAACTGATTGAAACATTCATGCGTTGAGTCAAATCCAAATTAATGTATAGGAAAAATTGAAAATTGTATAGAATGTATAAAAAATACCACCTAAGGTTTTAATCCCTTACATCAAATCTCAGTTATCCGCGAACCCAATTCCTTATGATTATCAGATGTTTGCTTCTCTCTGAATTAATTTACTCTGAACAAAGGCAACTGTTAGCCAGCCCATTGCAATACTGTACCAGGATTGATTGAAAGATTGGCTGTCATATATGCAGCTTCTACACTGGAGCATCCAAAGGAGAATTCTCCCAAAGGAATAGGATGTTTAACATTCTTATCACATTCTTTTTACAGCAAACATTTTCAATCATTTGGACGTTTCATTTAAATACAATAGAGAAGATGTTTGATATCCATGTACATGACAAATATTATTTGTTTGACTTTGAAATACTATTAGAATGCACATTAATGCTCAGTGACTGAAGTGCTAGGTGGTGTGAGCCTGAATATTCATGGCTTAAGAAGCCCATAGAAGTACAGCTAGTGAAGTATAGAAGGGATTGACCTTATAAGGTGCAAATTCCCTGCTGTGTGGCACAGAATAATTTACTAGAATGAAACTTACTGAAATGTCTTCTGTATGTCAGATACTATCAGCAATGCTGTTAATTCACTTACTTTTCAATATCAACCACTGCATGGTATGCAAGCAAAGCGGAAGATTAGATGCATAAGATCTATATGTCTATATAGGGCTTTGTTTGTCAGAAATTAGATGCTGGAACTCAACCACGACCCCCCAAAACCCCCCCCCCCCCACACACACACACACACTTTCCAACCCACATCAAATAGTGGGTGTGGTCAGATTTCACTAACAGTAAGAGGGTCCTAAAGGGGCATTAACCCCCCTGGCGGTATTCCCGAGTCTGGCTCGGGGGAAGATTTCTGTACCAAAAGCGGTATCCCCGAGCCAGACTCGGGCTCGCCTCGCAGCAGTCACAGACAAAGATACTTACCTTGTCCCTGGATCCTGCGATGCCTCCCCGCTGTGTGAGCGAGCTTGTCCTCGCTCGATTCACACAGTGTCCCTGTGTGCCGCCGGTCTCCGTTCCCTGCGACGTTGCCACGCACGGGGGTGGAGAACGGCGCCAAATTCAAAAAAGTAAATAAACATATTACATACAGTATACTATAATCTTATAGATTACAGTACTGTATGTAAAAAATACACACACCCTTTGTCCCTAGTGGTCTGCCCAGTGTTCTGCATGTACTTTTGTATAATTGTCAGGTCACCTGTGGCCAGGTAACAAGTGCACCCTGTAGGGGTCAGGGATGCACCACAGGGTAGTGAACCCTATAGCCGACTGCTGCAATCAGAGAGGAAGCGTGAACCCAAGATTCCCCAGGGCGCGGAGTTTAAGACCCAGCTTTGTGTTCACCAGAGCCTCTAGTGGTGAGGATGACCATCGCCGCAACTGGATCCAGGTCGTGACCCCTGGGATCCCCTAGGTCATGCTCCGCAGGGAGAGAGGGGAAGCAGCAACCAGGACAAGCGATAGTGATAGGTAAGCCGAGGTCAGGGCAACAGGCAGACAAGGGTAACCGAGGGACAGGCGAAAGGGCAGGGTCACAGGCAAACAGGAGAAGTCAGGGACGAGCCAAAAACGGTACACAGGAAGGTAAACGTAGCACACTGCAGACAGGAACTTAAGCTAACAACACGGTTGAACAGCAAAGCAGACCTGCAGTGCAACAGTTAATATAGACTTCCTGGGATGGCCTGGGGTGGGGCCATACAGGAAGGAGAGGTGATAAAAAGGCAGCCAGAAGAGAGTCAGGCCTCTGATGGAGACATAAGAAGAAGGTAAGCTGCCAGACATTATTAAACGTCCATGACAATAATAAAAACTGTTCTTTCTGCCTGCAAACTGTAGATTGTCCATAGCAATCAAAAGTGTCCCTTTATGTCAAAAGTGATTTTAGAGCAGCTAGAAAACAGCGATAATAAATTATAATCACTTGCAGAATTGTGCGATAGCGATTTGTGGGGAAATTCGTCATAAAAAAATAAAAGTAATGACAGCGACAATTCTGCAACTGAGCAAATTTCAGTGATTTTGAGTTAATGACATTATTGAATAATTTTTATTATAATTATATTATTATTTGTTATTATTTATAGTTATTTAATATATTATAATTAATGATTTTGTTTTTCAAACTTTATCATACCCGAGATGTCTACTAGACTCTTGTTTGGACAGATTTAAGTGAGTTATTCCTAAGAATTACAGGCCTACAATATAAAACGCCAAATTTCCTTGCAAAATAATGGTACCGCTTTCAGCATCTAAAACCAGAAAGAATCATACCACCAGAGAGGTTAATAGGTCTTTTTAAAAAAAAAAATGTTTTCTTCAGTGTCATGCTTTGTACCAGAAACATATTTTAAGTGAATTTTAACCCTTTTGCTGCAAGTCCCTGCTTTCTACTTTTAAACACGTGGCCAGACCATTTTCCCTTTTTACATTTTTCTTCATGTTTCACTATTTTTAGCTACAGCCTAAAATGTTTGTTAAATGCCCCCAAACCATACATTTTCTTAAAGTATAGGACCAGTAGAATAAAAAAGATGGTGCTGCTGATTTCGCACACTTTTCAATAGTAGTGAAAAATTATAAAGCCTCATACACACGATCGGATTTCTATCGGACAAATCTGTGGAATTTTGTCTGAAGGGCGTTGGCCATGTACTTGTTCTGCATACAGACGGCAGAACCTTTTCAGCCAACATTTACAAAACTACGTGGTTTTTCTGCTCTTTAGCGTTACCCTTTGGGCAACTTCTGCTAATGTTGTCTTATGGTTAGCATTAGTTTAGAGCATGCATGTTTGTACTTTGGACTTCTGTACACACGATCGGATAATCCGACGGAACACATTTGTTGTCGGACAATTTGAGAGCATGACCATCCAACATTGTTGACGGAATTTCTGACACCAAATTGTCCGATGGAGCATACGGACGGTCGGATTATCCAACAAAACACGTCCATCGGACAATTGTTGTTGGAATATCCGATCGTGTGTACGGACAGATACAACAATTTTCATTAGTGCACACAAACACACCATAACTTGTATAGTCCTCTTTTGAGAAAGGTATGAGAAATGGCCCTTCCCAAACAAGATATTGTGCTCTATTTTTTCATGACAAAATAAAGTCTAGTTGTCAATGTATGCATTATTTTGTTATCTTAAAGTGGTATAAAACCCCGAAAGCAATAATGCAATATACTGAAGCCTACCAATTCTGAGATGTGCTGGCTGCATTGGTTTTCCTTTTCCAGTTTCATCTTATATAAACAGACTAAGCTGTCCAGCAAAAATGTCAGTTAGGGGGTTGAGACCAACCATTTAACACTGACAGGGGTGTTTACATTGGTCAGATTTTATTAATTTATGTTAAACCTTTATCTAATTGGCTTTAATTTGTTAGTCAAGTCCCATCTTAATCTGCCAGATCATCTAACACTACCCTCTCCCCAGATGACAATGCTGTTCTTCAAAAGTGTTTCCATTGCTCCTCCATCCAAAGTAACGTTACCCTACAACAGAAAACATCAGATAAAAATAAGGTAAAAAAAAATAGAATAATAATAAAACGAATGCAGGAACAACATTTGAGGAAAGGAAAGCTGCAATATATTGAATTTTTTATATTGAATTTTTTTCTGGGCTTAATACCGCTTTAACGAGGAAGTAAACTCTTCCTCTCTGTCTACTGTGGTTCCAAGTTAGGAAAGGTTGCTGGGCGCTTGTACCCAGGGGTATTTTTCCTGCCAAACTAGCAGACCTTGCTCCATACTTGTTCCTGAAAAGTACCAGTTTTAATATTGTCAACTTCTTCAAGTATAGACCATCTTGCATAGATATCATAGGACAAAAAATACATAATCCCATTTCCATTTTCCAAGGTGTTTACTTACCTTCTTATGGTGAGTAAATCCAAAGGTATAGTAATAACAAAAAATACCGTTAAAACATTTTCAGAAATAATAATGTTTATGGTGCTGGCAGTGCAAGCTTGGAATAGTGACGGTACTCTTAAAACACAACTTTCATAAGATACAGGTGACCAAAGTCTGATCACTGCTGCTTCAACTCTATCCCACCCTGTAGGGTCTCAGTCTCCAATGCTTTCTCCTTGGGGTAAAAAAGTGTGCGAGAATGCAGGTCTCTACATTTTTTTTTCATAGTTCTGTATTTTCTATATATTTCCTAACATCACATACATGTATACAAAACATCCACCATACCGGGGGCAAATTACATAACATTTATAAATAAAAACAAAACAGATACAATAAAAAAAAAGGGGGACAAAGGGAAAGGGAGAGAGCAATGATTCTCCCCTCCCCTTCCTCCTCTCCCTCCCCTTTTTTTTTCTTGAAGATTAGTTCTCTACATGACCATGTCTCTTTCCTGTTTCTCTTCTCCCAAGAACCTCTTGAATCCTCCCACCAGGTCCTTTTATCTCCTTCTGGGGTGCATAAGTACATACAAGCTACCAAATAAACCCTAAACAGGACAAACCATAAAAGGCACCTCAACTAATTGAACAAGAACAAAACCCATAAAGAGAACTGTGACATCCAGTGGAGCCTGTAGACACTGCAACAGACATCCTCCCAGATGTATCGAATAGGGTCCTTATACCCTATTACAGGCTGTCAGTTCAAAACATCCAACAAGGGCAGATTACTTGTCCCTGTGTTTTTTTTCGTAGATGTCCCTACATTTTCATAACCATGATTACGTTTTTAAAATATGAATTATGGATGATGGATATGTAACTTAACCTCCCTGGCGGTATTATTATATCAGATTTTTGATGCTGAAAGTGGTACAATTATTTCGCATGGAAATTTGGCGTTTTATATTGTAGGTCTGTAATTCTTAGAAATAACTCACTTAAATCTGTCCAAACAAGAGTCTAGTAGACATCCCGGGTATGAAAAAGTTTGAAACACAAAATCATAAATTAAAATATAATAACTAAAAATAATTATAAAAAATAATCATATAATAATTATAATACAATTAATTTCCCCACTATTTACGATCGCTCAATTCTGCACGTGTTCTTATTTATTATTGCTGTTTTCTTGCTGGTCTCAAACCACTTTTGACATAAAGGGACACTTTTTGGTTGCTATGGACAATCTCCAGTTTCCAGGCAGAAAAAACAGTCTTTATTATATAAAAGTGCATGCAGGACACTGGGCAGATCACTAGGGACAAAGGGGATGTGTAATTATTGTATACAGTACTGTAATCTGTAAGATTACAGTATACTGTATGCATTGTGTGTTTTTACTTTTTTGAATTTGATGCCGATCGTCGCAACATCGCAAGGTCGCAACATCGCAGCGACTAAGTCAGCCGATCTCGCCCCCTCCACAGCCCAGCACTCCAGTAAGCGAGGGGGTAGGGGGGAGCAGAGCAGAGAACCAGTCACCAGTTCTCTGCTCTGGGAGTTCTGAGAACTGAATGATCGACAGTGTTTGATCACTTGGTTCTCAGTCTTAGAGCCGGCCGGGGACAGATGCAACATCAGAATGATGCTGCATCCACCTACTGTAGGTAGGTATGATTCTGAAAAAAAAACATACTTCTCTTTTAAAGGGGTTGTAAAGGTAAATGTTTTTTCACCTTAATGCATCCTATGCATTAAGGTGAAAAAACATCTGACATTACCGCCCCCCCCCCGAGCCCCCATTTTACTTACCTGACCCCTCGAAAGTCCCACGCTCGTCCCCGTCATCCTCTTCAGTTCCCAGCCTGGCCATTGATTGGCTACACTGGATAGATTAAAAACAGCACAGCCATTGGCTGGCGCTGCTGTCAATCACATCCAATGACACGGCGTGCCGGGGGCGGGGCCGAGTGATACAGTCGGTGGCTATGGCCGTCGGCTGTATCACAGGAGCGCGCCCGCAAGGACTCCACACAATGCAAGCTTGCTTGCATTAATGTGTGGAGTTCTTGCTGGGAGGAGCCGAGACAGCCGCTGAGCGACCCCAGAAGACATGGATCGGGGGCCCCTGTGTGCAAAATGAGCCACACAGTGGAGGTAAGTATAACATGTTTGTTATTTAAAAAAAAAAAGGTTTTACTTTAGTGTTCCTTTAAGCTCACGGTTTTGTTATAAATGGAGGTGATTCAGGCTTGTCCACTGGGTTCAAAGGACCCATAATAGCTGCAGAATTCTTAAAGCATGGTATAGTTGCTTATCAAGGGAGCTTGTGAGCCATCCATGCCATAGTAGTTCTTAGCTTCAAAATGCCACTAAAACAGTACCAATATATATGTTTGGAAACCAGCCATTAAAACTATATTCCAATATTTATATCTTTGGGACCAGCATAAAAGAAAAGGGCAAAAATACATTTTGGAATGTGATATTCTGCTTCTTATTGTAGCCTTTTGGGATATTTCATTTAATTAACGATGCTTATGAATATAATAATGACCTTTTTCAGGATGTACTCTAGAAGCATTTATATTATTACCTTTATCTGTTTTTTTCCTTTTAATGACTAAAGCGGTTTCTTATGAAGCTATCTCATTATGTAGAATGAGCTGAATTCCTCTTAAGATTGAAACAATTCCATTAACTATAATAGCAATGGGCCTTGTATGATGCTTGATTTTATTAATGTAGCAATTGTCATGCAAGATAAACCCTAGAAAAAAATGGACATTTGGGATCGAGGAAACAAGAAAGTGTTCAATCATTTTGTGAAAGAGAACCTCTTTATAAAATGGTCTATTACAAATATTGAAAAACAGGCTACAATTACCTGAGATAATAAAGGAAAGAGTTGTGTGAGTTAGCAGGTGCCTATTTAAAAATGTGTGTCTGGGAAAAAAACAGTACATTTCTGCAACGCATGTAGTCTGCGAGTAAAGAATAATACCAAATTTCATTCCTTGGGATACTTTTATTTTTTAATGGGTTTCTAAACACAAAGTTATACAGTATATCACACGATATAGACTGAAGCAGATTAAAAGGATGCTATAGAGCACAATTACAAATATATCAATTAGCTTGTAAAAAGGATGTCCAGAAAATAATGACTCAGCAGCAGTGACTCATGACTTGTC
Source organism: Rana temporaria (assembly GCF_905171775.1). Taxonomy (NCBI): domain Eukaryota; kingdom Metazoa; phylum Chordata; class Amphibia; order Anura; family Ranidae; genus Rana; species Rana temporaria. The sequence goes on along the minus strand of NC_053491.1, from coordinate 63,649,574 downwards.
TTTAGCCATGAGGCAGGCAGGTACAGCTGACTTCTCTCCTTAGTTAAGCCATTGTGCTCTTAGAATCATTTGCCATGTACAAAATGCTTATTTGTAAGAAAATATGAAACATTTATGGTGAAACAAGCTGATATAAAATAACAGCATCACAACTGTTAAAAAAACAGATATAAAGACAATTAAAATAAAACTGACCCAAAGCAATTATAGTTTGCATTATATGACCCACTGATTTCTCACTGTCTGAGTATCAGGTAAGAGTCCATTCGGATGTACGGTTTTGCACAGTGGTGATGTGGGTTGATAGGAAGTGTTATTTTCACTTTTTGATATCACTGGTAATTGGAGCTGTTGCATATTAAAGTGATACTAAAGTCTTGCTTTTTTATTAAAAAAAATAACAAACATGTCATATTTACCTGCTCTGTGCAGTGGTTTTGCACAGAGCAGCCCAGATCCTCCTCTTCTTGGGTCCCTGCCAGTACTCCTAGCCCCTCCCTCCTGCCAAGTGCCCCCAGAGCAAACAGCTGCTGCTCTGTGTGCCCATTCAGATACGAAACCGTGATTCGGCCCTGCCCCCTTTCTGTCCCTCATTGGCTCACTGACATTGATTGACAGCAGCAGGAGCTAATGGCGCCCGCTGTGCGTCTCAGCAAATTTAGGAGAGAGAGTTCCATTCTCTCGTGCAATGTCACTGGATCGAGATGGGACTCAGGTAAGTATTGGAGGGGGCTAAAGGGGGCTGCTGCACACTGAATTGTTTTTATCTTAATGCATAGAATGCCTTTAGAACCACTTTATTTAATTTTTTTACTGTACCAGATTGGTTAACTTTACTCAGGTTGGCCTTATGAGTCCAAGCAGGAGGAGAGCAGAGTAATGACCCTATTTACCACCACAGGCCCAACTTCAAACACTGTATTTAAAATCAACATGTAATGGCTTACTTCCTAGATAAACTGTCCTGCACACCCACTGCATATACAGATCCCTGAATATGTATGTGCAAGCCCTATGGCACTAGTAACTTCAGTCCCTTTGAAGAAGGATGAGCCTTTGTATCTTCAGCTAGCCACTCTCGTTGGTGCACTTAAACTCCTGGATAGCAGGGCCAAACAGCACAACTGACCCAGATTATCAAGTAAAGAAAACAGGATCTTTCTCAGCAAGATGAAAGGACAATGGTGTCTTTATACAGTGTTCCTGTGCCACATACCTGGTTGGAGGCCGAAATGCCGAGAGGGCTCCCCTTGTGGCTGGTTGGAGGCCAAAATGCCGAGAGGGCTCCCCTTGCGGCTGAGTGAAGTACACCTCTGAGGTTGGGTACAGAGGGTGTAGTGCCCAGAGAAGCACAGGTTGCCAGATGGATCCAGGAGAGAAGAGCTGGCGAGTGCCTGAAGAATACTGGAGAATACAGGAAACACAGCTGAGCTGCAGTCTCTAGGAATCCTCGGTAACACCTGGCAAGGTGTGCACAAAGAGCAACAGTGGAAGCCGGCTGGGGATCAAACACTGTGGATCCAGGCAGGAGTTGCAGGTTGCAGGAACGGAGACAAGCCTGGTATTGGAGAACAGGCAGGAACAGATAACTGAAGCAAAGTCCGTGAAACAAGCCGGGATCAGGTGCTGGAGAAGGTAACAAGTCAGTAAAGCAAGCCAGGGGGTCAAACCAGGGGAGCGGATCAGACAGGTCAGGAACAAGCCGGGTCACAACAGGAAATCCAAACAGCAGTAGTACAGAGGCTCAGGAAGGCTGACGACAATCCAGCAATTTGGATCAGAGAGTGGCAGCCTTTTATAGGCCAGCAGGAGGATCCGACTGTCACATGATGTGCCTATGGCACCCATTTCTTCTACTGGCAAGATTGACAGTACTTCTTCTATGGCCATTTCCCTGACAATAGGCCAGCAGGAGGATCCACCTGTCACATGATGTGCCTATGGCACCCATTTCTTCTACTGGCAAGATTGCCAGTACTTCTTCTACGGCCATTTCCCTGACACCCTGGGAATGTATGACCTTATCCTTTAACCCTGTGGCACTACACGTGTCAGCAAGATGACTACCAGCAAAGATGTCTGTATACAGTGTCCTTTTAACTTCGTCTGTGTGCAGTGTCCCTGTTTTCTGTAAATGGGCAAAAGCCCTCTCACCCAATATTGCGATCAAGGCCCAAACAAACATCCTGGAACAGGCAGGCTCTCCTGGCGACTGGTCACCTCCCACTGGAAAGCTTCACCGTTGGTGCAGGTGCATCTGGATATGCTCCTGGGACCCCCCTCTCTGAGGCTGGATGTCCCAACTGGCAGCGGTTGCCTGAAATCACGCAGTGAAATGACCTGGGAGGCAGTGCCTCTGCCCTAGGTCTGATATCTCCCTCTGCCTCATGGAGTCTGAATTTTCTTTTTAGTGTACAGCATCCTGGGCTTTGTAGTTCCATGCCCCATACAGTGAGGCACCTCCCACCAATGAGGAAGGAAGTGTGTCCTGCCTACAGGCCATCTTAATTATAATGGCCCAGCTAGATGTGTTAAGGTTACCTTTTACCAAATATGTGGTGAAAAGGTCAGGCTCTGCATAAGTCCCTTGAGGGGTGAGGATAACGTCTTCTGTGCTCTCACCCAACACATCTTGAGTGGATGCTTAACTCTTCGCTTTCTCTGTTCCACTGGCTCAGGCATGGCAGGCTCACTAGCCTCTTCTTCCTGTTTAACTACTTCTACCTCCTGCAGATTTGTTTCTTCCACTGCTATGGGTCCTTCTTCATACACTGTCAAAGCGGGAGACACTTCTGGCCCTCCTTCTTGCAGTCAGGGTAAGGGGTCCCATCTAGGGGCAACAGGGGCCAACAGCCACTTCACCAGGCTGTGTTGGCCCCTATGAAGTCCAATATTCCATTTGGATACCCTAGTTCTTCATATCTTCCAACTTTTTCAGGTGTATGTACGACAAATACCTTTCATAAAAGCCTCTGATCAACAAGGTCACATGAGCACCTGAGTCAAGGATGGCTCTTGTGTAAATTCCTGCCACCAAAACAGGTAATACAGACAAAGGGCCTACTAACTGGGCAGGAGGTTTGATGGAAGCATTTGAAATAGCAGGTTTGCATGACAGGACTTGTGCTTCCTTCCTCTTCCTGGTGTTGAGAATTCTGTTTCCGTTGACATCTTAGAGGCTGGTAGGCATTTCTCACTGAGACGGCATAAACTTTATGTATTCTCTATTGTTCCCTTGCAGATTCAGGGAAAGTTCTTTTTGAAGGCCCAGGTCTTCTCTTTTGGATATGCACCTGGGATCCCCCTCTCTCAGGCTGGACGTTCTGACTGGCAGCGGATGCCTGAAAACGCGTGGTGAAATGACCTGGGAGACAGTGCCTCTCGTCTACATCTGATCTCTTCCGCTGCCTCATGGAGTCGGAATTTCCCTCAAGAGACAAGATGGAGTCATCAGCTCTTTTTAGTGCCGAGCATGCTGGGCTTTGTAGTTCCATGCCCCATACAAGGCTATGGGGCCATCTGGTAAGGGGACTATATGTCCCAGAATCCATTGTAGTTGCTCTTGCAGCTTGTTACAGTATCTCTGATTGGCTCCAGTAATTGGCTCCTTCTAGTTGTCTCCTCTCCTCCTGCCAATAGGAGCACAGGGGAGGGAGCAGAGAGTTGGTGGATGCCTGTGTCATCACCGCTCGCCATAACAATCAGTGTAAATGAACAGAAGGGGGGATCCCCTGCAGGGCACACTCTCCCTTAGTGGGGAGCCTGTGTAATTTTGGCAGTGGCCAGCCTGGTAAGGCCGTGGTAGAGAGAAGGCGACATCTGGTTGCATTATGTGTTATATTGGTTTCTCAGGGTCCTATTATCTGGTAAAAGTCAAATTTTTATGTGATATACTGCTTGGGGATGATATCCAATGGTGGGCAGTAATAGCTGCATGGAATTATTATGATGTTTGTTTATAAACACTAATTTGTGGAAACAAGGGGCCAGATTCACAAAGAGATACAACGGTGTATCTCCTGATACGCCGTTGTATCTCTGAGTTCTGCGGGTAGTATCTATGCGACTGATTCAGAGAATCAGTTACGCATAGATATTCCTAAGATCCGACAGGTGTAATTGTGTTACACCGTCGGATCTTAGGCTGCAATTCCAGGCCGGCCGCTAGGTGGCGTTTCGTTTTTTTTTACGCGACGAATATGCAAATGAGGAGATACGCCAATTCAGAAACTAACGAACGACCGGCGCTTTTTTTTACGTCGTTTGCGTTCGGCTTTTTCCGGCGTATAGTTACCCCTGGGTCTATGAGGCGCAGCCAATGTTAAGTATGGCCGTCGTTCCCGCGATGAAATTAGAATTTTTTATGTCGTTTGCGTAAGTCGTTCGCGAATACGGATGGACGAAATTAACGTAAACGTCGAAACCAATGACGTCCTTGCGACGTCATTTGGAGCAATGCACGCTGGGAAAATTTCCGGACGGCGCGTGCGCTGTTCGATCGGCGCGGGGATGCGCCTGATTTGAATAGTACACTCCCCCTAGCCACGGAATTTGAATTCCGCCGGGGTATTTACGATACGCCGCCACAAGTTTTGAGGTAAGTGCTTTGTGAATAAAGCACTCGCCTCAAAAACTTGCGGCAGCGGATCGTAAATCAGATAGGTTACGCGGATCTAAAGATCCGCTAACCTATCTGAATCTGGCCCCAGGACTATATAAAACTATTTTGTTTATTTTCAAATGAGATCATTGTTTTTAAATCACAATATAGAGCTGGTATCTTTTTATTCATGTTATTGCAACCTTATCCCAAACTTTGCACAATAGTAAGTGGTACCTTATGAAGAAATTACGTTTTATATGCCATTTATGTTCATGGCAGAAGCAGCAAGCAGTTAATCTACTCTAAAGTAATCTATAATTATTTATTGCAGCTATTTTCAGAGCTGAAATTTGTAATGCAGTGTAATATGTCATTTTGATACCTTTGTGTATGATCCTGAAAATTAATTCATAGATGTTCTTTATAAAATCTCACATGATTTTTTTTTTCTATATCTTAATTATTAACATGGGGAATTCTAATGAGTGGATTGAAAGGAAATAAGCAAAATGAATGATACAAGTTGTGAAGTAATGTTTGCATAAAGCCCAATTAGCACATGTTTTGAACAGTTAAGAATAATTGTTCAAAGCCTTTTACAGAGACAAATGAAACATTATCATAATTGAACAACACATTGTCCTTTCTAGAGGATATGTAAAGGTGAAAAACTTTGACTTCCTAAGCATCAAGTTTGCCAATTCTACATTAATATCACAATGATCTCTGGAAAATCAAATAATTTTTAGTTTGTGAATATCATTTTTTTTATTTTCATTCTCAAGGTACCCATTCATAAAATATTCCCCTGATTTCATACCTATCATTTTAGAAAATAACCAGATACTGGGGCAGATCCACAAAACACTTACGCCAACGTATCTCGAGATGTGCGGCGTAAGTGTATATATACGCCAGTGTAACTATGCGCCGTATTCACAAAACGAGTTACGCCTGAAAAATAGTTTTTTCCGTCCGACGTAATTTTTCTGTGCCGGCGCAACGTCGGGCGCAAATACTCTGAGCATACGGTACTTGCCTCTCTAAGTTGAGCCGGCGTAACGTAAATGAGATGTGCTACGCCGGCCTATATATGCGCCGATGTACATGGATCTGCCCCACTGTTTGTAATACAAAGGCATCAGCAATGTGGACAGTGGTCAAAAGCAGAGATACTGTGATTGGAACTTTTTTACTTGCTTCTCAGTTGTATTCCAGTTTGGGTGAGACAATAAACTGATGCTACTGTTTATAACTTGTCTGCTTGCCCATGATTGGATGAGAGAAGTCAGCAGAGCTTCTGTTCCTTTACTAAGTTTTGGAGCAACTGCACTTGTAGAGTGCAACTGCACTTTGCAAAGTGCACAGTCTATTTGCCTATAGTAAATACACCCCAAAGTCTTGATAATGACAGAATCCCCCGTCTGACACATCTTGGCTTCACCTCTTACTTTCCAGCCTGCACCCAGAAAATAAATGAAGAACTGGATTTTTGCTGCAGATGAGATCTTTCCTTCTTTTTTTTGCTCCAGATTTCGTAAGTCAACATCAACATACCCAATTCAGCCAATAAAGAGCTCTCAAAGTGTTATTAAACCTAAAACAAAAAATGTATGATATTGGCGCCTATAAATCATTAGATGTGGTGGCTGCTTTAGATTAGTTAGCCAGTCTGTCCTCAATGTCAAATTTCTACTTAGGGCTCATGTACCTGCTGGTAGTTTGTCTTCTAAAAATTTGACTGAGCTGTATAGTCAGCGTTTGGGGAAATAGGCCTCTGGAAGGTTTGAGAATACAGTGAGTGTGGTACCTTCTCAGTTCTGTGAAATCTATTAAGCCCTGTACACACGGGCCAGAATATTGTCAGGAAAAAAACTTTGTTTTTTCCTGACGAGATTCTTAGCAAGAATCTCTTGACGCCCGAGTGTACAGACACTCTTTTAAAAAGAACCGCGGTTGTTTTGGAAGGCAAGAACGCAGTGACATCAATGCGTACGATGAGCATGCGCTTGTCACATTCGATGCCATCGGTGCCATCTTGCTGCACTCTACTTATGCCTAGGAAGCTACCGCGCATGCGTCAAAGTAATTTGGAGCATGCGCGGGTTTCCACGGTGACAGGTAAGTATACACACTCTCGGGATTCTCATCAGGAAAACACTGCCGAGAATCACAACGAGAAACTAGAGAGCAGGTTCTCTATTTTTCTCGTTGAGATTTTAGGCAGTTTTCTTGATGAGAAACCTGAAAGCCTCGTACACACGCACGGTGTACTCGGCAAGAAAGCTCTGCCAGTAGTTTTCTTTCTGGTTCTTGCCGAGTAAACCGAGTGTGTGCACGAGGCTTAAGACTTCACATGTATGGGAATACTTGGTAAGCGGTAAGTACCCTGTGCCAAGTTTTTATTTTCAAAGCCTAAAATTCTAAACAGACATCATCTGACGGTAAATAACCTTTAGAAACTGACTATATTATGCTGTGAAGCTGGGAATTTGGTGCTGTGTCACTAAATCATATGAACCCCGTACTGAAGGTGCAGTGAAACCTAAAGTGGAGCTTAAATCTGCAATAAAACTTTGCTCCTGGCATTGAGGATAGCAGGTTTGCCTTTTCAAAGGAACTTTGCCATTTTTTTTTCTGGTGACCTTACCCCTACCACCATTCCAACCTAGGCCAGACTGATGTATACTGCTCATGTAACACATATTACAGGTGTTACAGAATGGTGTGCGCAGCCTATTGTATTAGGGTGTGCACCTTAAAGCTCAAACACATATGTGTTTGCGATATATTAACCTGCCTCTTCCCCGCTCGTCATCCCGAAACAATGGGGCGGGGGGGGGGGGGGGGGGTTAGCAGGGGAGCACACAGGGGGACCTGGGCAGCAGACAGAAGAGGAACTGGGACAAGAGGGGTGGCATTGGTACCAATCCCCCTTATTTTCCTCCTGTAGCAGCTGATGGTCAGCGACAGGGAGAGGAGGAGGAGGAGAAGCCTACTTTCAGCTGCTGCAGAAAAAAATACAGATCGGTTCCACTAATATCCACCCCCCCGCTGCCTATCCAGTTCAGGTTCTGGGGGTTGGCAAGTAGGGACCATAGCTTACCTGTCACCTGCCCATGATTGACAGGGTTGTCAACTCCAGGATTAGGATGTGCCCCTTGTGCATGCCTATGGTTGGGGCGCAGAGCTGCTGTGTCATTTGGAGGCTGGGCTGCATGAACTTGGAAGAGGCAGCTGGCCAAAGAGGACTAAGATGGCAGTGCGGGACACATGCAAACACACCTGAACAGCACTGCAGGGCAATGCTAAATTCTCTTGACAAGTGAGTGTTTATTTTCAAATTTCTCCATCAATAAGGGGGGATGGGTGGATGTATGTGGGAATTAATTTCCTCTTTTAGTCTACCTAGATTCTGTGCTGACACTGACAGTATAAAACCTCAACTTCTGTGACAGGGAGAGGAGGAGCATGAGAAGCCTACTTTCAGCTGCTGCAGAAAGTAACTGACAGTATAAAATCTCAACTTCTGTGCCAGTATAGCATTTAAATTGACTGTTTTTGTGTCACTTATCTCCTGAGACAATGCTACATATCGCTAGATAAGAAACCTTCAATACTGGTACATTATTATTATACAGCATTTATATAGTACTGGCAGTTTACACAGCACTTTATAACTTAAAGGCAGACAGTACAATTATAATACAATTTAATACAGTAGGAATCAGAGGGCCTGCTTGTTAGAGCTTACAATCATTCATTTAGCTTCAATGACAGTGGCATGCCTATCCCAGAATGCTTTGGGTGAGGTGATGACTGTTTTTAACAGCGGTTAGCTGACTTGAATTGGCCAGACCAGAAGAGATATGACAGTTTGCCTTTAGGAGCTGATGACAACCCTTTCTGGAAACATAATGGTGACAAAAAAAACTTTGGAGGTAGCAGAGTTGCTCAGGTCACAGAAAAAGGGTCATCAACTTCATTATTAGGTTAAACTTTATTACACACCAAATAACACATTTAATGGCTAGTCACCGCTTCTTCAGAAAGGCTCTACAGTAAAAAAAGTGACAAGAAAATTTAAATAAATGTACTGGTAGATGGAATGTGATTTGAATTGTACACATGTAAAAATGTAGCACCTGCCCAATATACAATTTGGATAAGAAGATCATTTAGATTGTTGACAGCTTAGGAATACATGTAATGTACATAGAACACTAGCAATTAAATGTACAGTAAAACCTTGGTTTGAGAGTAACTTGGTTTGAGAGCGTTTTGCAAGACAAGCTACATTTTTTAATACATTTTGATTTGATATACAAGCGATGTCTTGATATACAAGTTGCGTCATGTCACAACTGAGTATAAAAGAGAAGAGAGACGCCTCTAAGTGTAGCAAAATGGTTACATTTAATGAAAGTACAACATTTAGCTACACTTAGAGACGCCTCTCTTCTCTTTTATACTCTGTAGTTCCTTGCTTGAATTTGCATCTAATCCCACATTTTATGGTTACACAACCTATCACATTGCTATGATCTTTTTATATGGACTATAAACTGAAGGATTTATATATAGATAGTTGTGGAATGAATCATTTGAGTTACTTGGATTACAAGCATGTTTCTGAATTATGCGCACAATCCAATGTTTTACTGTATAATGAATATTAAATGGAATACAATTTTTTAAAGTATAAGAACAGTATAAATGTACACAATATATAAACAAAGAAAAGGAACATTTTATTTTACTGGGAATATGCAGCCAGTAAAAGATTATTAACTTAGTGTGTGTAAAAAAAAAAAAAAAAAAAAAAGATTAAGAAGAGTTATCTAGGATTGGCCATATAAATCTCATTTGGGATTCACATTCACATGGTTAAGATTATGTTCAAAACAATTAAAACATTTGCAAAACATGTAAAGTAATTTGGGTAACATAAACAAGAATGTATAGTTCCTAATGGGTAGTTTATGGTAAGTTCATTAAAAAATAATTTCAACAGCATCAGTTAATACATAAATGTGACCACTTATGTAAATGGAGACAGGCTGCACTGCATTTCTCTAAGGAGTAGTTAGCATGAACAAGGCAGGGGAAATGGTGTTCAAACTGCATTATATTTCTCTATGCTTCACATGACTAAGGCAGCCCAAGTCATTAGTCAGTTTTTTCATTCAACCTGAGAGTTGAAGAAAAAAAAAAAAAACTAACCTGATTCCCCCACTATACATTCAAGGTAGATGGGGAAATCCAGACCAATTGAGCTATTATATCCTGACAGCGAGGAGACCTCCCCGCCGTCAGAAAACACTGATCAGTGCTGGAGATTATACCCTGTGGCACTGATTGAGTGGGGAAATCAAACAGGGTGATTGTACAGAAGTACAACCACAGTGCCCACACAATTAAAATGTGGCTGGTCCCTACTGAACCAGATGAATTTTGATCCATTTACAGCCAGTCTTTGACAGAGGGACAGAGGATGGGGGTGCCGCGTACACACGATAATTTTTCGGCATGAAAAAAACATTGTTTTTAAAAAATTTCATTTTAAATGATAGTGTGTGGGCTTCACATCATTTTTCAGGTTCTGAAAAACGACAACAATTTTTTTTGAACATGCTGCATTTTTTAACGTCGTTTTAAACAATGTCGTTTTTCGGGTTGTAAAAAATGATCGTGTGTGGGCTAAAACGATGTTAAAAACCTGCGCATGCTCAGAAGCAAGTTATGAGACGGGAGCGCTCGTTCTGGTAAAACTACCGTTCATAATGGAGTAAGCAAATTCATCACGCTGTAACAGACAGAAAAGCGTGAATTGTCTTTTACTAACACAGAATCAGCTAAAGCAGCCCAAAGGCAAATGTAACTTCCCCTTTATAGTGCCGTCATACGTGTTGTACGTCACTGCGCTTTACTAGATAATTTTTTATAAATGATGGTGTGTGGGCAACGTCGTTTTAATGATGAAGTTGGAAAAACGTCATTTTTTCGACATGCTGAAAAACGATTTTTTTTTCATGCTGAAAAATCATCGTGTGTACGTGGCATAAGACTTGTAAAACTCTTTAAGATATTGTGGAGATTCAAAAATGATAAAAGACGGTTCAATTGTAAAATATGCATTAGGACAAACACTGGTGGATTAGTGGAGCACTTATTGGAAGAATGATCTGCAGAGGAGGATTAAAGAATGTGAGCGCGTAGGCTTTGTGCTTATGAATTCCAGCAACCCTACCACCTCCGTGGTGTGGTGCACTGTACAGCTACTCAGGTGCACATGTGCAGTGGGAAGCAACAATTGCTTTGTGATTAAAGAGGAAGTAAACCCTCTTTTTTTTCAAAAACACTCTGCAAGGCAAAGGCATAATGAGCTAGTATGCATAGCATACTAGCTCATTATGAAGAACTTACCTGAGATCGAAGCCCCCAGCAGCGGTGCTCGGTCACCTCCTCCATCTGCGCCATCTCTCCACTAGTCACTTATATCGCATATCGCGGCTCTGGTGCTGTGACTGGCCGGAGCCAGTCACCAGTGACTGCGCGTGGGTGTCTCCACTAACGCCATGATCGACATTAGTAATGGAACACTCAATGCACCTGCGCGCCATTATGTACGGCGCATTCGTCGTAAAAATCGGTGCCTTTCTTTTGCAAATATCTCCTAAACCTACACGGTTTAGGAGATATTTGCAAAAGAAAGGCACCGATAAAGGAACAATATCACAAACACCTACTGTATGTGAATTTGGCCCAATGTTTTTAAAGTGTAGATCCAGCAATATTTACATGCTTTAATTCTCCTGAAGGTTTTGTTGAGTTAGGGATGTGTTCTGTAGGTGTAACTTTAAGATCCTCCTCTGATTTATCATGAAGAAGCAGAAAATGCTGGCATACACTATAGCCTAAAAAAAAAACCTTTTGGATGTTTCTTCTATGCTGTCCTGAGTCTTAGTTTTTGAGTGATTTGCCACCTCTACCTTTTGCACACAATGATTGTTTTTACTGGATGAGTCCCTTTGGTGCAAAAGTTTTTATGCTATTACACATCGGTGGGGTGGCGGGCGGAGGGGTAGTTATCTAGGATGTTGACAGATGTAACAGGAACTGCATGACTCATCACCCCTCCCTTCCTGGCAAACACTCACGAGAATGAGAGAGAGAGAGAGAGAGAGAGAGAGAGAGAGAGAGAGAGAGAGAGAGAGTTGTGCATTATGTCATAAGCATAGACTAATGACCAGACAATAAACAGGAAGTGGGCTGTATAAGGTATCTACTGGCAGAATTTTTTTTTTACTATCCAAAGTTAGAACAACAAGGGCAGAGAATAGATGGGAAGTTGAAAAAAAAACTGAAGGTCAGCTTTAAAGATTCCTGGTGGAGTTTTCTGGTAATGGTTTTTATTTTGATGTCTGCTGGGTACAAGACAGTTCTTGATTGTTTTGCCCTTCTAATAGTTCAAACTGGTTTCTTTTGTTCTTTATGTTTTTAATTATACCTGGTTAAAAAGGTTATTGTTATATTTAGAGGTAGCATGTTAGGGTTTGGGTTTAATAAAGGTTCTCTAATAAAGTCTCTGGCTATATTGAATGAGAGTTGTGGAAAAAAACATGTTAGTATGGTTGACTGTCTTTTGTTATCTTGTAGAGTCAAGCAGCCTCTACTTATTCTTAAATTGGCTGTAAGAAGTATTGCTTTTCCAATTCTGCAGATGGCTACTTTTAAAATCAATATAGATATTTTAGTGAATTTTCTTTAAAAAAAAACCTAGATGTAATGGAAAGATTATTATGTGGAATTGTAAATCAAGAAAGTCTTTGGTATGTGGGTCAGTGTGGCCTGTAAAAGCGAGGGATGTTTTCTTTTGTGTCGATGTAGCCAATGAATTCAGGAATGGTATCAGGATCTACATCCTAGATGCAATTTTCCTTGTTACAAAACACTGAGGTTGGCCAGTAATCAAGTGTTGTCTAAAATGTCCTATAAATATGAAATATAAATCATCTATACTTCATTCCCTGGAAGTAACTGATCTGGAGATGTATTAAATATGGGAGCTTTCATTTTTTACACTACACTGAATGATTGAAGTCATAATCAGGAATACAACCTGAAGTTTTCTTCATTGACATTAGGTCAGCAGAAGCTGCTCCTGTATTACTATGCTCATAGATTTACTTGAAAACGAAACTCAAGGAAAGCTTCCAAAACGCGGTTAACCGCTTTCTAACCCAAACTATAACAAAAAGACGGCTACAGCGCAGGCTTACTTTGCTGGGAGGGCGTACATGGATGTCCTCCCAGGATCACGCTGTCCTAACGCCCCCTGCAGCATGCGCAGAACGCTCTGTGGTCGTTGAATCCTTCAGACTTAGCTGATCAGGGTAAAGGGCCAATCACAGCAGCACTTTACCACATGATCAGCTGTGTCCGATGACAGCTGATCACAAATGTTTTCCCTCATGCTGACAGCGTGAGGAGAGGAGAATAGAGCGCATAACCAGCTTGTGTTAAATGGACATCGACACTGATAATCAGGGCACTGATTATCAGTGTCCTAATTATGAGTGCAGTCCCAACAGTGCCCACCAGTGCTGCCAATCAGTGCCCACCAGTTCTGCAAATCAGTCCCCATCAGTGCTGCCAGTTAGTGCCTATCAGTGTGGCCTACCAGTGCCCATCAGTGCTGTCTATCAGTGCCCATCAGTGCTGCCTATCAGTGGCACCTATCAGTGCTCTTCAGTGCCACCTATCAGAGCCCATCAGCGTCACCTATCAGTGCTTTTTCATCAGTGCCCCACATCAGTGCCCATCATTGCCTGTCAGTACCACTTCTAAGGTCCCTCAGGCACACATCTCCCAAATAATAGAGCCCCCTTAAAACCCAGGGCCCAAAGTCAATAGGCAAGAGACTATCCTGCAGTCCCCTCCAAAAGCCCCTGTCCCTGTTGGGTCTGTTACACCAGTCTAGTGCGTTATCCTCGAAAAACCTTTATTAGTATAGAAAAATAATAAGTTATATACTCACAAACCAACAACAGTTCAAGCTTGTCATACAAATTTCCAGCATCAAACATCCAATAAGTCACATCTCACAGAGGAATAACATGAGTCCAAAAGACTAATGCGTTTTGAGAGACTTACCTCTTCCTCAGAGCCCTGGGCTCACGTTAACCTTTTGGACCCATGTTGCCCCCTGTGAGATGTGATGTATTGGAGGTTTGAGGCTGGAAATGTATGACAAGCTTTAACTGTTGTTAGTTTGTGAGTATATTACCTATTATTTTTCTAAACTAATAAAGGTTTATAGAGGACAATGGTGCCCCCTTTTGTTTGTTCTATGATTTTGCCCCTTACTGTTGTACTGGGTGATATTCAAAATTATCTGTGATAACGCTCAGTAAAGCATCCACTGTACTGCGCTATTACCGGAACACATCAGTGCAAATAGGCCCTTAATGATTTTTGAATGAAACTATAACACAATCTATTGGTGTATGTTTATACATGAATTGAGTTTGTTTTTGAGCCAACATTTTATACTCTTGAGAAACAGAATGTAAAAATAACCTTTTTTTTTTCTTTCATGATCACAATACAGAAGCATAGAAAGCAGTCACTTTCTAAATATCTTATTCAGCACTTTCTGAACTAATATAGTACTTTTCCATCTGGCAAATTTCATTATCCTGTATTGGAAATGCCTGCAATTGCAGAGATAAAGACTATAAAATAAATGTTATAATCAAAGCGCTTTCTAAGCTGCCAGTAAGCTGATTTACATGCAGTAGAGAGCAGGCAAACTGAATCAGTAATTGACCCAATTGACCTGTTCTGATTATTAAAGGTGGAGTAATCTCAAGGGGACTCATTCATCTCCTTACTATAGTCCTTTGCTGACTGTGTTATAATTACTGAACATTCAGGTATATCTTTATAAGGTTTGTCACTGGCCACATACTATAACTGGCTCAATACAATCAGTAGGCTTATAATTAGTCTGCTGTCTGCAAAAATCTAATTAGAAAATGCTAATAGTGCACGTAGTGACAATAACATGCAGAAAAATAAATGAGATATTACTAATGCAGGTTGCATTTAGTGTGCAAATCTTGTATAGCTAGAAGCTTTTTTTGTGCTCGAATAGGCTTAAAATATTATTATTACCGTTGTAGAGATGAGGAGAAAGAAAAAGATTTTTACATCAAGCATCCACTAAACAAACAATCATGTTGAAAAAAAAGAATAAAAGAGGTAAACTAGTTTTTAATTCAGAAAACAGTAATTTTGGCAGAATAATAATAACATAAACTAGCAAATGTGTGCTAATTTTGAAAGCAGGAGGATTCATGGTGATAAAAGCTATCTGATGTTGAGCATTTCAATGCTCAACATAAATAATAGACGGGGACCAGCTGTATAGATAAATTGGGCCAGATTCACAGTGAGAGTACAACAGCGTATCTACTGATACGCCGGCGTACTTTCAAATTTGCCGCGTCGTATCTTTATTTTGAATTCTCAAACAAACATACAACGGCATTTGGCTAAGATCCGACAGGCGTACGGCTTCGTATGCCTTGGGATCTTAGGATGCAATACTTTGGCGCCCGCTGGGTGGAGTTTGCGTCGTTTTCTGCGTCGGGTATGCTAATTAGCTGTTTACGGCGATCCACGAAGCTACGCGTGCTCGTCGCATTCTCTTACGTCGGCTTTTCCCGTCGTAAAGTTACGCATGCTATTTCAATGGCTTATATTTAGACTAGCCATGTTAAAGTATGGCCGTCGTTCCCGCGTCGAATTTAGATTTTTTTTTTTTGCGTAAGTCGTACGGGAATAAGAAAGGACGTAACGCACGTCGCCGTTCAAAAAATTACGTTGGTGCGACGTCATTTAGCGCAAAGCATGGCGGGAAATTACAAAACGGAGCATGCGCAATACATTCGGCGCGAGAACGCGCCTAATTTAAATGATACATGCCCCATTTGAATTAGGCGGACGGATTTACGTTACGCCGCCGCAAGTTTACAGGCAAGTGCTTTGTGAATCAAGCACTTGCGCTGAAAACTTGCGGCGGTGTAACGTAAATGGGATACGTTACGCCACCGGAATTCTATGTGAATTTGGCTCATAGTGTCCTTTACAGGCAAAGGCGCAAATGCATAAAGAGCTACAATGCTATATAACCAGTATAGTCATAGTCATTGTTAGTAAGGGTGATCCATCCACTTAAAGCGGAGGTTCCGCGGTATATCGTTTTTTTTTTTTTTTTTGATCAGTGCATTGTTTGTTTTTATGTTAAGCAACTTAGTACTCACGTGTTTGAGTTTTATAATCATCCCCAGACTGAATTGTCCAAAAATCGAAAATTAAAAATCGCTGCTGGACTTTTGCATTTTGCTTGTGGGCATTGTGAAGCCCACAAGCAAATAGTACCGGGAAGAGTGAATACTTCCTCGTCACGTGACCTGCTTGTTGACTCACGTGATGAGTGAAATCCCGCGAGATTTCGTCGTTCGGTAATATGAATCGTCTCCTGGGAAGCATGACACTGTGCTCCCAGGAGACATTGCGAACAACTCCCAGCAAACACTTGGGCGCTGGGGAAGATAAGAAACATGCCCACTCCCGTGGGAGGGATACCAGGAAGTGGCTACTAAAACTCCAGAATCACGGTATTGAAATCCATAAAAAAAAATAAAAAATGGATCGCCAAATGGTTATGTATATATTGCATTGATCTGGATGAGCTCATGTGTACATTTAGGATGAACCTCCGCTTTAAATCTGAGTTTGTGTGCAAGTGTGTTTATGACAATACAATTTTCCATATCCTTGTACTTTAGGTAAGCTAAAAAACACATCTATAATTTTTTATTTTATTTATCTACACTCCCTTCCTGATTTCATCAACTGTGGATGGGAGTTTCGCACCCTAATACCTCGTACACACGGTCGGACTTTCAGAGAAAAAAGTCAGACAAGCTATTTTTCTCGGAAAGTCCGGCCGTGTGTAGCCTCCATCGGACCTAAGATAGAGAACCTGTTCTTTTTCTTTCCGTCAGACTTCCGACGGACTCACAGAGGACTTTTGCATGGTCAAAAGTCTGAACGTGTGTACAAGGCATTACAGTAAAGAACCCCTTACATAGTTTAGGATTGAATCACTTCTCGTCCAACTTCAATGTGTGGCCACGTCTTCTAGAGACCTTAGGTTAAAAAGTTTCCTGCCAATGCCACCATTTTAAGATTTGTATACTGTGATCATATCCCCTATTAAACATTTCTTCACTAGGGAGAATACGTTATATGCTTGTTGATGTTCCCCAAGGTCATCCAGCCCCCTTATTCATTTTGTTGATCTTCTCTGAACTCTCTCCTGTTCAAACACATCCTTCCTGAGGATTGGAGATCAGAACTGCATGGCATTCTCACGCTGTGGCCGAACCAAAGTTTTGTAAAGTGGTGGTAGAATGATAGTTTTATCTCTTGAGTAAATACACGTTAATATGATGCACAATGCAAACAGGAGGATAGTAAATATAACTGTTGTATCATAGATGGTATACTGTACAGATTTGTTTTCTCCATGTTTATGAAAGGCATGCCGTGTACACACAACCGTTTTTCATGACGAGAAAAATTAAATTTTTTAAATTGGTCATTAAAAACGATCATGTGTAGGCTCCAGAGCATTTTTTTTGGTGTAATAAACGACCATTAAAAAATTAGAACATGCTCTAATTTTTCTTGTCGCTTTTCATGTCATGTGTAGGCTTTAACGACGGAAAAAAACACGCATGCTCAGAAGCAAGTTATGAGACGGGAGCACTTGTTCTGGTAAAACTAGCATTTGTAATGGAGATAGCACATTCGTCACGCTGTAACAGACTGAAAAGCACGAAGACTGAAAATCGCGAATCGTCTCTCACCAGACTTTTACTAACACGTAATTAGCAAAAGCAGCCTAAAGGGTGGCGCCATCCGAATAGAACTTCCCCTTTATAGTGCCGTCGTACGTGTTGTACGTCACCGCGCTTTGCGCGAGCATTTTTTTTCACAATCGTGTTTATGCAAGGCAGGCTTGACAATAATCACATCGAGAAAAAACGTTGTTTTTTCCATGACATTAAAAACGAGCGTGTGTACGCGGCATTAGTATGTAGCCCCTGGTTTGGGTGACCTAATGCCGCGTACACACCATCGCTTTCTGCGATGGAAAAAAACGTAATTTTCAAAAACGTCAATTTAATTGACCGTGTGTGGGCAAAAACGTTGTTTTATGTCTTCTAAAAAACGACAGAAAAAAATTGAAGCATGCTTCAATTTTATGTGTCGTTTTTGGCCGACGTCGTTTTCTGTGTTCTAAACATTGACCGTGTGTACGTAAAAACGTCGATTTAAGCCCGCGCATGCTCAGAAGCAAGTTAGGAGACAGCAGCGCTCATTCATGTAAAACGACTGTTCAGAATGGAATCAGCACATTCGTTAAGGTGTTTTTCAGCTTATAGACAAGAAAATAAAGCGCTTCTTTAACCCCTGCTTTTAACTGCTACCCAGAAATGGACGTTTGTTGCGGCTGATCTTGTTGCATAGTTATGACAAGCTTTTAATTAGTTTCTTTCTTGTTTGATAATGTTTATGTTTGTGTTCTGTTATTTAGTTGTATCTTCCATCTTAAACATTTTAAATATATATATTGGTCCACCTTTTTTTTTATTTTTTTATTTTTGTCACCAATTTGATTAGTAATCTCTATTTTTTTTTTATTTAGGAGTGTGTGAAGTGTCTGCAACAACCTAATTTTTTAGTTAACTCACCCACAAGCATGTTTTTTTACCTTGTTAATGTTTGCATTATTTATTTTGTAATGGGTCTGCCCACTCAATACTGATCTCTCAAATCTACAATAAAGAAACATGTTGAAATTTGGCTGAAAAATTAATTTTTATTTTAGTCTTCATAAAAATTTCCAAAAAAAAAAGTGGCAACCCAAAAACACAACATAATAAAAACAAAGATGCCAAGGTAGGCAGCACTTTAGAGCATGCTTGTTTTCTTCTGAAAACAAGGGTCCCCGAAGCCACAAATACAGCCTGTGAGTCCACATTAAAATTCCATCAGGGGCACCGTATTATTTCTTCGCCCTTTTCTTCCCAGCAGCCTTCCCTGCAGTCTTCCCTGCAGCCTTCCCGGTAGCCCGAGTCCTTGGGGGCTGGGTTCCTGGAGGAGATGAGGTGGCAGGAGCCAGAGCAGCCTCATGAGGTGGAGGAGCAGGAGCAGGTGCAGGAGCAGGAGCAGGAGCAGGAGCAGGAGGAGCAGCAAGGACAGGAGGAGCAATCCGCACAATGTGGGTGTCGTCATCGAGCTGCCCCAGGGACGCCATGGTTATGGCTTGGAAGATGAGGAGTTCGCAGCGCACACGCTGGCTCTGCTCCAGATTGTACATCTTGGCTGCAATGAGCGCTGCGAACCCCTCAACTTCACTGGGTGGCTCTCGGATGGCTGCAGTAGCTTGGCGAAGCAGGCCCTGGGTCTCCTCCTCCATTTGGCGCATACTCCTGAGCCGTTTATTAGGATTGCGGAATGGAGGGATCCGGGAGATGGTATCCCGCCGGCGTGCCTCCTGGGTCCCACTGGGGCCTGCCACCTCCTGGCTCCCAGTGGGCTCTGCCACCTCCTGCCTTGCAGTTGGCCCTGGCTCCTCCTGGCTCCCTGTGGGCCCTGTCTCTTCCTGGCTCCCTGTGGGCCCTGGCTCTTCCTGGCTCCCTGTGGGCCCTGGCTCTTCCTGGCTTGGGTCTGCCTGTGTATCAAAAAAAGGAACATATTTTATTTGTGTTTGTCATTAATCACACACATTTTGACAATCATGAGTGATGCAAATTGAATGTCAATATATATTACACACAGGGTCGCCATCCTTAATTATGTGGCCCCTTAAACACCTTCAGACATGGTCCCCCTGGAATTATGTGGGTTGTTGCATGCCTAATTTAGTAAATAAGTGGCCTTTTCCCCAAAAATTAATTTATTCAATTTAGTGTCAACTAGATAGTACTCAAAAAGGGTGTCTTCCATCTGGGACCCCTTGCAGGTGTATTGCGTTACTCCCCCCTACTGGCCTATCTGAAAATGCCACCCACTCCTTCATAAACATTATTAATTTGCCCATTTTGACCCCATCATGTTTTCCCACTACTGACTATTGATCCTATCCCTAAACTTAGGAGATTCACATAGAATTTAGAACAATAGTAACATACATTTACCATTATTACTATACTTGTCATATACTAACTAAATTCAAACAAAAAACACATACCATTCTCCATGGCTCACAATTGGGGTCCTCCAGGAACTCTTCCTCTTCCTCCGAGCTTGCCTGCTCTTGTCTGCAGGGAACACTGGAGGATTGGCTGCTGGGAAGCTGGGAGCTACCTCTTGGGGGAAGGGTAGACATGGATGTCCTGGTCTCAATGTGGTCGTCCAGGAACTGCAGCTGACTATAGTACCACAGGGTTGGTTTGTATATGGAGTCAGCTGCAGCCCCAGACCTCATTGAGGCCAGGACTTGGACCCGTTGGGCCCTGTAGGTGCCCCTGATGGAATTGATTTTACTTTTCACAGTGGCTGTTGTGGCGTTGGGGACCCTTGTTTTCACAAAAACAAGCATGCTCTGTCTAGCTTTCTCCCTGGCATCTTTGTTTTTATTTATTGTGCTTTTGGTTTGCCACAGAACTGGATGTTCCTTCCATTTTTGGATGAATTCTGTCAGGAAGTCCGCATCCTTGAAGGCATCCATTCTTTCTGCACATGAAACAGAAGCCAAAACATAATGTAATTAAAGGCACTAGCTTACTTCCCCTAACTAGCCCACAAACTCATTCCCTATTCACTATAATAAAGTCGGAATAAAAAACTTACGTCTCGTCGTTAGGAAAGATCGGGATTTACGCCTTCTTCCACAGACTATGCACGCCGTTTACAAACACGTCCCATCCCTTTTACACTACGCACGCGTGACGCTCCGCACGACACCCCGCCCCTGACGTTCGGTATCGTCCTTTCCACGCCCCTTCTCTGTCGTTTGGTGAGTGAGAAAAGATGGACAACATGGAGGTGTATTCTAGCTCTAGCCAGGAGGCAGGCCAGGCCCAACCACGCCGCAGATTCCGCTGCAGAGCCTCCAACATGAGCTTTAATGAAATGGTGGAGATGGTCACCATATTGAGGAGGGAGGACTATGATGCCAAGCATGGCCCCTACATGCATCCCAATAAAGTAAAAGCCCAAATTATGGAGAAGGTCATCCGTAGGCTCCAGCGGAAGTTTGGGAAAACCAGGAGCAGAGAGCACCTGCGCAAAAGGTGGTCGGATTTAAAAAAAAGGGAACCCCACCAACTTTACAGAATTAATAGGGTGATTCGAAGAAGAAGTAAGTTTTTTCCATGTGTATTTAATTATTTTGGTGTGTTCTTTGTGCCATTTTTTTTTTTGGGCCAGGTTGACCATAAAATGAATATTATGAATGTGGACGCATGATGCAGTCGTCGTAGTCGTCGTTCATTCGGTGACTTTCAATAATCCAAGACCATATTAATGAGAAATGGCATCATGCCTAGTTTGCATGTGCAAAGGGGAGTTGAAGCACTGTATCTGAACAAAAATCGTAAATTTATGAATTGTGGGCGAATGAACGACGACTCCTATGACCAATTAGTCGACACAAATATGAAAGGTGTGACATTTTTGGGGCTTAAAAAAAAGGTGTATTCAATTCTGGAATAGATGGAAATGTGTTTCAGCTTATTTTAGAAGAAACGTAAATACCTTGAGATTCACAAAAAGGAGCGTTTGCTACTCCTTTTTTTATTGAACATGTGTACTCAGTAGCACAATTGTTTGTCACAATCACAACCTATGTTGGGTCACACACAGGGGTGAGCAGATCCAGGGGAGACTTGTTTAGCTTACATATCTAAAATGAAAAATTGGGTTAACTGATTTGACATTACTTTGTGAATGGATTAAATATTGGTCTATTTTATTGATAATTGTTTAAAAATCAACAATAGTGACCTTTTGTTTATCATTTCTTATTTTTTGGGTGTCATTTCATGCCGCTCGTAATGGTTGAACCTCATGTTTTCCCTTTCTTCAATCTTGTAGGGCACAATGAAGCAGAAAGGCAGGAGGCACAAGCCAATCAAGCCACACCCCCGAGGGATGTAGAGGAAGAGGAACCTGCCTCAACATCCGGTAAAGTAAAATCTACCACATTTTCTGTGAATAGAGATATAGGCATACAATCTTTTAACACATGTTTTGGTTCCACATTTCAGGAGGAAATCGGGCTGGTCAGGGACTGGACACGTATAGTGCCCAGCTCCTCATCGGCGAGGTTCTCACCTGCAGGGCCCAAGTCGAGGACATACGTCTGGCCTGCCGTGAAATACGCCACAAAGCAAAGACGCTGGAACGGCAGCTTAAAAATTTTATTAATGTTTTGGGGAGGGTTTAATTTTTGGTGTATTTTCTTTTTTCCTTGAATTTGAAAAAAAAAAAAAAAATAAATAAATAAATAAATTATATTTTGTACTAATCAAAAAAGACCAAAAAAACTAAAAAACTATATTATATTTTGTACTAATCAAAAAAGACCAAAAAAACAAAAAAATTATATTTTGTACTAATCAAAAAAGACCAAAAAAAATAAAAAACTATATTATATTTTGTACTAATCAAAAAAGACCAAAAAAACAAAAAAATGATATTTTGTACTAATCAAAAAAGACCAAAAAAAATAAAAAACTATATTATATTTTGTACTAATCAAAAAAGACCAAAAAAACAAAAAAAATGATTTGTTGTACTAATCAAAAAAAATAAAATAAAAAATAAATAACATTTTGGACTCCAAACAATTTGTGTGTAGTTATTGGTATCAATGCAGACTCATTCAATTACTCAGGCATATTTGTAGAGTTATTAAGATTTAACACTCATGTGAATTTATGACATCCCAAACACATGGCTGGATGAGAACCTAGTAAAAAGAAACATTACCCCCCAAAACTTACAAATAACTAAAATCAAACAAATAAACACTGTTTCATCAAACAAAAAGTAAATTTAATTATTTAATCAAGATCAGGCATTGCAATGGCCCCCCTCCCCATAAAATAGTCCACATAGGATTGACGCACTGCACGTGCGGTTTGGGGGGCCAAGCCTCTATGGCTAGCCTGATGTCCCGGCTCCGGAGCCACAAGATCAGCCTCATCAGGCAATACCGTCAGGTAAGTTTGAGAATTTCTTTTCAAAAAATTGTGCAAAATGCAACAAGATAGTATGATGTAATTCCACTTGTATTCCGCCAGGTTTATTGCTGTTAAAAACAATCTGAATCGGCTGGCCATGATTCCAAAGGCATTCTCTACCACACGTCTTGCTCTGGCCAGCCGATAATTAAAAACCCTCCTCTCATGGGTGAGGGTGCGTACGGGAAATGGCCTCATGAGGTGGGGACCCAAACCAAAAGCCTCATCTGCTACAAACACGAAGGGCAGACCCTCTTCGTTCTCCTCCGCAGGTGGCAATCCTAGGTCCTCCAACCGAAGCCGTTGGGCGAACTCCGTCTCCGCAAACACACCGCCGTCCGACATCCGGCCATTTTTCCCAACATCCACGTACAAGAACTCGTAATTTGCAGAGACCACCGCCATCAAAACAACGCTGTGGAACCCCTTGTAATTGAAGAAATGGGATCCACTATGGGGTGGGGGCACAATGCGGATGTGCTTGCCATCAATGGCTCCTCCGCAGTTCGGAAAGTTCCAACGCTGGGAGAAGTCCGCTGCCACAGTCTGCCATTCCTGTGGCGTGGTGGGGAACTAGATAGAAAGAAAAAATAAAAAACATTATAACAAAGATTTTGAACAGAATATAGTTAAAATTACAAGGGATCCCACCAACAATTCCACAAAAAAGGTTAGTATTAAAAAATAACATGTGAACAATTAAGCATATTAATCACCCCCCTCTGATGTTGAAAAAATATATTTAGGGGGAGTGGGGCTCAAGATGAGTTTCTCACATGAGAAACAACCCCCCAAAAAATATCAAACTAAGAAAAATAATTATTAGTATGTAGTTCAAAAATCTAGGGGGGGGGGGGTTTGGACAATGGAGGCCACAAATAAACGGGGATATAGGGACACACAAAATGCAGCACTACAATGGAGGCCACAAATAAACGGGGATATAGGGACACACAAAATGCAGCACTACAATGGAGGCCACAAATAAACGGGGATATAGGGACTATGCTAGGTGGGTTTGGCCACAACATAGAATGATGGACAGGTTGGCTAAATTAAATAAACATGTAGGGCTTTACTAATTGTGTAGAACAGCATACATAGAGACAAAGTGAGCATTCTGAGCATATTAGAACATTTTTTTTTTTTTTTGAGACATAGTTTGACCATTGAAAGAACACCACTTACCTTAACATAGTCCTCCTGAAGAACCTGAATGATGGCCGAACAGGTCTCAGGGATTATGAGGCCCAGAGCCTGGGGGGAGATGCCCGTCGAGAACTTCAAGTCCTGCAGACTTCTCCCTGTTGCAAGGTAGCGCAACGTAGCAACTAGCCTCTGCTCAGCAGTGATGGCTTCCCGCATAACGGTGTCCTGCCTGGTGATATATGGCGACACCAAAGCCAAAAGCTGCTGAAATACGGGGTCAGACATCCTAAGAAAATTCCTGAAATCATCAGGGTTATTTTCTCGGATCTCCCGCAGCAGAGGCATATGAGAGAACTGGTCCCTGCGTAGCAACCAGTTCTTGGTCCACAACCTCCTCCTCACCCTGTTCATGGACCGTCGCTGGGATGCAGCACACATCCTAACAACAAGCACAGCACGATCTCGGCGACGAGTTCGTACCCGCAACATGGCTAGAAAACGGTCGTCAAATCAGATCAGACTAAAAATTACGCCCTGAAGTAAAGAATGGCCTTTGAAGAACGACCTGCTAAACAGCACCGTGCACACCAAACGTAATGCCTAAACAAATACGTCCTTAGTACAAGCACTGTATCACAGATCCGACAACAAATAGACAAACTGTACGACAGAAAACGAAATTTAAAGCACAGTCACTGAAAATCACGAATCGTATCTCACCAAACTTTTACTAACACGCAGCAACACGATATCAGCAAAAGAGGCCGTCTTCCGCATGGAAACGACCCTTTATAGTGACGTCGTGCGTGATTGACGGAACTGTGCTGTGCTAGAGCGTTGTGAAAAAGCGATGGTGTGTATGCTACGTCGTTGTTCAAATTGAAGTTTGAAAAATGACGTTTTTTTAAAGCACATAAAGCGTCGCATTTTTCCATCGCAGAAAGCGATGGTGTGTACGCGGCATAACAGCCAGCTATCTTTGACTTGAATACATTTATTGATAGTATAGTTGGTCAGAAATGTTTTTTAAAAATTCAATGTATTTCTAAATGGCTCTAAATATGTACTAATATACAGTACAGATGGGGCGGAGGGGGTTAATTTAAAAAGAGCATTTCTTCATCACCTAAAACATTCAGTAAGTGAACTATTTTAGCAAGCCTATTTTATAAGCCACCCTCGATATCTAGCAGCACAGAAGTGTGGAGCTTGGATGCATCCACACTATGATATTTGTGTGCGCCTTCACTCATCAGATTTTCTGATAACCAGTCACGTTTTCTATTTTGAATTCTGTCTTTAGAATTTATGAACAAAAGTGTCACTGCATTGAATAAAAATACCTCTCTGATGAAAAATATATCAGATTTCAGATATGGTTCTGGAGACGATACAAAGACATCATTTTGATTTCAGCAGCACCCACTGACTTTGAATTTATATCTAAGTGTATGTTTTAGAAGAAAACAAACATGGCTGCTCATTGATGTATTCCACAGGAGTCATTCATGTCTGTTTACTTTTCGTAGCAATATTGAATTCCAACAGCTATCTAAAGTTTTCAAAAATGTGATATGCACAGCAACAAATCTACTTCTCTAAAATTATTGCTATTATCTATGAGCAGAATTTTTAACAGCAAATCACAAATATCATTATGACTTAGAGCCCCTAACTGACTTGTACATCAAAATACAGTAGATTATCTGTCAAAATAGTGCAATAGATTAGCATATGCAAGTTAAAATCACTGGATGATTTCAGCACAAAGCAAAACTTGGGTCAACTGGTTTAACCTGTCAGCCATTTACATTTTTAAAAATCTTGCCAAAAGCAGATGCAAAACCTTTCTCTAGCCACCTCTTTGATTCAATTTGACTTTGTCCAGGTTTTTTTTTCAGGTGGAACTCGGTTCTACCACCTCAGGCTCAGACCTATTGGTGCCTGCTCACAACAGTCACTTGTAAACACAGAAGTCTGGTTTCTGTGTTTACAAGTGACAGCTCTGCACTCTGTATGTAATGAAATCCTGGTATTTAATTCCCCTTTATGACTGTTCGTGAAATTTAACTGACCACATCCACCATTTGATGTGATTTGGAGGGTGTGTCTAGGGGAGGGGTTTTGTGGGGTCGAGGTTAAGTTCCAGCACCTATTATTTGAGAAAAAAAGGCCTGACTTTGTCTATAGGGTTGGCCTCGTCCGTTGCAGCACCTTGTCTTGAAGTGCTCTCACAAGATATGGGAATATCAACTGGGTGGAGCCAGACATCAGAGAAGTTGTGCATTTGGTAACACATAGAACCTAAAACAATGAAGGGCCCAGAGGAGAATATTAGGCACCTCAGGATACCTAATCTTTGGAAGAAATGTTTGCTGTAAGGGCACTTTCACACTGACAGCGTGGGGGCATCGGCGGTAAAACGTGGCTAGTTTTAGCGGGGTTTTACTGTTGTTTTAAAGGTGCTTTTTGGCCGCTAATGGGCTGCTTTTAACCCCCGCGAGCCACTGCCATGGCGCTTTTCAGGTGCTTTGGCGGCGCTGCCCATTGATTACAATGGGCAGGGGCATTTTAGGAGTGGTGTATACTCCAGGCTTTTACACTGGGATTGCAGATGAGCCATTTTTCAGGCACTTTACAGGCGCTATTTTTTAGCGCTAAAGCACTTGAAAAATGAATTCAGTGTGAAAGGGGTCTAAATGTTAAAATTATCTGACAGGTTACATAGTTGGCAAGGATGAATAAAGACACCAGTCCATCCAGTTCAACCTGTGTGTGTGTGTGTTTATGTAACTACCATTCTCCATATTTCTATATATTGCATTCCCTAAGAAACACATCTAAAAGTTTTTTGACACCACAAACGGTGGAAGGGAGTTCCAAATTCCTTACTGCTCTATCAGTAGAACCCCTTACGCAGTTTAACCCTCCTGGCGGTATTCCCGAGTGCGGCTCGGGGTTAATTTTCAGTACCATTAGCGGTAAACCCTGAGCCACACTCGGGATTGCTTTGCAGAATCCTGGTCCAGGTTACTTACCTTGTCCCCAGGATCCTGCGATGGCCCCACACTGTGTCCCCGCCAGATCATCCGCCCGATGCTCTGTGTGCCAGGCTTCATTCCTTGTAAGCGTTGCAACGCATGGGGGCGGAGCCCGGCAGTAAATTTAAAAAGTACAAAAAAAATAACACATACAGTACACTGTAATCTTACAGATTACATTACTGTATAAAATCATTTCACCTCCCTTTTGTCCCTAGTGCTTTGCCCAGTGCCCTGCATGCAGCTTTATATTATATATACTGTTCTTTCTGCCTGGAAACTTGAGATTGTTCATGGCAACCAAAAAGTGTCCCTTTAGGTCAAAAGTGGTTTTGGACCAGCTAGAAAACAGCGATAATAAATTAGAACAGAATTGAGCGATAGTGAATTGTGGGGGAAATTAATTTTATTATTATTATACCATTATTTTTTATAATTATTTATAGTTATTTATAATATTATTATTTATGATTTTGTGTTTCAAACTTTATCATACCTGGGATGTCTACTAGACTCTTGTTTGGACAAATTTAAGCGTGTTATTACTACGAATTACAGACCTACAATATAAAACACCAAATTTCTATGCAAAACAATGTATCGCTTTGAGATTAAAAAAATCTGACATAATCATACCGTCAGGGCGGCTACGATTGAGCCACTTCTTGTTTAACTCCATTGTGTGGCTGCATGTCTATATGGTCCTGAAAAACGAAAGGCGATCGGATATTCCAACAACAATTGTTCGATGGACATGTTTTGAATGATAATCCGACTGTCTGTATTCTCCATCGGACAATTGTTGGAATTTCTGACAACAAATGTTGGATGGTCATGCTCTCAAATTGTCCAACAACAAATGTGTTCCGTTGGATTATCCGATCGTGTGTACACAACTCCGTCGGACTAAAATCCAAAGTACAAACACGCATGCTCTGAACCAATGCTAACCATAAGACAACATTAGCAGAAGTTGCCAAAAGGGTGGTGCTAAAGAGCAGAAAAAACACATTGTTTCATGAATGTTGGATGAAAAAGTTCTGCTGTCTGTATGCAGAACAACTTCACGGCCAACGCCCTTTGGACAAAAATCCACGGATTTGTCCAATGGAAGGCCAATCGTGAGTATGACGCTTTGGATTACATAGTTTTAATGTTTGGAGTCTTTCTTCATAACTAAGGTCATCAAGCCCCCTTATTAACTTTGTTACCATTCTCCCGACTCTCCAGTTCAAGCCCATCCTTCCTGTCAAACTGGCCAGAATACTCAAGATGTGACTCAACCAAAGTTTTGTGAAGCTGTAGAATTATAGTTTTATCTCTTGAGTGAATATAACTGTAAAATGCATGATATAGTCTGCTAGCTTTGCTTTCTGCAGCTTGGCATTGCATGCTGAGTCTGTGGTCTACCACTAACCCCGAAACCGTTTTCCATCCTAATGTCTCCAGAGGTTTTTGCCGTAGTGAATAACTTGCATTCATATGTTTATCCTCCAAGTGCATTACTTTATATTTTTCAATATTAAACCTCATTTGCCATTAGGGTTGTCACTTTTTCTTTAACTACTTGCCGACCAGCCGCCGCAGATATACTGCAGCAGGGTGGCTCTATTGCATGAATCTCTTTACCGGTATGGCACTCCGTGCAATAGCTATAGCAGGCGCACGTGTGTGCCCGTGGCGCGTCGCCGTAACTGATGCACATGCCCGGTGCCCGCGATGTCCGCAAGCCACCCGTGATGGCTTCACAGAGAGCCAGAACAGGGATCTGCCAGTGAAAAGATCCCCTTTCTGACAGGAGAGTAGCGAGAGATCGTCTGTTCCTAGTGATCAGGAACAGCAATCTCTCTCTACTTCCAGTCAGTCCAATCCCCCCACAGTTGGAAACACCTCCCTAGGGAACACTTAACCCCTTGATCACCCCCTAGTCTTAACCCCCTCCCTGCCAGGGTCATTTATACAGTGATCAGTGGCTATCTTTAGCTCTAAAAACGATAAGCATATTGCAAATTTTTTATATCAAAAATATGTAGAAGAATATATGATGTCCTAAACAGCTATGGTGATTTGTGCAGAGGAGCCAACCTGCCGCCATATAGTGCGACAGCTGGGCGGCAAGTAGTTACTACTCAATGGTTATTTTCCAACAGACCATCCTCACATTTGCTAGACACCTGAGGCCCCATACACACGAGAGGATTTATCCGCAGATACGGTCCAGCGGACCGTATCCGCGGATAAATCCTCTCGAGGATTTCAGAAGATTTCTATGCGATGGCGTGTACACACCATCGCATTGAAATCCCCGCTGAAATCCTCTGCCGATGACGTGTCGCGCCGTCGCCGCTATTATGACGCGGCGACGGGCGCGACGCTGTCATATAAGGAATTCCACGCATGCGTCAAATCATTACGACGCGTGCGGGGAATCCCTTTGGACGGATGGATCCGGTAAGTCTGTACAGACGAGCGGATCCATCCGTTGGAATGGATTCCAGCAGATGGATTTGTTGAGCATGTCAGCAAATATCCATCTGCTGGAAATCCATCCCAGGGGAGATTTATCTGCGGATAGATATCCGCCGGAGTGTACACACCATAGGATCTATCCGCAGAAACCCATTTGATGGGATTTATCTGCGGATAGATTCTATGGTGTGTATGGGGCCTATGACGTATTATCCTAGATATTCAGGAAATCTGGAAGTTGCAGATTTGTGAATATTGTGATTTAAACCCCTTCTTCAGCCAGGCCAGTTTATTGGTACGGTACAGAGCACTTGCAAGAAAATCAACCAACTGTCTCAACAGGAGTGCCAAAACCACTTACAGAGAGTGAAGAGAATTAAAATTTTAAGACCATTTCTATGAGAAATATTTTTTTACATGGGTAAGTTGCGTTTTGGAATGTAACGTCATACTTGGATTGAAAAACATCTTTGGAAGGAGCATTTTCTAACCTTATTTTCACCAATACTTACTATTCTTCCTATACTAGTTACACAGGCTATAAGAGGCAAGGATTATTGGAGCTGTGGTCAAGTCAACAATATAGGGTACCCTAAGGAGCAATGTAGCAATAGTGAGCAGAACTGATATATGAGTTATACTGGATTTAGCTGCCTTGTGGCTTGGATACAGTCTACTTGGACACTTGAATATAAGATTGCTGCCAGCTGATTCCCCACTGAACTGATTACTTGCACTCTGCTCTAATAAACAGTGTGAGTAAATTGCACAGCCAGGCCATTTAGGAAAATGTACAAACCAGGGTTGTAACTGCAAGCCATTACCACATTCTGCCTTCTCTAAATGAACATTCTTCCTGAGAAAAGACTTGTTCAGTGAGTGCTAACTGATAGTTTAAGACATAATTAGTAGAGGTGCAGCAGTTAGCCAGTCTCAGGATTGTACAGCCACAGCAGGGAGATCCATCATATGCTGGCATACTGGCAGTTTGCAAAGTTAAAGTGGTCCTTTAAGACTGAGTTAACAATCTGTGACTTATTAAAGAATAAGTGCAGTCCAGAGTTTGCAAGCACCAGTGTTCAGGAAAGACACACTGGGGGTTGAATTACTAGAGTCAGATAGGCTGTTCACCTTGCTATTTCCCTTTGTGAAAGCTTTGTGAATGTGTTGAAGCTCGGCTGACTTCCATCATCCATGTGCAGCAAATATACTGTTTTTTGTTTGCTTCTGTTTGATTGCGCAATCTTTGCAATATTAATTCTCATCCTATTCAGACAGCTATAAAATAATGGCAGAGGTTTTTACCCTTCTGTACTCTGTGGCCCGGATTCTCAGTGGAGATACGACGGCGTATCTCCAGATACGCCGTCGTATCTCTGCGTTGCGCGGTCGTATCTATGCGCCTGATTCTTAGAATCAGTTATGCATAGATTTCCTGTAGATCCGACTGGCGTAACTGTGTTACACCGTCGGATCGTAACTGCATATTTACGCTGGCCGCTAGGTGGCGCTTCCGTAGAATTCCGCGTTGAGTATGCAAATTTGCTAGATACGCGAATTCCCGAACGTACGCCCGGCCGACACAGTAAAGTTACGCTGTTTACGTTAGGCTTTTCCCGGCGTATAGTTACCCCTGCTATATGGTGGCGTAAGTGCGGCATAACAATGTTAAGTATGGCCGTCGTTCCCGCATCGAAATTTGAAAAAGTTACGTTGTTTGCGTAAGTCGTCCGTGAATGGGTTTGGACGTCATTCATGTTCACGTCTAAACCAATGACGTCCTTGCAGCGTACTTTGGAGTACTTTGCTTACTGGCAAATTCCACGGACGGCGCATGCGCCGTTCGGGAAAAACGTCAATCACGTCGGGTCACAGAAGATTTACATAAAACACGCCCCCCTGATCCAAATTTGAATTAGGCAGGCTTACGCCGACCAATTTACGCTACGCTGCCGCAACTTACGGAGCAAGTGCTTTGAGAATACAGCACTTGCCCGTCTAAGTTGCGGAGGCGCAACGTAAATCAGATACGTTAAGCCCGCACAAAGTTACGTGAGCGTACGAGAATCTGGCCCTGTATCTTTTAAAGTGGTTGTAAATCCGCCAGGCATCCTGTATAAACCAAAAGGACCATAGTAATGTGCTTACATGTACAAAAGTCATGTATGTGTTTTTACCTTCCAAATCTTGTTCCCTTTGCCTGTCTGAGCTCTATGAAAATCTCAGGTTGCTGGGTGGGTCTCATTGCCGCAGCTCGAGAAGTGGACTTCCCTCCCATTTCTACACTCCCCCCACCAGGCAGAGTCACCTTGTGGGTGGACAAAAATGTGCGCAGGGCAGTCCTCACCATGTGTGCACATAACCTGGATAGCGCTGATGGAATCCTGGACACACTCCCTCTGCTCTCATGCTCGTGCATGAGAGAAATACCTCAGATGTCAGTCACAGCAACAGGGGGCGTGACAACACAAATTTTACTCATGTTTCTACTTTGAACCCAGCAATAATAGTTTTTTTAGGTTTACAACCCCTATGTGTTCGAAATCAAAATACTTCTCTACTCTATTTAAGCTACCACACGAGGGTGCGTATCCCACCAACTGGTCCTAAAACCTAACTTTTATTAGCTCACAAATATAATATTAAAAAAAGTGTGTGAAAGAATGTTGCATGTTTTTACTTAAAGGGGGCACCTCAAAAAATGAAAGATGGGAGGTTATCACGGTGGTCAATATCTAACCATGGGTCTTTAAAACTGCAAATATCTTCCCTGCTTCTAATCTAAACAGGATCTCTCTGGCCGTATTGTAGAACTACCTGATCTGCTGGCTTTGGGGCAAACTGTCTAGCTGTAGGATGCTACTATAATACCCTACTTGTCAATACGATAGATAACCTGACAGATGCCTATAAGCTATTTAAAATAAATATCTTTCAACAGTTCTACAGCTCAACTCAGATAATTGTATCATTAGTTCTATCTGTAGTATCTGCTTAGTATCCAATCTACAGCTTTACTTCAGCCAATCTATATTGGTAGTACTACAATTGCTACCTTGTTGTCGATAACATGCCCTCTCTAATGACCACCATTCATCTTTCATCAAACCGAGGTGCTATACCCCCACTGTAGCCATGTATACCCACAACCAAAAAACTCCCAAAATGAACTGAAAGACCCAAAAACCTACACGTTTCGCTTTAAAGTAAGCGTTGTCAGGGTTAAAGTGCAAAAGATAAAGGAAAAGGAGTGCATAGTGCTCAAAAATAGTGTGGGAGGTGAAAAATTATCCCCACATGGCAAATCATAACATTTCAGATTTGTTTGTTTTCTCTCCTATTTATAGACAATTCCCCCAAAGATGGCCGCTATGTCTGCGTGCCTATTATGTCATTTGCGTGTTTAGTGTTATTGCGTATCTTTATGTACGTTCGTGTAAATTTATTCACATGTTCGCAATGCCATCTTGTGGAGAAAAAGAAGAAGGCACTCTAGTTCTATAAGTTCTGTTAAATGACATCTTGTGGGGAAGACACTCTGAGTTCTTATAATAAGAGTATTTATATTATAGAAATATCATACACCAACTCTAAAATACAAATGCATTGCTTTAAGGCAGGCCATTGCCTTAAAGGGAATGGGCTACCAACACACCGTAAAGTGCTGAAAATTGGATGCAACTTTTTTTTGGGTTCTAATGCAATGCAACCCACTAATGTACTTTGCTGTACCATGTGGTATTTTGAAATTCAGGTGAATGGCACTACAACCAGCAACACGCTTTGAGTGCATTACTGTGCATTGTGTAGGTGTAAATATGGCGTCAATGTATTTTTTTCAATAAAGTATACATTTTATTAAGTATTAAAGAACAAAAAACGGAATTATTGGATTAGGGCATGACCAGTGGAGGGTGCAGACGTGAGTGAGTGAGAGAAGCGCGCCACCTCTCTCTTTCCCTTCTCCGATTTACCCTGATAGCTGACAGCTGATTGAGAAGACGCCGCTGGTGCTGGAGATTGAGCCGATGAGCGGGACGGACACGAGACAGGCGGGCGCAGCCTGTGGGGTTTGTGCCTGGAGCTCTGGACCGGCTATCATAAAGTACTTGGCGCGTAGTACACAGCCGAGCCTCCCCGGCATGACCTGCATCTCCTTTTGCTTCCGGGTGAAAGGCTAAACCTGCCGTGAGTGCAACGCTGACTGATACGTGTGGACTGAGGATCAGCTTGTGAGACTGTGGGCGGTGGAGGTGTGAGAGGCCCCCCTGAGTCCCCTGTCTCCTCTTTTTGAATGAAGGACATTTTACAAAAAGTGGATCTGTGAACCTGAGCGACAAGTTTACCCCCGGCACTATATCCCTTATCAAAAAAAGTAATGGATGGGTGAGAAATTACCATGCACTAAAGAACAAAGAGAGCAGGGACCGGCACCGCCGGAGTGAGAGACTGTTACACCCTCTCCACTATCAGAAAGCACGGACCCCACCGGAGGTAGAGCGCTAGGTTTCCTCAGCAGGCAGGGTGAAGAGATCTCCAACATCCCCTCCTAGAATACATCTGCATAGCATCGGCGTGGCACCACACCTCCAGGTAGCGGTATTCAGTAGCGCTTGGGACACCAGGCAGCGAAAGGGTACCCATCCATAAGTAGTCATCTACAGCCACAGCCATAGCATCGGAAATGGTGAGGGCATGAGAGGCCCCCAGGCATACCCCAGCCCAAAAAAATAAAAACATTTGCCTTACAATGACATCACAACGTACTACAAAGGCAAGCTTGGCAGCAAGTCAAGCTGCTGTAAAACGTGGAAAATATTCACATACGCCTAATCAGACTGTAACTCAGACCCTGCCACAAAATACGCATCAGAACCAGCAGGTATAGCCAAAACCACAGGCAGGTACTTCAGGGGTAAGAAGAAGCCAAGGACTCTCCCAAACACTGTCGACTACACCCCAGATTATAGAAACAACCGATACAGAGGGGAAACTCCTGGGCCGGAGAGACCAGAGAGGCACTGGGACTACTAGTTGAGGGGATAGGGCCAGTGGAAACAGTACCGTCCTTAAAGGAAGTTTTAATAGCAATCAATTTTTCTAAATCCTCCCTGAATGAAGTTACCACTTAAAACCATACAAAAATAATTATCTTTTGTTAGACACGATCTACATAAAGTAAGCGAAAGAACTACAGCCCTGGAGGAGAGAGTTAGCCTTGTGGGGGATGATCTGGCTCCCCTTAAGAGAGAAATGAGAATAGTGAGAGAACAAATGGTTAAACAGGAATTCAAAATGGATGATATGGAAAACAGAATGCGGAGAAAGAATGTTAGGATTGTGGGACTACCTGAGCACAGCGAGGACCCAGACCCCGTAGCCTTTATGGAGAAATGGTTTAGAGAGACATTTGGCCAGGATTCTTTCTCACCGTTCTTAGCAATTGAGAGAGTGCTCCCTCTAAACCCCATCAATATGGGGGTTCCCCTCATCCCCTTCTAGTTAAGATGCTTTACTATAAGGACAGAATGACATTAATATAGAAAGCCAGAGACATGGGTAACATTCTCCATAATGGTACCAGTGTATCTATATACCCAGATTTCTCACATGATTTACAAAAGCGGAGAGACAAGTTTGAAGAAATAAAACGTAAACTACAGCAGATGAAAATAACATATGCATTGTTATATCCGGCAAGATTGCGGGTAAATGTATTAGAGGGGAAGAGGTACTTTGACACACCTGAGGGGATAACAGAGTGGTTATCAACTTGCAAAGGGAACTCATAGAAAGTATGGACATGGACTGATCTATTTGGAAATCCAGGATGCGTTATGAGCACACACAACTAAATATAACTCTCGCAGCACGTAACACGGGAAAGGGAAGGGAAAGGGGGGGAAGGGAAAAAAAGGGGGGAAAAAAATATTTTTTTATTGTTGTTCTCCCAAATTATTATGTATTTATTTTTTGTGACTTTTGCTTTTTTTTTTTGCTTATTCTTACTTTTTTATGTGACTTTTTCTATATTTTTTTTTGCAGCACTACTGGACACATTTTTTCTGCTTCGAGACAACTGGGAGACACTTGGGAGATATGGGAGGGGAAGGGAGAGGGATGGAGTTTTGGAATGAGAGGAGTGAGGTGCACAATATCTACTTCTATGGGAGGGCACTGTGAGAAACCCCCCATGTACGAGGGGTACTTTTCTTAGTTTTTACTTTTTTTTTGTGTTATGGTTTAATTGTAATATTTGTTTGTATATATTGTTTTCTTTTTAGGGGGGAGGTTGGGAGGGTGAGGGAGATAGAGGGGTTTAAACCAGCGAAAAACAAAGATTGTAATTTTTTTTAATAAGAGTGTAAGGGAAGGTCACAATATTAAGCCCCAAATCAAGCCTAGAGAGGCGGTGAAAGGGACACGTGAGATAGGTAGTGGGTATGAAGGGAGTGAATGGTGTGTATGGAATAGAAGGTTTAGAGTTCCAGGTTTAAAATACAACTATATCTTCCTTAACCACGTTGACACAAAGATACCACAGGAAGGAAATGTTAATAAGTATAGACACGGTTTACTGATTAAGGATACACCACAAAATGTACATGTTTATCTTTACGTTTATTAGAGGTGAAAATTAATGACTAGAAGGGCACAGACAAAAAAGTTAACAGTATGCTTCTGGAATGTCAGGGGTCTGGGAGACCCAGGCAAAAAAATAGCAGTCTTATCAATGGCAAGAATATATGGATCTGCAATCCTATGTCTCCAGGAGACACATCTTCCGAATATATCTCCATACCCCAATTGGGGTGGGGAGATTTTCGTATACAGTATCATTCTGTTTACACATCTTACTCTAGGTGGGTGAGCATTTTAATCAAGACAGGAACAATGTTTAATTGTATACAGAGCAAGATTGATGAACTAGGACGTTATGCTTTTTTATATTGTAAATTAGAGCATAGAACCTATATACTGGCTAATATATATATACCCCCCCCCCCCCCTCTTTAACACCACAGTTTTGTGTAGTCTTGTGGAGTTTGCTCTGGATAAGCCAGGTGCTCCGATGATTGTCATGGAAGATTTCAACATGGTTCTTGATTGTGAATTGGATAGATTCCCCCGTATGACACAATTAGATAAAGCAAGGGACGATAGATTATCCCAGTTTCTGGGAGAGTTAGGTTTGAGGGACATATGGAGAATATGGAACCTGGAGGCCCGGTGCTACTCGTGCTTTTCCAGAACGCACCCCACTTTGTCCAGAATTGATCTAGTGTTAGGTAATGAGGAGGCGATACCTACAGTATTAAACGTGAGCTACATGACAAGGGAACTATCAGACCACTGTGCGATGACAGTTATTTTAGAGATGGGGGAAGGTAATCATACGAGTGAAGGGAGAGTACTGTCCCTAATGCTCATTTAAAAATAACTAAATTAGGCTTTAAAATATGTTGCCTTTTCTCACTATTGATTGACACTGCTGAAAACATCATAAGGTTACAGCAGACTAACTCATTGACTGCAATTTTAGTCCACAGTGTTCTTCCCAATCTCAACATTGTATTAACTATTAGTTATTTTTTATTTGTGTAGTCAGATGTCAATGGCTATGGTTACTTGTTTTCCCACCACCGCTGTAATTGAGATAGGACATAGTAGCACCAGGCAGTCTGTGTCTGTGAACTCTTTCCTCCCTCACCTTCCAACTCCTGCTCTCTAGCAGCATTTCCTGGTCAATATGCTGGAGGGGGGGCAAGGCCATCACTTTATCTTAATGCAGTGGCTCTCAACCTGGGGGTCGGGACCCCCTCGGGGGTCGAATGAAGATTTACCAGGGGTCAACAAATCCTGGGCTGTTGCCAAAGCCTGCACCGCTCTCCCAGCCTTTTTACAGCCGCCCAGTAGGGCTGTCCCTGGAACCCATGGCCGCCCATCACGGCTGTCTCTGGAACCCATGGCCGCCCACCAGGGCTGTCCCTGGAGCCCATGGCCGCACAGCAGGGCTGATCTTGGAGCCCAAAGCCGCCCACTCAGCCTCTTCGCAGCAACCCATTCAGTTCACGGCTTGGCTGGGGGGCAGAGACTAGAGGTCAGCTAACTAGTGAGGAATGTGAAGTGGGAGGGGCTGTTGGAGACCATATCTGCTGATTTCGGCATAGGTCTCACTGCTATGAGACACCACAAAGTCAGAGACACAGTGAGTAACAATACCTGCGATTAGAGTTGCCATTAAAAATCCCCACTGCAGTTCTCAGATCAGATGTCCTTGATCAAGAGCACCTCAGCAGATGACCTTGATCAAGCGCACCCAAGTTGGCTGATCAGAACTCCCCCAAGCACTGCCACTGATCCCACCCCCCACCAGCACTGCCGCCCCCCCCCCCCCCCCCCACCAAGGAGTAAGATAAGGAATAAAAATAAAGAATACATGGAAGGGAAAGGAAAAGAGGGGGGAACAAAGAAAAAGGGAGAGAAAGAATAAGAGAAAGAACAAGAAGGACGGCTAGAGAGAGGGATGGGGGAAAAAATTAATTAGGATGGAGAGAGATAAAAGGGAAAGAAAGGAGAACAAAGAAAAAGAGTAGTACATTCTAAAATGACACATAAGGGGTTTTAATACTGTACGAGTGGGATGGATTCAGGGAGCGCTAAATGTCTGTGGGTTAGGGTCGAAAATTACTTGTCTTGCCTTGGGTGCTGACAACCCACGCCACGCTTTACTGTTAGGGGTCCCCACAATTTGGGAAATTTTATCAAGGGGTCACAGCACTAGAAAGGTTGAGAACCACTGCCTTAATGGGAGATGTAGTTCACAAGTGCAAGATCTATAATACCGTCCAAGAAACAGGAACTACAGGCCCCAATGGGCCATGAGACTAAGGGGGAGAGAATGTGGATCTTTTATCATTCTGAAAGTCTGGGGCTTTTGAAGTGAGACAGAGACATAGAGGGAGAGAGAGAAAGAGAGAACCTATGTGCATCCCCTCCCAGGGAATTTAGCCTGTGAGACCTGGGCATGGTGACTTTGGATGGAGAGCATGCTGGGGGAGGAGAGCAATGCCATCACTTTGCATCCTGGGAGATGGAGTTCACAAGAGCAAGGATCGTGATACTGTGCAAGAAACACAAACTACAGGCCCCAACGGGCCATGAGACGAAGGAGGAGAGAATGTGGACCTTTTATCCTACTGCCTGGGAAAGTCTGGGGCCTTTGGAGAGAGAGAGAGAGAGAGAGACTTTGTGCATCCCCTCCTGCTCCCAGGGAGTTTAGCCTGTGAGACCTGGGCTCGGTGACTGTGGATGGAGAGCACCTGGTACGACAAGGCTTCATATACATATGCCAGCACTGGACCACTGTTTCTAGGAGGTTGGAAAACACTGCCACTAGGGACCACCTCTTCTCTCTGGAAGCTCTAGTGAAAGATTTAAGGGGGCCCTTTCTACCAAGAGCATTGTCACGTATCTGAGGATAGGTGAGAGTGCTATCGGCCAAAGAGTGTTACTGTTTGCAGAAATGTGGCACTGAGTGCAAGACATGAACTACACTACCTGAGCATTGCATCATCCTAGATTGATCCCACAATTCTGTCAAACTGACATTGCATCCATACTAGTTTAAAACTGTTATTGTATTTGAACTACCTGTTAAGCCACGTTTATCAGTCAATTTGTAGAAAGACTGCTTCACAGCTTTTCAATATACAGTTCCTTTAGAATGATTTTAAAGTGGAGCATCTTTTCTAAGGGCCCCAATGATAGCTGGCAGAAAAAACATTTACCACTTGCCGACCACCCGCCACAGTTATACTGTGGCAGGTCGGCTCTATTGCGCAAATTGCCATTGGTGTGCATCGCTTCAAGCAATAGATACAATGGGCACGTGCACAATGCCGGAGGCGCACGTGGTGTGGTGCCGGAGCTGATGTGCGTGGCTGGCACCCGCCATGTCCCGTGATCGTTCCACAGAGAGCCAGAATGGGGATCTGTCAATGTAAACAAACAAATCCCGTTCTGTCAGGGGAGTACAGAGTGATCGTCTGTTCCTAGTGATCAGGAATAGCAATCTCTAGGAAACACATTTAACCCCTTGCCCCCTAGTGTTATATCCTTCCATGCCAGTGTCATTTATACAGTAATCACTGTCAGTGCATTGATTACCATATAAATGTTACTGGTCCCAAAAAAGTGTCAAAAGTGTCCGATCTATCCGCCCCAGCTAAAAATCGCTGATCACCGCCACATTACTAGTAAAAAAATAATAATAAATAAAAAAATATCATAAATCTATCCCCTAGTTTGTAGACGCTATAACTTTTGCTCAAACCAATTAATATACGCTTATTCCGATTTACCATAAATAAGTAAAGAAAATACATATTAGCCTAATCTGATAAATAAATTATTTTTTTTTACATTTTTTTGGGGTTATTCATTATAGCAAAAAGTAAAAAATATTGTGTTTTTTTCAAAGTTGTCAGTCTTTTTTGTTTGTAGCTCAAAAAATTAAAACCGCAGAGGTGATCAAATACCACCCAAAGAAACATCTATTTATGGGAAAAAAGGACATCAATTTTGTTTGGGTACAGTGTAGCACGACTTGCGCAATTTTCAGTTAAAGCAACGCAGTGCCATATCGCACAAAATGGCCTGGTCATTAAGGGGATAGATCCTTCTGATCTCTAAGTGGTTAAAAGACTACCCCTGCTTTATAACAGGCCTGTTGGCCCTGTCTCATCTTTAGTTATTATTCTCCTGTTAAGCAGTTATAGAGTCTACCAGACTGCCCTAGGCTGGGCACAGCCACCGCTGGTACACGTTGATGGTCTTCTCACGTTTATGACTGGTTATTTCTTCTGATTATTGTTTCACTGTTGGTGGCGTTGTCACAGTTTATGCTGATCTTGATAGCAGGTGTTATCTCATAATTGGAACAACTTTTCTGAGTCAATAATTTAGTATACTTATTTGAAAGCCTATTGTTTTTTTTTTTTATATGTTATGTTATTATTAACCCTATTCTATTATCCCTGGTACCCACAGCATAATGCAAGGGTGCCCAACCTTTTGAAATGCGAGAGGCACTTAAGCGACTTGGTAACTGGTCGTGGGCCACAATCAGCGGAACGGGGAGATAGCAGGTCCATGTCCACTCAGCATATGCAGAGCAGATATGGACACAGCCAGATCAGATTGGAAGTAGGACACAAGTCAGTTTACATCTGCCACTTAGGGGTGAATGGAGGGTCCAATTGGGTCGGGTTGCTTTCACACTGATGCGCTGCAGTTTACCCGCACAGCAGGTGCAACACAGTGTAACTTTTGTCTTTTCTGCACTTTGCAGTAGACTTCTATTATATTCTGCAGGTTTGGTGCACTTTCAGAAAGCTCACCAAACTCGCAGGTAGTAACAGAAGTCTATGGCTCAGTGCTGGTAACCCGTAGGTGCGCTGCTCTGCATCTGCGGATTTGTTTGAAAGCATCCCAGTAATCATTGCAGAAATTATATGCCCATATATACACTGTGATTTTAGTAATAAACTGACCTTTAATAACCGTATTCTATTCCATCCCAGAGCAGGAGGTCACGGGCCAAATCAGAGGGCTCCACGGGCCACATCAGAGGGCTCCACGGGCCTCATCAGAGGGCTCCACGGGCCAAATCAGAGGGCTCCACGGGCCAAATCAGAGGGCTCCACGGGCCACTGGCTGGGCACCCCTGGCATAAAGCAACCAGTTTTTTTTTTTTTTATAGCTACTGAGTGTAAGTGTAATCTTGACACTGCAATGTTGCTGAGCATCTGTTATTAATATTGGTGATCCCTTGCAGTATTGAGGGTTTGAACACTCAGTCGGGTGTGTCAGAAGGGAACAGGGGACCCATCTGAACACGATGCTCCTTCAGGGGTGGCGGTACATCTGGTTACCTTTGTGGCTTCCTGGTTATGCACTATTCATTATTTTTAATACAGTAATTCAGGCTACCATTGCATTATTATAGGAGACTATTCTATAATTTATGATGTATAAACAACAAAACCACATGTTTGCATTGCAAAGTGCATGAACATATATAACATTGTTTTTGCCTGGAAGCACAAATGTAATGATTGTATATATAGATAGGTATGTCCTGGTTTTAATTTTAGCAAGCAGCTATGCAGCCATAAAAACAAGTATAATTAATAAATGATGACTCTTGCTTCAGAATTGTTTTGACAAGCAAGTATTATCCTTAAAACTGAACAGCAGGTGAATATAAAAAATATATAAATGAATGCAGTTATGTACTGATTAAAACATAATTAGATGTATTTTTAAACACTGCTTGTGTTAGCTGCTAAATTTGACTTGGTATTTTCATTTTGCACTTGTGCTGACAATAAACATACTGAGAGGCGGCGAGAAGAAAGTGAGCAGAGGGTGACTGCTGCTTGTTCTTCACTGTCTAATCAAATGTTGGGGGTGAGGAGGTAACCTAACTGTAGTGCATAACTGCAGTAGAGAGAATTCAGGCCGCTGACCTAGGCTGTGTAGCAAGACTGTAAAAATCTAAACAAGAAAAATCTCTACACATCATGGAAGAAAATGTAAATTGTTTGGCAGGTAAACAACTTTCATATATGGATTTTAAATGATTGCCTAAACCTTGGTACACACAGAGGGCTGAACGAAAATAAAATACTGTACTAACTCTGCAATGTTAGAACAGCACCCCCCCCCCCCCTCTGTGCTATTGTGTTCTGACAGGGGGACAGACCCTTGCCAGAATACACATCGGTCAGCACTTGCAGCCAAGGCTACAGAGAAAGGCATGTGTTTGAGCTTTGGGGTGCACACCCTAATGCAATAGGCTCCGCACGCCTATGATAGTATTGCAAATGTTCTAAAGTCTAGAAGTCCATCCAGTTTACCTGTTACTTTAAAGGTGGAGGGAAAAGTGTAAATAAATTGTGAATGAATAGTACAGCCCCTGCCTCAAAAGTTGAAAAGTCTGGGCCGCAACGATTTGGACGGTGCCATTGCCAGCAATAGCTGCTGATTTGGCATGCGATTTGACATGTCAAATCACATGCCAAATCAGCCCAATGTGAATGTGGGCTTATGGGATGTTGGCGTATTACTCCACGAGTGAGGAAAACAAGAAAGAAATTAACAG
Organism: Rana temporaria; assembly: GCF_905171775.1. Classification (NCBI taxonomy): domain Eukaryota; kingdom Metazoa; phylum Chordata; class Amphibia; order Anura; family Ranidae; genus Rana; species Rana temporaria. Next base: position 63,606,812 of record NC_053491.1, on the reverse strand, counting down.
CTTGCATTTTTGTAGGCTCAAATTTCAGGATAGTAGCAGTATATATAGCCTTTAGCTATCTAGTAAAGAATGCCAGGTTGTAAATTAAATAGCCCTGGCAAGCAGAATATGGCCACCAAGTCAAATAAATATAACATTTTTGTATTGGAACAGTATGACATTTTCATTTTGGGTAGGATCTGGTTGGCTGTATCAACTAATTGCTTTAAATACATTTGTAGGGCAATACCAGCTAGCTTAAGCCTCACAAGAGCTATGATTTATATAGCACATTCAAAATACTAATGTCACCATACCTGTCTATTCTTCTTAAAATCAAAACAATATGAGCTCTTGCATGCAGGTTTGTCAATTTGCACATATGTACGAATCCAGATTGGCTTGTTTCCGAAATTTCACGGTTCTCTGCAGATCAGAAAAGTCTATGTAGATGTTCTCCTGATCCGATTATGCCTAGCAGCCACATCTGCTCCTGCTGCATCCAGCCAGCAAACTATGAGAAAGGATTTCTCTGATGCATAGAGGCATGCTGAGCACTCACAATCTCTTCTCACCACTTCTCACAATGGACAGAAAGCAGAAAATGTTTTTAACCGGTTCCCAACCATGTCACACAGATATACTGAGGCACAATGGCTCTCCTGGGCGAAATCCCATACAGGTATGTACTACCCTTTTTCGTCCAACAGACAGCGTTCGCGCCACCGGAGACACGCCCGTGCACCTGCTGCCCAGCGGGGGGCCCGATGTGCATGGCCAGCGCGCACAATTGCCGATGGCCATGTGCGATCGCGTGCACACGCTCCAGCACAGGGATTTGTGTGTGTAAATACAGAAATCCCTGTGCTGTCAGAGGAGAGGAGCCATATCGTTTGTTCCTACTAAGTAGGAAAAACTATATGTCTCCTCTCCTAGTCAATCTTATCCTCATACAGTTAGAACACAGAGAGGGAACACAGTTAACCCCTTGATCGCCTCCTAGTGTTAACCCCTTCCCTGCCAGTGACATTTACACAGTAATCAGTGCATTTTTATAGCACTGATAAATGCCAATGGTCCCAAAAAAGTGTCAAAAGTACCGCTAAAGATCACCACCATCTATTCAATATATGCTTATTGCGATTTTATTTTACCAAAAATATTTAGAAGAATATATATTGGCCTAAACTGATGAATAAATTGAAAAATAAAAAAAATGGGGATATTTATTATAAACAAAAAGTAAAACAATATAGTTTTTTTTTTCAAAATTTTCACTCTTTTTTTGTTTATAGTGAAAAAAATAAAAAACGCAGAGGTGATCAAATACCACCAAAAGAAAGCTCTATTTGTGAAAAAAAGGGTGCAAATTTTTTTTGGGTACAGCGTCGTATGATCGTGGAATTGTCAGTTAAATCGACGCAGTGCCAAATTGTAAAAGGTGCTCTGGTCAGGAAGGGGGTAAAATCTTCCGGGGGTGAAGTGGTTAAAGAAATCAAGAGATATTCTACTGTCCTGGGTGTGATTCCACCTGCAGGAGAAATCACACTTATGGAGAAGCAATGATGGTAGTATACTGGTCATGCATGTTAGCCTTTTTGGTTGATAAAAACCATTTTCTGCAAATATAGGAGCTCCAAGGGCCTGTTCTTGAGCATATCTTGATTGAAATGTCCGTAACCAGGCAGATGGCTGAAAGCATTAAGTCTCTGTCACCATACCACTGTGTTTGTTTGCAGCTTGCCATTTGAACTAATACATTGAATGAATTTGTATGATAAACAGAAGTCTTGCGCATCCAAATGGCTGAAGCAGAAAGGTTAATGAACTCCTTAAAGCTCAACAAAAGGTTAATTAATAAATAAATGGAATCATTTCTGTCTAATAAATAATGGATTTATTTTAGGTCACAAACGTCATTTATTGGATTCTTATTATTAAAGCATCTGGCACAAAGAGAGAAAAAAAACTTAACAAAACAGAAGAATATATAATACTTAACAGTTAGTATTTTATTTGAAGATTTTTGACTGCAAGAAATTATTGATTTGACAACAGTAATGAAATGATAAAATGTACAATGCAAAATGTAGCAAGCACAGATGTGGTATTAATTATACTTATATTAGTTCTGATGTGTAAGAAATAAAATAAACATGACATTTGCTTAACCCAAACAGATTTGAGTTGGGGATTTTCAACAGAAATACAAAGCTACACACGGCACACACTGTACTCCAGGACATTTAAAACTGAAACTTTTTTTGGGGGGGCAAAATGGCTTACAGATAATTTGTCTTTTGTTCTGAATGCCTTGTACACACAACCAATTTCACGACGAGAAAACTGACATTTTTTATATTGGTCGTAAAAAACGGTCGTGTGTTTGCTTCCTAGCAGTTTTCTCAACGAAAAAAAAAATGCCCGCAAAAAAATTTGAAAACAGCTCTCTTTTTTTTCGGCGTGTTTCCCGTCAGTCTTTTTCTCGTGGTGAAAAACTGTCGTGTGCATGTTTTTACGAGGGGAAAAAAAAACGTGCATGCTCAGAATCAAGTATGTAGCCCAAAAGCAGCCCAAAGGGTGGCACCATATGAAAGGAACTTCCCCTTTATAGTCCCGTGGTGCGTGTTGTACGTCACTGCGCTTTGGTCGGATGTTTTTTTGCATGAACGTGTGTATGCAAGCCAGGCTGGAGAGGAATCACGTCGGGAAAAACTACAGGTTTTTGAACGTCAGGAAAAACGATGGTGTGTACGTGGCATGATAGTCAAAATGTTGGCTAATAAAATAATGATTATTGCTTTTATTGTAATTTGCTGGATATCATAATTTGTGAATTGTTGATTAATAAGTTTAACTACTTGCCGACCAGCCGCCGTCGTTTTACGGCGGCAGGTCGGTTCCCCTGCGCGAGAGCCTGTAGCTCTACGTTGGCTCTCTCGCAGGCCACTAGGTGCCCCCCGCTCGCCCCTGACTCCCGTGCGCATGCCCGGTGGGCGCGATCGCCGCCGGGCACATGCGATTGCTCGTTTTAGAGCGGGGACCGGGAGCTGTGTGTGTAAACACACAGCTCCCGGTCCTGTCAGGGAGAGAAATGGTGATCTTCTGTTCATACAATGTATGAACAGAAGATCAGTCATTTCCCCTAGTGAGTCTACCCCCTACAGTTAGAACACACTCAGGGAACATACATTACCCCTTCCCCGCTCCCTAGTGTTAACCCCTTCACTGCCAGTGGCATTTTTATAGTAATACAATGCATTTTTATAGCACTGATCGCTATAAAAATGCCAATGGTCCCAAAAATATGTCAAAAGTGTCCGAAGTGTCCGCCATAATGTCGCAGTACCGAAAAAAAATCGATGATCACCGCCATTACTAGTAAAAAAAAAATATTAATAAAAATGCCATAAAAATACCCCCTAGTTTGTAAACTGTCTGGTGAGTGTCCATTTTTCAGAAGCTGGTGACGGTGGCACGTTTTTTTGGTGGAGCAGCAGTTACACATTCTTTCACAATAAGGAGCACTATTATTTGGACTTTCATTGGACCTTTTGTAGCACTGGACTTGCTTTGGGAGATTATATTATATTTTTTGTTTTTAAATGTATACAATTTATACACAGGGTATTTGGTTTAGAGTATTTTGGACTTGTTTTTTGTATACTTATACTGGGTTCACCACCACTGGAGATAATATTGCAGGATTGGCGCAGTAACACATTTATTTATTTATATTTTCTACACTTCATTCTGAGGCGTATACAGTACTGCTGCAGATCTTTTATACTCAAAAAAACTTTTTGCGCCGTACATCTTTCCCTTTAGTTTGCACGGCTGCTTTAAATCAATATCAATGACATGGTATTGATAAGAGCTTTTTTATCTAAGGGAAGTTTCCAAAACATGTCCTAATGGGGGTACATGAGGATAGAGTTTGAGAACCACTGAGTTAGAGGACACAGAGTGTGCACATTGGCTCAGTGTAGGACTACAGATTGTAGATGTTGAGTGGAGAAAACTGCTTTTGCAGGTTTTGTTATTCCTGGATGGGGCTCTGTAGTTTGGAGATTCCATAGTGTACTTGGGTGGGACAAAATCTCCAACCCAGTGTCTGGATTTTGTGGGGGACTGGCAGGGTGTGTGCTCAGGTGCACACAGCCCTTTTAATGGAGGTTTAGGAATACCTCATGGCTCTCAGTTGGAGACTGCTCCACCCAAGAGAGACAGGAGGTCTCCAGGAGTCAGAGGCTTCATGGGGCAGCCAGAGCATTTGTCTCTGCAAGAGACAGGTAAGGGCCTGAGGACTAAGGCCAGATTGGAGCTGTGGGCAATAGAGTGAAGCCGTCTGCAGCCAAAAACCTATGGTCTGGGTAACCAGCTTTAAGAGCAGAGGTACTGCAGCTACAGTTGAGTGAGAGCTTAAGAGCCAGGTGGGCTAGCATTTTCCATTTATTTGTATTTACTGGAGATGAACCCCTGTGTGGGAAACCTTTATATGTTATGGACTTTCTGTTTTTCTTTTATTAAAAATTAGCTGCCATGCCCTAAAACTGAAGTGCTGACTGATGTTAATCACTTGAAAACTGATCTACCACTGAGCTAATGTTACAATATACTTAGGAAGAGCGTATATTGTAAATGGTTGACAACACCTCAGACACTTTTGTTACCTTTGCAGCAGCAGAACACTCTATATATAGTAGCCATAGTCCACACAAAAGGAAAAAGCATAACAAAGTAGTCAAGGATCAATTTGGGACAAGCAGCATCAATGCAAGACACTAGAGCATGGTCTTATGTCATGCTAGGAGTTACTACTTAGAGTTATGAAAGTCAAGTATCAGAAATAACGTGTAGAGCAAATCTCAACAAGGCAAGATTATACAGTTCAAGTGAGCTCAGGAAAAGCAAGATACTTATATATCTAAAATGATTTTACCCATGAGCCAATCAATTGCTACAGTACGGGACCTGTTAGGGAAATGTAGTGCCCTATTAAAGGGAATGCTAAAAGGCCCTGCACTTCACATGCATCTTAGTTGTATAGAATAAATACATTCTGGAACTTAGGATGAGAATCTGGAAACAGAACACAAGGATCCACAGAACACATGAAAAAGAAACCAGCATAAGAGCTAAGACAAGTCTAAAGGGACAGCAGTAGAAGAAGCATCAGTTCTTGCAGAGTAGACATACCACAAAAATTACTAATGCCTCGTACACACGATCAGTTTTTCAACAGGAAAACGGCTGAAATTTGTCTTGCATACACACGGCCACACTAATCTTGTCTGAAATTCCGAACGTCAAGAACGCGGTGAAGTACAACACGTACGGGGAGCCGAGATCAATGAAGTTCAATAGGCAGTTGGGCTGTTCTGCTTGATTCTGAGCATGCACATTTTTTTTCACGTCGTAATTGCATACAGACGACCGCGATTCGCAATAGGAATTTTTCCTGTCACGAAAATTGAACTCTCAGGCCTCGTACACACGACAGAGTTTCTCGGCCAGAGCCTGATTCTGCCGAGAAACTCTGTCGTCTGTACACTTTCGGCCCGATGGAGCCGCCGAGGAACTCGTCGAGAAAATAGAGAACATGTTCTCTATTTTCTCATTGTTCTATGGGAGCTCTCGGCCCGCCGAGCTCCTCGGCGGCTTCAGGGCTGAACTCGCCGAGGAACTCGATGTGTTTGGCACGTCGAGTTCCTTGGCCGTGTGTACGAGGCCTCAGTATTTTCTTGGCAAGAAAACTGACAGAAAAAGTGTGATGGAGCATACACACGGTCGGAATTCCTGACTAAAACCTCACATCGCACTTTTCTTGTTAGAAAAACTGATCGTGTGTACGAGGCAAAAGTCCCAGACTCCAAAATGACATGCATATCTGCCAACTTTCCAGCTGCCGGAAACACTTGCAGTTAGGTCTTTGAGGCTGGATTCACACTTGTGCGGTGCAAATTCCAGCTCTGTTATCTCTACAAAGAGATAAGAGAGCTGCTCAGCAGATCATCTCCGTTTTATCTGCAAATTTGGAGACCTGGGAGAGGGGAAGGGGAGGGGGGAAGTGTATTGAGGAGAATGAGAGAAATCCTGATGAGAAATGAACAGATGCGTGCCCATAGAAGATAATGGGCCTTAATTTGCAAATGAGCCGCACCGCAATGCCTATAAAACGCACACGTTTTTTCGGCAATGCACAGTGCGAATGCATCGCACATATGTGAACCAGCCTCATTAAAATCAATTTATTTTATAATGTTATGCGAATTGGATGCGGTTTAAGCCACAATCAATTCACATAGGTGTGAACCCGTCCTAACAGATACGCCTTTCTATGGTCATGGGGTTTGTTGTGTTCATACCTAACACATTTTTTTATTACTGGAAAAAATAAAATCCACCAGGGACTTCTTTAGACGGCAAGAAATTAGTAGTTTACTCATGCACCATATAACAAAATAAAGTTTTATATCCCATATCTTAAGCCCTTTACTACAATGGTAATTATTAACTTTTTTTTGTTCCAACCTGTGCAAATATTAATATATACTTACTTCATTATTTATATGCAGAATTTCTCATAAGTGCTTCATAACCATAAGTCTGTAAAAGAGGCGTCTGATTTTTCAATGCTGCAGAATACTAATTACATTTCAGACTTGCGAATCGGACACCACATTATAATCAGAAGACTGAATACAGAGTTATACAGTAATTATAGTGTGCTCAGGGCTTTCAGCACCACCAAACCTACTGAATGACTGAATATGAAGTAAAATAATTTAAAATTGCATTTCACAGACAGCTGTCCCAAAATTTGGAGCATTTAGTCAGAAAAGACCAGAAACACATCATTTCAGAACTTTTAGCTACCTTAACCAGAACTTTTGTAAAGATGCCATTTACTGCATCCATAGCTGCCGGTACCCATCACACATTCTAATCTTTGAGAAATACCATCTGCTACAAATAACAACTTGAATTTAGTCAGATGTAAGAGGAGTTTCAGAAGCTGACATTTATCTTCAGTCTCTTCTGCCAGCATATATCTCAGCTCTGCAAATGTCACAGCAATGAGTAAAGTTTTGAATTTTCTTATTTGTATAGTAGAAAGTAATATTGTGATAATCTGTTTGCCAAATTCTTCATTTCTCTGTAATGTTCGCAAGTCTGTAACACATATGCTCAGGGACCATGTTATTAAGTATATCTTCTTAATAAAGTTGATTTCTAGGAGTGGTCCTGATGAGGATGAGGCCCTGATGCAACCTCAGGGCTAACTCCATTCTGCTGTTTGATTCAAATTAATATTAAAAGCATAGAATCACAAATACATGCATTTGATTGGTTAGCTTACATATTTTACTCCCACTCACCCATCCCCTCACCCACCCCCTTGCGACGTCTGTAGCACATGGCAGACATTCCAAAGTCCTTGAGAGCCATCTTGATTTCAGAATGTGGTGGGGGCTATCTAAGAGCAAGGAGATGGAAGTCCATGTTTGGGCATGCTGCCCACATCATCCAGTGTAAAAAAGTTAATTCAGCTCTGCACGTTTCCTTCCAAGCGGTCCGAGTGAGAAGGAGGGGGAGGGGGAGGCTTTCCTGTTACAATTGAGGAATTTAGGAGGAAGGGGTGGTTTGGGAGTGGAAGAGTGAAGAGTGGAGAGTGGGGGGGGGGGACATCTGCTCCCATCTTTAGTTCTTTATCCTTCATATTTTCAATGCTGAGTTCATTACTTTTTAAACTTAAAGCGGGGGTTCACCCTATAAACCCCAAAAAAAAAAAAATGTTTTGTTCTACCATAAAATCAGGCATTGTAGCGCGAGCTACAGTATGCCTGTCCCGATTTTCTTTCCCTGTACTCACCGTTTACTCGTACATCGAAGATACCGACTCCCCTCGGGGAATGGGCGTGCCTATGGAGACGGAGGATGATTGACGGCCGGCTCTGGCGCGTCACGCTTCTCCGGAAATAGCCGAAATAGGCTTGGCTCTTCACGGCGCCTGCGCATAGCCTGTGCGCAGGTGCCGTGAAGAGCCGAGACCTACTCCGGCTGTCTTCGGGGAGAGTGACGTGCCAGGGCCGGCCGTCAATCATCCTCCCTCTCCATTGGCACGCCCATTCCCCGCGGGAGCCGAAATCTATAATGTACGATTACACTGTGAGTCCGGGGTTAAAAAAATCGGGACAGGCATACTGTAGCTCGCGCTACAATGCCTGTCTCGATGGTAAAATCATGTCAGTGAGGGTGAACTACCGCTTTAATTTCATATCTGACAAATCTTATCAAGGAAAATAAACACTTATTGTGACATATACTTTGCACACATCCTCCCCCACCATTCCCCCCACAGCTAATCCACTGTAGAATAAAATACTTGGGTCTTTTCTCTTCTGGACTGGGATGGTTTTTCTTTGGGTGATCATACCACTACATGGTGATAATGACATTTACCATTGGCTGTCCATTGGTAGGGTTTTCACAGGTCTTGAAAACTCTGGCCACCATGTGATAACACCATGATGAGGGGCAGCAAAAACACAGGTCAGCGGTAGGCTAAATGCACAATAAATGCACAATAACACAATATAAATTGTAAGCCGAAGCATATACATTAAAGATATAGTCAAAAGGTTCAGTTGTCTACCTGAGCAACAGATATGGGAACATGTGTGATCTAAGCAATGCCATGGAATGATCACTGTTTTCAGAAATGGTAGTTGTAGCAACTCAAAGAGCCATTACCCTCCATGTATTTTCATATATTACAGTTTAGACCAGTGTTTTTCAACCTTTTTTCAGTCAAGGCACCCTTTAGAATCATGCACAATCCTGGGGCACACCAGTCTGAGGGCTCGTTCACACCAGGAGGTGCATCAGAGCGTACGCAAGCCACTTATTTTTAATGAGCTACTCTATACTTGTAAAACATGCAAAAGGGTGCCGGCGTGATTTCTAAAATTGTGCATCACCAAAACACCTGGTACTATGGTACCAGGTGTTTTAACCAGCACAAAGAAGCCTAAAGAAGGGACACGCATGTCCCGATCGCGAAGCGCCACCCGCCAGACTGAATCCCGGAAGTGACGACAACATCACATCACGGAGCCTCCACGATCCCCATTCCAGTCGCCGGCCAGCGCTGTACACATTCAGTGCAGACAGGACTGCTACAGGACTCAGATCTCAACCATCAGCCCGTGATGTACACACTCCACCAGGACTAATGCGAATGAAACATATTTAACCCTTGACATGCCTGATTATCTCTACTCAAATGTGAGTGTTTTTAATCCCTTTTTATTAAAGATGTTTTAAATATGCTGCACTTAGAGGGCGCCATTCTCTTTCTTCTTGTTTGTTCTCAGAGCCTCTTCTAGCTTTTTGGACTGGCAGCCATCTACTAACTTAGCAACTTTCCTGTATACCTCCTTACATGGACTATATACCAGTTTATGGACTCATATTGATTTTAACCCCTTCCCTGCCCATCCACTTTCCATTTATATATTTTATTGTTCTTTTTAGACAGCTATATCCAGAGTGCGCCATATCAACCCACAGTTTTTTGTTTTATCTCTCCACCTCCCCCCATGTTCTCTGCCGCCCCCCCCAGTGCTCTCCACCTCCCCCATGCTCTCTGCGCCTCCCAGTGCTATCCACCTCCCCCATGCTCTCTGCCACTCCCCCCAGTGCTCTCCACCTCTCCCATGCTCTCTGCCAACCCCCCCAGTGTTCTCCACCTCCCCCATGCTCTCCGCCGCCCTCCCTGTACTCTACACTGCCCTCTGTGCTCTTCTCTTCCTCCCTGTGTTCTCTGCCTCTCCCCTGTGATCTCGCCCCACCCCATGTTCTCAAGGTTCTTCCCTGTGCTCTCCAACCCCCCATGCTCTTTCCTGGTCCCACCTCACCCCCCCCACACCTCTGCTGGGTTCCCCCGCCCCTCTCCCAGGTGATCTGTCAGGGTGGAGAGTGGGGAAGGGATCGGATAACATGTCATGGGCTGCTCAATCCAAAATACCTGGGCCTATTTTTTGTCCCAGTCCGGGCCTGCTGGGAAGAATAAGGTAAACATTACAGCTTATTCCTCTCCCTATACTTAACAAAAATTTAACTCTTGCAGTGCCAGAGGGGCCCACTGTAGGGGTATTAAAAAAAATTGTCCTTGAGTTCAGCTTGTAATCAGAACCTGCACCTTTACAAGTGTATCGATGCTGTGATCTAAGTTTATTTCATCAGCTCCTTCAAAGTCCTCTTATACAGTAACATGCTTACTGTGACATCTTTTCACATGAATGCTACATAATTCTTCCGTCAGTAAATATGCTTGTAATTACATAATTCTTAAGCGCAATTGAATGAGGGGATGGCCACTGAATGAGGTAGTTTAAAGAGAACAATTGCTACTTAAGAAGGGGAAAAGTTATAATGAAAAACTCGTATTGATTTTTTTCGCTCTCACTTAAAAAGCTGGCAGTGTGGTTGCACAGATCAATCTTCTACCTTATTAGATTGTGCGCCCCTTAAAGAGGTTCATGTCCTGGTACATTAATCAAAGCCGAATAATGTTCTGTGGAATTGAGTGAGAACTTGTGGATATTGATGTTGGCAAGGGGTTAGTCACTGTCATGATGAGGAGGAAAGCTGTTTCTGGAGAGAGGGTATGTTTTTTGTAAAGAAACACAGCGTGGAATCTATAATAAACACGCAATCCAGCGTATCTAACAAATAGATTGATTGCCGTTGATCTGTCCTGGCCTAATCTTGTTGACCTTGAGCTGAATGGTGTATGATCTGGGAATAAAGAAATTTAGCTGACTAAGTTTAATGTTCAGCTCATAGATTGCTTTTCCAAAAGCTGCAACTTTTAGTTTTCCAGTATTTAGCATCTTTGGTATATGTTTTATTTGACTTTAGTCATAGATGTTGCAGATGCTTCAAATATGATATTTTTTACTGGTTTTCAAAAGTGTACAAATCTAAAACCGTTTTTTAAAACACGATTCTTTATGGTGCTGTTGATGCAACATTCACATGGTGAAGTACTTACCTGAGAAGGTAAAAAAGCCAATTTTGTGCTTCCATTTCATCTGACTTAAAGCTACTGAAACATTCTGACCTGAGAATCACAGTACTGTCTTGTGGACTGGACATTGTTTTTGTAAATAAAAAGTGAATGTTGAATATAATTGTAGCACTGGCCCTCAAAGGAGCTATTGTTATACTGTATATAGGCTCTCTTGCCTTCCTAAAGGTGAGTTACCATGTAGCTGCATCAAACAACATACCAACCCACCAGTGGTGACAATCAAGCTTCTGTCTTTTTTTTTTTAACATAAAGTTTATTTAAGTTTCAAAACAAACATAAAAAAAAGCAGTGGTACTCATCGACCATACATAGAGTAGCAGCATGAAACAAATTACGATTAGTGGTAGTATGATACATAATTATGTAGGAACCCAGAGGGAAGGAAACTATCGTCAGCAGCATACTGAAGTAAAGTCAGGAGTATAAAGGAAAAGGGGAGAACAACATTATATACTCAGGGGAGGGGAGAGGAGAGGGGGAGGGGAGGGTGGGAAAAGAAGGAAAGCGCGACTATTTACAGTATTTAGAATAACCGTCTTTAAACACTGTGGCCCGGATTACGCCTCCGCAACTTTGACAGGCAAGTGCCGTATTCTCAAACCAAAGTTGCGGCGGCGTAGCGTAAATAGACCAGCGTAAGCCCGCCTAATTCAAATGTGGTAGATGTGGGCGTGTGTTATGTAAATTTAATGTGACCCCATGTAAATTACGCTTTTTACGAACGGCGCAAGAAGCCAATGCTTTCGACGTAAACGTAAATGACGCCCAGCCCTATTCGCAAACGACTTACGCAAACGACGTAAAATTTTCAAAATTCGACGCGGGAACGACGTCCATACTTAACATTGGTACGCCGCATGTACGCCTCATATAGCTGGGGTAACTTTACGCCGGGAAAAGCCTAACGTAAACAGCGTATCTGTACTGCGTCGGCCGGGCGTACGTTCGTGAATTCGCGTATCTAGTTGATTTACATATTTATAGGCGTAAATCAGCGTACACGCCCCTAGCGGCCAGCATAAATATGCAGTTAAGATACGACGGCGTAAGAGACTTACGCCGGTCGGATCTAATACAAATCTATGCGTAACTGATTCTAAGAATCAGGCACATAGATATGACGGCTCGGACTCAGAGTTACGACGGCGTATCTGGAGATACGCCGGCGTAACTCATACGTGAATCCGGGCCTTTGTGTATTTCTACATACCCTAGACCAACTATAATACTGCATCGAGGAGGGAAGGGGCTTATTCCATTGTAGAGGGATTGCTTTGCTAGCATAGAAAGCTGCATAAAATACAAATAGTTTTTTAGATTGAGGAGCCTCTAATGTGTTGCAGATACCCAGTAGCAAGGGTATTGGGTCACAGGGGACCCTTAATTTGCCAATGGAGTTTATAATCTCCACCACTCCCACCCAGAAGGGCCGCAGCTGTGGGCATTCCTACACCACAAAAAAAACCTCTGCGCCGCATCTATGGCAGGCCAGTTGTCTATCAGGGTATATTCTAGCCAGTCTCTCTGGGAAGTAGTAGACCCAATATAAGAACTTCAGTTGGGGGAGTCGATCCCTGGCTGAGATCATCAGTGGCATATACTGTTGGATACCCTCTTCCCAGTCATGATCAGCCAGTTCAGGGATATCTGAATGCCATGCCGAGAACAGCTGGAAGACATTTGAGGTATCAAGGCCCACCAGTATGGAGTAAAGAGCAGAGAGAGTTTTACTCGCCCCCAAAACCCTCAGTAGGGCCTCAACATCCTGAACCTCCAATATAATAGCTTGCGGAAATTGGGCCTGGAATGCGTGGCGCAGCTGTAGGTATCTAAATAACATACAGTTAGGCAAGGCCCAGTCGCGTTTTAATGTATTTAAGGTTTTCATTTCAAACCAAGCCCATACCACTGGGTCAAGGATAGTTTTAAAATGGGGTAGTCAGGAGGCTTCTGTCTCTTTAGTTTGTAAAGATTTATTTGCTAAAAGAGAGGGTTAGGGATACAGGATATTCCTATCCAATAATAATACATATAATAAAATGAATCACATATTTTTGATATTTTTTTTTTTTTATATATAGCAGCACAAGTGCAAGTACTTTAGGTGGTTGGGCAGCAGAAGTCTCCTATGTAATGGTTAATGCGGAATCAGTTCCCTCAATATTATATGGCACAGCAGACTCCTCAAAAGATGGTCCAGATGGGCAGCTATCTTTCTATTTCTTAGGCCACTGCCAGAGGTCCAAAAAACAAAAAAAATCTTCTTCACTGGCTTCACCCCTAGGGAAGGCCAGTGAGGCAAAGACAAGACTCGAACTGGCTTCCTTTTTCAGACAGCAGCCTGGTAGGGAAGGACCCTTCTTATCAGAAAGAAGCTCAATAAACAAGGACCCTTCTTAAGTGTTACTCTATATATTTATCCTCTCCTTCCATCCCAAATCCCTGGAATAAAACTCTGTGATTGGCCAAAGCAGATAAACATTCAGGCTTCATGCACACCCAGACAATTATTTAACTTCCCTAGAAGCCAGTAACGTTTTTGCAGAAAAAAATGTCTGACGCTTGCAAAAGTGTCAAAGGCCTTTACAAGCTTTTAGGGGCTTTTATAGGCATTAAGCTTGTGGGCATTATTTAATTTAATTGGCCAGAATAAATATTTTTTTCTGGCCATTAAATAAATTAAGTGTTAAACACCATCAGTGTTTAGGCGAATTTATTAGCGTCAAGCATTTTTTCTGTCCAAACTTTGCTACTCCTGGACACACTGGCAGTGTTTTTTTTCCCTGCCTCTAAACGCCCCTCAACTAAACGCTGCTAACACCTTATGTGTGCATGGACACATAGGCTATCATGCAGAAAAAAAAATAAACGCCAGACGCCCCTAGAAGCAGCCATAAAAACGTCTAGTGTTCATGAGGCCTCATAGCTCAGTACATACAATAAAATAGCAATATGACGTGCGCAAATTGGTTTCATTATTCTGACTGGCAAAGCCGCAAGTAGCATGCAGCAGGGCGATCGGTGGTGCGGTGTGTCAGTCTGACACACAGCATCTCCGATCCAGGTAAAGAGCCTCAAATGTGTCCAATCACAGCTGATCACAGTGTAAACAGGAAAAGTCATATATCAGTTTTTCCTCTACTCGCACAGGTGCGAGTAGAGGAGAGCGGATCATCTGCTCTACTGACAGGGGGGTCTGTACTGATAATCCACACATTGATTATCACTGCAGACCCATCTAGGATGCCCACTTCCGACCACCAGGTGAGCCCTCCAAGGGTGTCAATCAGTGCATTAGGATGGCACTCAATCGGCTAGTATTGAAATGCAAAAATTCCCTTAAATAACATGCCTAGGGGTGCCCTGAACCTGCTTGTGAAGTGGTGCACAAGCTGTTTAATTGCTGGTAAATAACAGCTCCTGTCTGCTTTCTTCTGTTTGTAAACAAATGACTGGGGATTCCCTTAATCTATACCAGACCTTTATCCTAGATGAGGGTCTGGTATAAATAATAATGGGGGCACCCACACAAAAAAAGGCATTGAGGTCCCCTAAGCCACATACCAGACATATATCCTTCATGAGGAATTGGTATGGATGTCACCCCCCCCCCCCCAGTTTTTAGGCAGTAATGGAAGTGCAGGGTTATCAGTAATTATCAACATGGACTTTCCAGTCTGCTGGAACCTTTGTGATTGTCTGAGTTTTGCTGATATGTGGCTTTCCTATGTTTAGATGAAAGATAGTCACATAATTGCAGAAAAGACATTGCTATTGTGTACCAATTTCTTCCTGGGTAAGACTGCCTTAAGCTTGGTGCTAACATCTACAACATATTATCATATCACAACGATGTTGTTTGAAAAATAGATTTTGTGTTAGATACAAATAGGTTTATTAGATGACTAGCAAAGAAAATAAGCCAATGACATCTATCGTGTTTTATGAACATCTAGTAGAAGAAAGAAGTACAGATATGCTTTTTATTTACTCTGACAGTTCTTTGTTATTTTGGTTTATCTATAAAACTCTTCACTGGTGCTCTGTGGTACATTTACTGACAAATGTATGTACGGGTTTCAAAGCTTCCCTTGCATATGTGACTTATTTGTGCAGTAATGGTATATTTACAGTGAACTTAAATTGCAGAATGAATTGACCTGACAGAAAGACAATTCCATAGGTCTTCAATGTTGTTTAGTCAATTCTTTGTGATGCCCATTAGCAGCATGTGTTAAACTTTGTATGATCTCTGACATAGCCTGTCTTATTTACCAGTACAAGGGAGTATTGCTGATTTTATAGTGAACACAGTCCAAGTGCTCATTGACATAACTTTATGTTAAGTCAGTGCTGATATTCTTAAGTTTATCCCTGTTCCAATTACTACTTTGATTAAATAAAGTGAAAGGAATGATGGATGGGATTTTATGGGCACCAACGAATTACAATCATAAAAAGTACAAAGTTTATTTATCATTGTAATAAAAATCAATACAAAAATGAAAAATATGAAAAACATGAGAATCCCTCATACATACATGTAAAGTAGTGAGTGTACAGCTTGTATAGCAGTGCATAGGTGCTGTCCCCTTAAAATAACTCAACACACAGCCATTAATGTTTAAACCGCTGGCAACAAAAGTGAGTACACCCCATAGTGAAAATTGGACCCAATTAGCCATTTTCCCTTCCCAGTGTCATGTGACTCATTAGTGTTACAAGGTCTCAGATGTGAATGGGGAGCAGGTGTTTTAGATTTGGTGTTATCGCTCTCACTCTCTCATACTGGTCACTGGAATTTCAACATGGCACCTCATGGCAAAGAACTCTCTGAGGATCTGAAAAAAAGAATTGTTGCTCTACATAGAGATGGCCTAGGCTATAAGAAGATTGCCAAGACCCTGAAACTGAGCTGCACCATGGTGGCCAAGACCATAAAGCGGTTTAACAGGACAGGTTCCACTCAGAACAGGCATTGCCATGGTCGACCAAAGAAGTTGAGTGCACATGCTCAACGTCATATAAAAATAGACGTATAAGTGCTGCCAGCATTGCTGCAGAGGTTGAAGGGGTGAGCCTGTCAGTGCTCAGACCATATGCTGCACACTCCATCAAAATGGTCTGCATGGCCCAGAAGGAAGCCTCTTCTAAAAATGACATGGATTACTGGAACCGTGTCCTGTGATCTGATGAGACCAAGATAAACGTATTTGGTTCAGATGGTGTCAAGCGTGTGTGGCGGCAACCAGGTGAAGAGTACAAAGACAAGTTTTGCCTACAGTCAAGCATGGTGGTAGGAGTGTCATGGTCTGGGACAACATGAGTCCTGCTGTCACTGGTGAGCTACAGTTAATTGAGGGAACCATGAATGCCAATATGTACTGTGATAAACTGAAGCAGAGCATGATCCCCTCTATACGGAAACTGCGCCACAGGGCAGTATTCCAACATGATAACGACCACAAACACACCTCCAAGATGACCACTGCCTTGCTAAGGAGGCTGAGGGTAAAGGCGATGGACTGGCCAAGCATGTCTCTAGACCTAAACCATTTTGGGCATCTGGGCAACTCATTCACCAGCTCTGTGTAACAGGTATACCGCTAACTTACATTGCAGGTGTAACATACTGAACAGCAGATTCCTTTTTAATAGAAATGCTTTTCACATTTTTATACTTTCTCCACTTGAGGTAACACCAATGGTGATTGCGTTGTTGTGGCTATTTTTGTGTTTTTTTTTTTTGCATAAATATAGAATGATGACCATGTATTGTTTAGAAGCTAAGATTCCCTTATTCATATACTAATGAACCTGTTGGACTGCTTTGCTCAGGACAGGGAATTATGCTACAGGAAGTAGTGGGAGGGAAGAAAACTTGAACAAGCCATGTGGTGAGAGACAAAGGAACAACAGTGCTGGAGAACCCTCAAAGCTCATATACACGGCTGGTTTTCCCGACGGGAAAACTGTGAGAAGAGCTTTTGGCCGGAAATCCCGGTCGGACTCGTATGTATGCTCCTTGCAGTTTTTCCGACGGGAAAACTGCTCAAAAACTGCCGGAAAAAAAAGAGAACCAGCTATCTCTTTTCCTGCCTTGTAAACCCGGCAGACTTTTGCCTGGCGGTTTTTGTCAGTTTTTCTATGGGAAAAACTGCGATAGAGCATATACATGGCCTGGATTCCCGACCACAGCTCCATCGCAGTTTTCCTGTCGGGTAAACCTCTCGTGTGTAGGGGGAAAGACTGACCGAGCAGGTTCTTGGCTTTCCCCTCGGGATTTCCGACGGGTACTTTTCCCGTCGGAAATCCCACATGTGTGTACAGGGCATGAGAAGGAAAGAGCAGTAGGAAGACTTCATCAGCAGGAAAATCCACTTTAAATAGCTGCTTAGTATATCTATTACACACATTGTACTTGCTTATTTGTTAGGAAGGAGATAGCTTGTACATGTTGTGGGTATATTTTGTAATATACGTCAGTCTTGTACTGTATTGCTATAATTGTAATAGTTTGTATGTACAGCATTTCTGATTTGTAAAGGCACATTAATACACTACAAAGGTTTTAATTGCTTCCTTGCTTGTAGTGCAATGAACCTTAAAAGACAAAGCAAAACTTGATTTGTTGCCCAACTATCTAACTGTATGTCAAATTTGGCACTAAGTGCATTATATTTTTAATACTTAATTGTTGGAGTACCTCTGTGTTAGTAACACACTGAATAAATGTATGCCATGTGAAAAGATGTTGATTTCATAATAAAGTGAAACTTAGTAATATACTTGCAAATAACAGATCCAACATATACGTTTTGTATTAACAAAGTTATGCTTACAGTACAGCTTAACAGCTTGGCAGTCTACATCCTGTGCTGAAGTAAGCAAGACGATAATTTAGCAAATACTTTCTGGTTACTTTTCTGCCTACTAATGGTAAATAATGTTATAAAAATGTTCAAAAACCACCTCAATAAAGAAGAATGTTCTTCAGATAATGGGCCTTTTTTTATTAGGAAAAATAGGGATATGATCAAACCACAAAACAGTTGCATTGGCATTCTGTCTGATCACTTGGGGGATGCTTTTTTCTACCTGCAGCAGACTGAAGATATAAGTTCAGACTATACAAAGTCACTTGCCTGGAGCTCAAAGACTGCTTTAAAAATAAAAATTTATTTTTTTGTATGTTGTGACACACCAATAATTCATGCAAACTTTAGTGTAAAGTCCACTTTTATGATGCCATTTTTTATTATTTGTACTAAAATCGAATATTTTTGTGATTTTCCATGACAGATGTATTTATTGTATTGCTTGTATGCCCTTGCATGACGCTGAACATGATCCAAGTTGAAGAGAGAGTGGCACAGGAAAAAATGTGAAATCATATATGGAGTTGTCTGAGGAGTATTATATCCATATAATATATGGTCAGGTCACCAAAGAGCTAATGGTAAAAATACCTCAGGACCAGAAAAAAAAATGTATTTAGTGCACCAAAAGCAGGTACATAACCAAATACTAAGAGCACTTACCCTGCTTTCTCTCCTCATGGAATATTAGTGTGGTGTCCTTCTCTTCAGGATAACTGGATTACATGTCTTCTCTAAAATGCAGGTTTATGTCTGAATAATATTGTCCCCATTCATTCTAATGTATCTGTTAAAAACCAGGAAAGGTTATAGTCAGGTCACCTGCCATTCAGGGAACTCAACAAAACCTCTTGTAGGATAATTATTCCATGCCTCACCATGTGCATCTTCCTGTCAAACTGTCCGCTCAATGTCAGGGAATGTGAAATACAGCTGGGCTGATTATATCAAATGCCAGTGTTATTTACTTCATGCTTAATTCAATTGCGCTGCTCAACATATGAATCTGAAATATTATTCCTGTAACCAAACAAACCTTTTTTTTCCTTTCCATTTTCAAAAAACATGAATTGAGTCTCTCTTCCCAAAATTAACTAATATAATGCCTTGAAAGAAAAAAAAAATACGGTATTCTAGACGGCCATTGTAAGAATATTTTATTTTTGAATCAGACATCAGATGTGTGTTGTAAGTGATGCTAGTAAAAGCAGCCAAGTTGCATTGCGTGAAACCATAACGTTTATGCATCCTGAGCCATACACAATAGCGATTTTAACATGCCTGGATTATCAGGCTGGTATGGGTTGTAAGGAGACCACCCTACGCCGAAAAACCGACGTAGGGGGTCCCCCTAAAATCCATACCAGACCCGTATCCAAAGCACGCTACCCAGCCGGCCAGGAAGGGAGTGGGGACGAGCGCGCGCCCCCGCCTCCTGAGCCGTACCAGGCTGCATGCCCTCAATATGGGGGGTTGGATGCTCTGGGGCAGGGGGGCGCACTGCGGGGCCCCCCCACCCCAGAGCACCCTGTCCCCATGTTGATAAGGACAGGGCATCTTCCCGACAACCCTGGCCGTTGGTTGTCGGGGTCTGCGAGCGGGGGGCTTATCGGAATCTGGGAGCCCCCTCAAATAAGGGGGCCCCCAGATACCGGCCCCCCACCCTAAGTGAATGGATATGGGGTACATTGTACCCCTACCCATTCACCTGGAGGCAAAGTGTTAAAGTTAATAAGCACACGACACAGGGTTTTTAAAATAATTTATTAGTCTGCTCCGGGGGCCCCCCTGTCTTCTTTAGCTCTTTTAGCAGGGGGGGCTTCTTCTTCCGCTCTCCGGGGGGGTCTTCTGCTCTCCGGGGGGTCTTCTCCGCTCTCGGGGGTCTTCTCGGCTCTCCGGGGGGGTCTTCTCCGCTCTCCGGGGGGGTCTTCTTCTATCTTCACCGATCTCCGCTGTTGACTCGGCGCACCCCGGTTCTTCTCGCGCTGTCCGGTGCCTTCTCCTTCAGCGCTGGCCGCCCGCTATATTCTTGTGTAAGCTCAGTTACTAGCAGGCGGCCAGCACGCTCTTCTGTGACGTCATCTTCTTCTCTTCTCTTGTTCTCCCTTCTTCCGATGTTGACCCGACGGCTCTTCTCGCTGCAATGACAGGTGCGCGGCTTGCATCCGACTTATATAGGCCTCACAGTCCCATCATGCTCCGGTACCTACCCACGTGGTACCTACCCACTTTGGTAGGTACCGGAGCATAAACAGGCACGGTTTAAACAAGAAAATATATAAAAACAATACAACTTACAAAGTTCAACCATTGAAAAACATGAGATGGGGTGATGTCACCCCTGAACAAGCCAAAATTTGAAGATGCACACAGTTTGTGTGGCAAAATGGGTATTTTTATCCTGATCCCATGCCAAATGTCAACATGTGCTATCTCCCATCATGGGGGAACAATGAACGTGTACCCCAATGGAGGGGTACAACCCCTTCTTTGCTACTTTAGTAGCGAGGAAGGGGTTGTACCCACAAAACATGGACATAGATATCCTGTGATGGCAGATAGCACATGTTGACACACTGTGTGCATCTTCAAATTTTGGCTTGTGGAATATCAAGTGCAAAATTGTAGAGGGGAAAAAAAAAACAAAAAAATGGGGGGGGGGGGGGGGGGGGGGTTTGGATTTTCAGTCTATTCGCCCCAAAATATCTATGATGTTTTTAAATTTATGCTCAATCACATTCATCCTATTCCTCATAATGTCCAGTTCACTACTACATTCCATTATTTATTGAATCAATATGTGTGCACTAGCACTTAAGAAAGGAGTAGTAGTAGTTTCTGCAACACCACCATGTTCATCCCCGAAAAAACAAACAAAAAAAACAGTATTATAAATATGCAGGCCTACATATCTTTACCTGAAGCTGTGGTGACAGACACTGACCTGTTGTGATAATCTCCACCTCTGCTTCCTCCACCCCTGCTTCCTCCACCTCTGCTTCCTCCACCTTTGCTTCCTCCGCATGCTGAGGTGTGGGGTTCCTGGCCTCCTCAGATTTGTGTCCTCCCATATCCCCTATGAAAATTAAACAAAGGGTATACTCACCACACAGATATTTGAGGGCAGAAATTGCAAACATTAGCTTGGAAGTGGGGTACAATTGTCTGTTTTAGCAGAGACCAAGATGAACACATGAGATTTTTGGATTTTAACAAAGCTGGACTTACCTTTTTTTCAAAGTTACACACATGGAGACACCCCAAAGTATACACTGTAGCAGCTGTGTGGGACACCCTAAAAAGGTTCTTCTGGTGGCCCACACTAGTGCACTAGTTGCTGAGTGTCCTCTCCTTTACACTGAATCAAGTTGGCATTTCACATTCTAGTAACAAACACATCATCTAGACAACAATGTTTATAATCGTTGTTTTAATACAAATAGGCATGACCACATGTGGTTTACCTGTATCTGCAAAATAAACTTGTGTTTTTGACTACGAACGATTATAAACTTGGGCCACTAACCTCTAAGTTGCCATTTTCAAATGTACAGCCAGTCAATCCAAGCACATGGAGCAAAACATGCAAGTAGAATAATCAAATTAGTAATAACACAGGAAAAATACTTACTTTTTTCCAGCATTTTTTTTATCTTCCTATACTGCTCCGGCTCCCTCAGTTTTAGGTCAGACCACCTTTTATGGAGCTGCTCCTTGGATCTCCTGATCCCAAATTTATGGTAAAGTTTTCTCACCACTTTGTCAATTATTTTTGACTTCCTGAGATTAGGGGTGTTGTATGGCCAATGCTTCCCATCGTAATCTTTTCTTCGCAGGATGTCCACCATCTCAGCAAATGACATATTAGTCGCCTTGTATCTTTTTTTTCCTGGATCGGGACGTTCCCGCATCTGGGCTTTCTTTGTTGGTACTTGGTATAACACGCACCTGTGTCACCGCCATGTCGTCGTCTTCCACTGTGCGTCGAACGAGAAGGGTGGGGAATATCAGAAAAAGACCGCCATGGGCAGCCGACGCAGGCAGAGTTTCACGCATGTGCAGGGTATATAATGATAATTACGTAACTACGTTGTGTGCGCGGAGTAAGTGCCGAATGTCTCAAATGAAGGTAACAATAAAACTTGGGCCATCAGTGGCCTATACTGATTCATGATTTTAAGGGCCTGTATTGGGATAAGATTAGGACAGTTTAAGCTGACCTAGTGTTTTAGTTTTGTGTTTTATCTTAAAGAAATAATGCACAAATTAACCGCTTGCCGACCAGCCGCCACAGTTTTTAATGTATTATTTTAACCACTTAAGACCCGGACCATTATGCAGGTTAAGGACCTTGCCCCTTTTTGCGATTCGGCACTGCGTCGCTTTAACTGACAATTGCGCGGTCGTGCGACGTGGCTCTCAAACAAAATAAAAAAAAGCCGCACTCCAAAAAACCTTGATGGTTGTCTTTAATTAAAAAAGGAAAAATGCACTACAAGTCACAGCACACCACACGGTAGTAAAACAGTTGATGCATTTCGCACTATAAATTAGTGCTGAATCACTCAGCTATGATTAACCACTAATTTATAGTGCAAAACACGTCAACTGTTTTACTCCTGTGTGGTGTGCTGTGACTTGTAGTGCATTTTTCCTTTTTTAAATAAAGACAACCATCAAGGTTTTTTGGAGTGCGGCTGTCCATATTTTCTTTTTCCATTTGTTGCATTGTGCATTGACAGCACCCTTGATCTCCTGAGACTACACTGATCATCCTAACACAATCCACCTGGAGTGGTAACTTTCTTTCTTCCCAAACAAAATTGGCGTCTATTTTTTCCCACAAATAGAGTTTCTTTTGGTGGTATTTTATCACCTCTGCGGTTTTAATTTTTTGCGCTATAAACAAAAATATGTAGAAGAATACGTATCGGCCTAAACTGAGAAAAAGCAATGGCCTAGATTCAAGAAGCAATTGCGTCTGCGTAACCATAGTTACGCAGCGCAATTGCTTACTTGCGCCGGCGTTACGAATGCTCCTGATTCAGGAACCTTGTTACGCCGACGGCAGCCTAAGATATGACTAGCATAAGGCTCTTATGCCAGTCATATCGTAGGCTGCATTCTTATGTTGGCCGCTAGGGGGCGTTCCCGTTGTGGTCAGCGTATAGTATGCAAATTGCATACTAACGCCGATTCACAACCCTACGCGAGCCCTGTGTACGCAGTTTACGTCGTTTGCGTACGTCGGGTTTCGCGTAAGGCTGCTCCTCCTAATAGCAGGGGCAGCCAATGTTACGTATACCCGTCGTTCCCGCGTCGGGAGGTTTAAATTTTACGTTGTTTGCGTAAGTGAATCGTGAATGGCGCTGGACGCCATTCACTTTGAAGCAAATGACGTCCTTGCGACGTCATTTGCCGCAATGCACGTCGGGAAAGTTTCCCCGACGGAAAAACTATGCAATTTTGAGGAGCGCCTACGCAAATTACGTGGCTACTGCTTCATGAATGAAGCGTAGTGCAGATAATTTGCGTAGGCACAGGGTAAAAAGCTGTACCTGAATCTACCCCAATGTTTTTTTTTATATATTTTTTGGGGATATTTATTATAGAAAAAAGTTAAAAATATAGAATTTTCTTCAAAGTTGTCGCTCTATTTTTGTTTATAGCGCAAAAAATTAAACCGCAGAGGTGATCAAATACCACCAAAAGAAAGCTCTATTTGTGGGAAAAAAAGGACGTCCATTTTGTTTGGGAAGAAAGAAAGTTACCGCTCCAGGTGGATTGTGTTAGGATGATCAGGGTAGTCTCAGGAGATCAAGGGTGCTGGCAATGCACAAGGCAACAAATGGAAAAAGAAAATATGGACAGCCGCACTCCAAAAAACTTTGATCGTTGTCTTTATTTAAAAAAAGAAAAATGCAGTACAAATCACAGCACACCACACGGGAGTAAAACAGTTGACGGGTTTCACACTATAAATTAGTGGTTAATCATAGCTGAGTGATTAAGCACTAATTTATAGTGCAAAACGCATCAGATTATTTATATCTCACACCATATAAAGGTTTACATATATAGCGATAACATTGTAGTGGCATTTCCAAAAGGATAATTAAAAAAAGAGAATAATTGGTGATATGAAGTCATTGATATAATAAGGTAGGTGTAGAGGTAGTCTTCGAACAACCACATTCATATGACAGTTGGTGCAGATATAGATAAAAGGAGGGGAAAGGAATGTCCAAGATAATCCAAGGGGTTGACCAGAATGGAAATGGTAATGTCTGAAAAACAATGCTCTGGAAGCTGATTTGAGGAATTATGCTTTATTCAACAGGTTAAGTCAATCAGTCAGAGGCTTGCCCCACTATGTGCAAGTAAGAATTTGTAGTTTTAAGGTGAATCCAAGTTCTCCAAGTAATTTTGAATTTCTGCCCAGTATTGTGAAATTTAGAGGTTGTGTTTTCCATTTGGAAGGTGTCATGGATTGGTTTACATCTACTTTAAAGCGGAGTTCCACCCAAAAATTGAACTTCCGCTTTAAGGGAAGGTGACCCCCTGACATGCCACATTTGGCATATCTTTTTTTTTGGAGGGGGAGCAGAAACCCTTTGCCACTTCCTCCCTCGGCACCACAGCGCCGGAAGAAAGGTCACCTCTCTCCCCTGCCTCTCAATCAATCATCTGGGACACATCACATGTCCCAGATGATTGCTTGGCCAATCACGGTGCGCTGCACGGCTTGCGCATGCGCAGTGCATGCCTAGATGTGAAGCCACAGTCAGGCGCCCACAGTAGTGATGCCCAGCGCCGCGCCACATAGCTGCGGGGGAGATGAGCGGGCTTCGTTCCCCCACATCGCTGGACCCTTGGACAGGTGAGTGTCCTTTTATTAAAAGTCAGCAGCTGCAGTATTTGTAGCTGCTGACTTTTAATATTTTTAATTTAGTAGGAACACTGCTTTAACTCTTTTTCATTATAGTTTTGACAACGATAGTGTACCTGTATCTGTAGATACAGGCCTTTTCTATTTGATTTCCAGAATTATTGTCAACAGTTTAACTCCTGAACATTCAAAAAGGTCTTGTCTTATTCTCCATTTTTTTTTAAGGGAAAGACAATATTTTGTGTGGGCATTAAAACTAATATCAATTATTTCTCAAGTGTTGTTTAATACCCTAAAAGACCTGTTTGTTAGGAAAAGATGATCATTTCTGTTTGCATGTGTTATGAAATAAATAACCTATTCTGAAGTTTTGCTCTGCTGTCACAATGTATTACATTTTGTCACATTACATAATGTAACAACTGTGACATTTTGTGTGAATCAAGTGCCCATTTTCAGAAAGGTACCCAGTTTAGTAATTGGATAGCCGTCATTTTCTAGTTATCAGAGGGCTGGCTGGACAGCTGGTTACTTTTCTATCCATTATATGTCAGTGCTATTAGGCATCTAGGCTCCTCTCTAAAATGATAGCTTTTCTTCCATAGATGCTTCAGAAAAGCTGTAAAATGCAGCTTTTTATAAATGTGTCCTGACATTAGGTAACGTTTTAAAGATAGACCTATACCAAAGGATGAATTCAGGCCTTCCCATATCTAAACATAAACACTAATACCACAAAATAGTTTGTGCTGAAGTTTATTTTCTTTCTTTCTTCTTCTGAGAGATTAATTAATACTGATATCTGGTAAAAGATTTTTTAATTTGTACTGGCAATGTGGTGGTGAAATTTTTATTTGTTTTGTGGTGAATAGCAGTCAGCATTTGTAGTTGGTAATGGCCACTTGGGTAAAATAATCAGGATTGAAGCTCTGGTATTTTCAATTATTAGCAATTTGTGGTGACAAACATAAGTGAAAAGTATTATTGGATTACAAATGATGTGTGTACTTTCGTTCATCAGTATTCATTCATATACAACAACATACCGTACATGAAAACAAAGTGGGGCAGATTCACGTACTGTACATCGGCGCATATTTGCGTTGGGCGTAGCGTATCTAAGATACACTACGCCGCCGTAAATTACTTTTTTTTTTGGAATCCTCAAAGAATTTGCGCCGTAAGTTACGGCGGCGTAGTGTATCTTTGGCGGCGTAAGGGCGCACAATTCAAATGGATGTGATGGGGGCGTGTTTTATGTAAATACGTTGTGACCCGACGTAAACAACGTTTTTTTTTAACGGCGCATGTGCCGTCCGTGGGGGTTTTTCCAGTGCGCATGCTCGAAATTAAACCGGAACAAGCCAATGTTTACGACGATGACGTCATTTTACGCAAATCCCTATTCGCGAATGACTTACGCAAACGACATAGAAAATTCAAAATTCGACTTGGGAACGACGGCCATACTTAACATTGAGTACACCTCATAATAGCAGGGGTAACTATACGCCGGAAAAAGCCGAACGCAAACGATGTAAAAAAATGCGCCGGCCGGACATACGTTCGTGGATCGCCGTAACTAGCTAATTTGCATACTAGACGCAGAATTCGATGGACACGCCACCTAGCGGCCGCCGAAAAAATGCACCTAATATCCGACGGCGTACTAAGACGTACGCCTGTCGGATCGATCCCAGATGCAGTCGTATCTTGTTTTGTAGATACAAAACAAAGATACGACGCGGGAACTTTAAAATTACGCGGCGTATCTATTGGCGTAATTCTTTTGTGGATCTGCCCCATAGTGTCTGTGTCATTACCCTGTATTAAAGTTTGCTAGATGAATGATAATTGAGTATACTATATGTCAGGGTGAACTTGGGTCAAGCTTGAGTTCTTGTTCTCTTTACACTTCAGAAACAGCCTCTCTCTACTCTCACCTACAAGGTGGAATTTGTTTCAAAGGTAGCTAGCTGCCCATGATGCCTTCAATAGGGTAGGGATAGCCTTAAAAGAAAAAAAAAGCATCCTTAGGTTTTCCCAATGCAGATATGCATACAGAGTGGCTATAAACACCATTAGGAAATGCATTATCTCTCACCTCTTTCCAGAGTGGTTCATTTTCACCCCTTTCCCTTGTATCCAGGAATGGTGAATCCTCCCCAAAGCCTTCCTCCAAAATATTCTCCTCATTGCCAGACCCACAATACTCCATCATATGTCTCCTTTTGTCTCCTGCTGCCTGTAAACCCAATTTATGAAATTTGAGCTGGGCACATATATCTGCAGTGTTTTGTTATCTCTCTTCAAAGAGCTAAGTCCCATAGCTCTTTGCTGAACCATTCCTCTGTTATCAGCCTGATAACTCCTGACAAATTCTCAGACACATTCAATAAAAGCAGCCTGAAATGTCTGTCAGGGGAGGTTGCTATAAATTGATTAGTAGGCAACTGGCCCTGTTACAAAACACCTCTGAGAGTCTCTGCCTATGAGGAGAGGGGGTGTGTGCCTTTCCTCCAATTAGCAATTTTAGCTATCTTGGCTGTATGCCCAGACACCACACTCTGTGTTAAACAGGAAGAAACTATTTCCTAACATGATCTAAACATTCTAAACCAGGGATATGCAATTAGCGGACCTCCAGCTGTTGCAAAACAACAAGTCCCATCATGCCTCTGACTCTGGTGTCATGCTTGTGGCTGTCAGAGTCTTGCTATGCCTCATGGGAATTGTAGTTCTGCAACAGCTGGAGGTCCGCTAATTGCATATCTCCGTTCTAAACAGTATATAAATGTGAAGACAGCAGATATTCATGTAAAACCTATATAGGGAGATTTTTTTCATCCCTGTGTATCATCTGAGGCTGTTCACTTCACTGGGTGTATGGAGGGTTTACACCCACTTTAAGGCAATCCACATGTTGGTAGAGAACAGTGAATTGCCTTCAGTGAAAAAAAAATGTTCTATCTTTTTATTTGGGTCTCACTCTGGGTACCTGCCACTGTGGTGCAACACATGTCACAAAAATAAGAACAAAAGATGATCAGGACAGCCGCACTCCAATCCAACGTAACTTTAATGTAAAAAACAGGAAACAGGCACTACAAGTCACTGCAACGGAACCTAGGACAGCAGACGCATTTCACACTAACTTCAGTGTTTACTCTTCCACAAAAATGGTGCAATAAAAAATATATACAATGCAATTTTAAGGGAAAGGTGGAACAGCGTGCATTAGAAGTCCATATAACATGTCCTCGGCATCAATAGATATGGTTATAATGCACATCTGAGGGGGGGGGGGGTAAGGAAAGGATACATCTGCACATATAAAAAGAATGGCTGCTATGTGCCCTTAAGATGGAGAGGAAGGGAGCCATAAAGGCTGCATTAGGGGTAAAAAAAAAAAAAATGTTAGCTATGCACCCTTGAGGAGGAGGAGCAAAGTGAATGCATTGGCAAGCCCAAAAAAATGGCTGCTTTGTGTTTTTGAGAATAATAAGAAAAAGGCCCAGAAATTTTAAATCGAAAAGAAATTGCCTACTGCTTTTGACTTGTCTCATTGAGGTTCTGCTCTTACTGAACTCTTTAATGTAGAGTCATGTTTTTTCTCATACATGTTGTACCCAAATGGCTGGTCAGCTTTGCCATGGCTGACATGCTGCAGACTACATTACTGCCAATCAGCAGTGGATATATTAAAGGCCCACACTGCAGAACTCTTGCTGCCTATTGAAGTGCTCATTTATGGTCCTGATTCTGGCCAATTTCTAAAAAACACATAATCAAAGTCTATATTTAGAATATTTTGGGAATAAATTGTGGTACCATGAAAAGAAAATCTCACCAACTATACCATGATTTTTTTTTGCCACTGCTCAAATGTTATGAAGTTGAGAGCTTTAATGTTTTGTTTTACTGGCATTTGCTGCTTTTTGTTTATTCAGCTGCTATGTGATTGTCTGGGATTGTGTGAGTTTGAAGAATTTTTTCTGCTGCCCTTGAAGTACTTTTTAACTGCCACAATAAATAGAGGTAGCAAAGCTGAAGATTTTATTCAGTACATTGTGTGCCACAAGATCCTCCAACACGACCCACTCCATTAGGTAAAAAAATAGTCTGATCTTGCCTTCCTATTTACACTCACCTCAACTTAGTCAACTCTTGGTAAGAGTTTGCATAAATATTAGTTGGGTGTAATTATAGTGGCAGAGAGACAACGTGGAGCAAAGTGTTTTGTACCTACTGCAGAGGGGGTCATATTGGAGCCTCTGTTTGCATGCACAAATGGAGCAACAGTTCCAGCGTGGGTTCCTATGTAGCAGATGTTAGCACGCTGTTCTTCTGAAAATGTGTTCATTGATTAGACAGTAAGGGCCGGATTCACAAAGAGTTACGCCGTCGTATCTTAGGGTGCAATAACGTATCTTCCGTTGATTTTGGCGTAGAATATGTAAATTACTAGATACGCCGATTCACGAACGTATGCTTGCCCGTCGCAGTAAAGATACGCCATTTCCGTAAGAGATACGCCGCGTAAAGATAAACCTGCCCCCTAGGTGGCGTAGCCAATGTTAAGTATGGCCGTCGTTCCCGTGTCGAAATTTTACGTCGTTTGCATAACTCGTCCGTGAATGGGGCTGGACGTAATTTACGTTCATGTCGAAACCAATGATGTCCTTGCGGCGTACTTTGGAGCAATGCACACTGGGAAATTCCACGGACGGCGCATGCGCCGTTCGTGAAAAACGTCAATCACGTCGGGTCACCAATAATTAACATAAAACACGCCCCCTCATCCTACGCCGCCATAACTTAGAAGGCAAGTGCTTTGTGAATACAGCACTTGCCTCTCTGACTTACGGCGGCGTAGCGTAAATACGATACACTGCGCCGCCGTAACAATGCGCGCCCCTACCTGAATCCGGCCCTTAATGTGGTAGAAGTGGGGGGTGGAGGTATGTTTCGGGATGATCAGGTAGAAGATAGAATACTGAAGCAAAAGTGAATGTCAGGGGGTCTAATAAAAAAATAAAAATAAATGTTCCTTTCCATCTAGCAGGGCTGGGTACTGAAAAGTTTACAGTGTTTTCCAAATTTGGTATAAAGTAGTACTGAGAAGGGTCAGGAGGCAGCAGTGAAAGCTATACAAAAGAGTTGAGATTGGTGTCAATGCCCACTTGTATGACATATAGGGCCTGATTTACTAAGCTATGTGCGCTGCGCTGGTTCATGCATTAATTAGTACTCCGGGTGGAGGCTTAATCAGGCGCATGAACCAGCGTAGCAGCCGGCGCATTGAAACTAATATGTAAAGCCGCGCCGAACTCCCTATAGAAGTCTATGGGAGAAATCAAAAGTGTTCATTTTAAAGGCTAATCTGCAAGTTTTGTCCTAAAAAGTGTTTGGGGACCTCAGTCCTGCCCCAGGGAACATGTATCAATGCTTTTTTTATTTTTTAAAACGGCCGTTTTTTCGGGAGCAGTGAAATTAATAATTCTTAAAGTGAAACAATAAAAGTGAAATATTCCTTTAAATTTCGTACCTAGGGGGGGTGTAATGTCAGCATGTGAAATAGCGCATTTTTCCCGCACTTAGAACTCCCCCTGCACAAAGTGACATTCTGAAGGAAAAAAGTCATTTAAAAATTCACACGCGGCTATAATGAATTGTCGGCTCTGACAATTCTAAAGGGATTCATTCATAAAACAAACAAAAAAATGTGTAGGGGTTCCCCCAAATTAAATTACCAGGCCCTTCAGGTCTGGAATGGATATTAAGGGGAACCCCGCCGTAAAAAACAAAAAAAAAAAAGACGTGCGGTTCCCGGCAAATATCCATTCCAGACCCTTCAGGTCTGGTGTGGATTTTAAGGGGAACTCCACCCCAAATTGAAAAAAAAAATGGCGTGGAGTCACCCTAAAAATCCACACCAGACCCTTATCCGAGCACGTTGACCTGGCCGGCCGCAGAAAAGAGGGGGGGACAGAGTGCGGCCCCCCCCCTCTCCTGAACCGCACCAGGCCACATGCCCTCAACATGGGGAGGATGTCCCCATGTTGATGGGGACAAGGGTCTCATCCCCACAACCCTTGCCCGGTGGTTGTGGGGGTATGCGGGCGGGAGGTTTATCAGAATCTGGAAGACCCCTTTAACAAAGGGGACCCCCAGATCCTGACCCCCCCCCTGTGTGAAATGGTAATGGGGTACATTGTACCTCTACCATTTCACCCCAAAAAAAATGTCAAAGTGATAAAAATGACAGTAGCCGGTTTTTGACAAATCTTTTAATAAAGTCTTCTTTTCTTCTTTCCTTCGGGGTTCTTCCGCTGCTTCTTCTCGTCCACATCTTGCCCGACATCTTCTTCTATCTTCTCCGTCCGTCCTTCCGCCTTCTGGTACCGCATCTTGCCCGTTGTCTTCTCCGTCCGCCTCCTCGTCCGCATCTTGGGTCTTCTGCGGTCTTCTTCTCGGTCCGCCACCTTCTCGTCCCCTGCGTTTGAATTGTAATTGGCCGCCGTTTTCCCGCTCCTGGGACCCGCCCCCCTCTGACGCCACAAGTAAACTCCTTAGAAGGTCATGTGCGTCAGAGGGGGGGCGGGGTCACATGAGTGTGACACGGCGGGAACTTCTTCTCCGGGCGGCGCGATTGAAATTGAATTCCCCCGCTGTGTGACGCTCTGCGACCCCGCCCCCCTCTGACGCACATGACCTTCTAAGGAGTTTACTTGTGGCGTCAGAGGGGGGCGGGTCCCAGGAGCGGGAAAACGGCGGCCAATTACAATTCAAACGCAGGGGACGAGAAGGTGGCGGACCGAGAAGAAGACCGCAGAAGACCCAAGATGCGGACGAGGAGGCGGACGGAGAAGACAACGGGCAAGATGCGGTACCAGAAGGCGGAAGGACGGACGGAGAAGATAGAAGAAGATGTCGGGCAAGATGTGGACGAGAAGAAGCAGCGGAAGAACCCCGAAGGAAAGAAGAAAAGAAGACTTTATTAAAAGATTTGTCAAAAACCGGCTACTGTCATTTTTATCACTTTGACATTTTTTTTGGGGTGAAATGGTAGAGGTACAATGTACCCCATTACCATTTCACACAGGGGGGGGGGTCAGGATCTGGGGGTCCCCTTTGTTAAAGGGGTCTTCCAGATTCTGATAAACCTC
This sequence comes from Rana temporaria, assembly GCF_905171775.1. NCBI lineage: Eukaryota > Metazoa > Chordata > Amphibia > Anura > Ranidae > Rana > Rana temporaria. The sequence continues at coordinate 63,574,796 of NC_053491.1, read as the reverse complement.
CCGCCCGCATACCCCCACAACCACCGGGCAAGGGTTGTGGGGATGAGACCCTTGTCCCCATCAACATGGGGACATCCTCCCCATGTTGAGGGCATGTGGCCTGGTGCGGTTCAGGAGAGGGGGGGGGGCCGCACTCTGTCCCCCCCTCTTTTCTGCGGCCGGCCAGGTCAACGTGCTCGGATAAGGGTCTGGTGTGGATTTTTAGGGGGACTCCACGCCATTTTTTTTTCAATTTGGGGTGGAGTTCCCCTTAAAATCCACACCAGACCTGAAGGGTCTGGAATGGATATTTGCCGGGAACTGCACGTCTTTTTTTTTGGGGGTTTTTACGGCGGGGTTCCCCTTAATATCCATTCCAGACCTGAAGGGCCTGGTAATTTAATTTGGAGGGACCCCCTTTTTTTTTTTTTTTTTAATGAGCAATGACTCTATTCTTTATAGCCATGAGTACTTTAACCACTTGCCCACCGGGTTAATTCTGGCACTTCTCTCCTTCATGTGAAAATCACAATTTTTTGGCTAGAAAATTAATCAGAACCCCCAAACATTATATATTTTTTTTTAGCAGACATCCTAGGGAATAAAATGGCAGTCATTGCAATACTTTTTGTCACACCGTATTTGCGCAGCGGTCTTACAAGCGCACTTTTTTTGGATAAAAATCACTTTTTTGAATTAAAAAATAAGACAACAATACATTTTGCCCAATTTTTTTCTATATTGTGAAAGATAATGTTACGCCGAGTAAAATGATACCCAACATGTCACGCTTAAAAATTGCGCCCGCTCGTGGCATGGCGTCAAACTTTTACCCTTTAAAAAACTCGATAGGCGACGTTTAAAAAATTCTACAGGTTGCATTTTTTGAGTTGCAGAGTAGGTCTAGGGCTAGAATTATTGCTCTCACTCTAACGATCGCGGCGATACCTCACTTGTGTGGTTTGAATACTGTTTTCATATGCGGGCGCTACTCGCGTATGCGTTTGCTTCTGTGCGCGAGCTCGTCGCGACGGGGCGCTTTAAAATTTTTTTTTGGGGTTTTCTTATTTATTTTTATTTAGTTTTATAATGTTTTACACTGAAATAAAAAAATAAAAAAAAAATTATCAGTTTTCTTCCTATTACAAGGAATGTAAACATCCCTTGTAATAGGACTAGTGTGTGACAGGTCCTCTTTATGGAGAGAGGCGGGGTCAATAAGGCTGGAAAGCATGGTATTGAAAAAAAAAAAAAAAGATCTCATGCTTTCAGCTGCAATCATGTTCGTTCACCACAGTGGTGTAGTGTATAGCACTTTGACCTAGCAGCAAAAGAGTCGTTGGTTCGAATCCCGCCCGTGACAGCATCTGCATGGAGTTTGCATGTTCTCCCTGTGCCTGCGTGGGTTTCCTCCCACAATATAAAACACGCTGTAAATCGGTTCCGGTCTAAATAAGCCCTAATATGCAGTAGTATATTAAGGTTTGGTTCTGCCCTAGGCCTGACTACATATCTGCACCTCCTAATAGAAAAATGACCCACCCCTTCCTGTCAAGGTCACACCCTGTTTTTGTATAACCCCGCCCAGTAATTTTCAGGGGACCCACACACTAGTTCTGGGGGGGCACTGGATTCCCTTAACCACTTCCATACCAGGCACTTACGCACCTTCCCGCCCAAGCCAATTTTCAGCTTTCAACACTGTCGCACTTTGAATGGCAATTGCGCGGTCATACAACACTGTACCCAAACAAAATTGGCGTCCTTTTTTCCCCACAAATAGAGCTTTCTTTTGTTGTTATTTGATCACCTCTGCGTTTTTTTTTTGCGCAACAACTAAAAAAAGACTGCAAATTTTGAAACAAAAAAACCTTTTTCTTTTTTTAGGTTAATTTTTTTGTAAATAAGTTTTTCTCTTTCAATTACGGGCACTGATATGGCGGCACTGATGGGCCCCGATGAGATGGCACTGATGGACATCGATGAGGTAGTACTGACGGCACAGATGAGGTGGCATTGATTGGCGGCGCTGCTATGCGGCACTGATGGGCACTCATAGGCGGCACTGATGGGCACTCATGGGCGGCACAGATGGGCGGCACTTATGGGTGGCACTGATGGATACTTATGGGCGGCACTTATGGGTGGCACTGATGGATACTTATGGGTGGCACAGGTGGGCACTGATAGGTGGGCACTGTGCATGGATGGGCACTGTGGGGTGGCACTGATTTTCCCAGTCAGTGCCCATTTGTGGGCACTGATTGGCATCTTTTTTCTTATTTTTTAATGCTTTTTGTTTTTTTGTTCTATATTTTTTTTGTTTTTGCACACCCTGGTGGTCCAGGGTGGGCATCCCTGGTGGTCCAGTGTGGTGATCCGAGGGGGGGCTGCGCTGATAAACAATCAGCGCGAACGCCCCCTGTCAGGAGAGCCGCCGATCGGCTCTCCTATACTCGCGTCTGTAAGACGCGAGTGAGGAAGAGCCATCGATGGCTCTTCCTGTTTACATCGTGATCAGCCGTGATTGGACACGGCTGATCACGTGGTAAAGAGTCTCCGTCTCCGTGAGAGACTCTTTACCGAGATCGGAGATGCAGGGTGTCAGACTGACACCCCGCATCACCGATCGCCGCGCTGCGTGCCCCCACAGGCGCGTGCGGCATGAAATCCTGCAGGACGTCCTGTCAGGATTGTGTAACCACTTCCCGGACGTAAATCGGCCATAGGCTGGGCGGGAAGTGGTTAATTTGCATAGTTTTTCTCTCACTTCCTGTTTGGCTATGGGGCAGGAAGTGAAGGCAAATCTCCCCAATTGGACACAGATAATACAAAATAAACTGACAGGGCCTATAACCCTCCCTCACTCTATCCAAAATGAAAGAAAATAAAACTTGTTGATTATAGTTCTTGTCAGGGGCGGACTGACCATTGAGTCACTCGGGCACTGCCCGAGGGCCCCATGCCACTAGGGGGCCCCATCCGGGTTGCCAGGCTCAGTAAAACCAGGGACATTATGTAAAAATCTGTGTTTTTTTTAGATCTGTCCCTGATATGTCCGAAAATGACATGCTTTTAATGTGAATATCCCAAGATTTTAGCTGCCCGCCTCTGCACTACCTCCTGGCGTGGTGGTCATCTGTAAGCCAGAGGGGCCCCATAATCTTCTATTGCCCGGGGGCCCCATGAGTTGTCAGTCCGCCCCTGGTTCTAGTTTAAGCACAAATTTCATAGAGTTTTATTGAGAGCCCTAAGAAAATATAACCATGCCAATAGGCCAGGATAGAGCGTTGCTAATATGTAGGAATGTGTGTGTTAGAGCACCCCACCCAATGTTAACTAAAAAATTATTAATTTGCAAATAAGTATTATCTGCTCATTTTTTTGGGGATGTCTGCACCCCTGATAGTGACAACATTTGTGAGGTGTCTTCACCCTTTCAAATTCATTCACTTCCTGTCACATAGCCAAACAGGAAGTGAGGGTAAAACCTTACTAATATATTTTCTTGTGGACACAGATCAATCTAAATAGTTTCCCATTATGTAAATTGCACTCTAGCATTTTGCTGTGTACACCCCAAATTATTAGGGATCTTGGACTTTGGGGTCCATTTACTAAAGGCAAATCCACTCCTACAAGTGCAAAGCAAGGAAGAAAGAAAACAAAACAACTTTGCTTCTACAGGATTGGATGTTAAAACCATCAGTGCTTCCTCTCTGATTTTCAGCAACTATGCTTGTACTGCAGAGTGGCTTTGCCTTTACTAAACCCCAAACTAAATAATCATTTGGGGCAGGGATCCTCAAACTACGGCCCTCCAGCTGTTGTAGAAATACACATCCCATGAGGCCTTGTAATGCACTGACATTCACAGACATGACTAGGCATGATGGGAATTGTAGTTCCTGAACAACTGGAGGGCCGTAGTTTGAAGACCCATGATTTGGGGTGTACACAGCAGTGCTGGAGTGCAATTTGCTTAATGGGGACACTAGTTAGATTGACCGGTGTCCCCAAGAAATGACACTGGTAGGGTTTTAACCTCACTTCCTGTTCAGCTGTGTGACAGGAAGTGAAGCCAATTTTAAGAAAAGGGACACAAAGCTCAACACAAAAATAAAAAAACACAAAGCAGGGGTTCTAACACTCACTTGGCTTCCCTCAAACACCCACAATTTGAATAGGATTGCCTTGCGCTAGATTTAAGCACAGTGCTGTAAATCAGCACGTCAAGCCTGTCCACCAATAGCAAACCCCCCCCCCCCACAGGCCATGTTTGCAGGTTTTCCTTCATCTTGCACATGTGCTTTAAAATAGTCTGGACAGCAATTCTTGATAAGAGAAATCCCCAAAACATGTCCTGTCGGGGGTACTTGAGGGCTGAGGACCACTGCAGAAAAAATAAAATACTTACCAGTTTTTGTCTTTAAAGTCATGGGGAATAAACATGGCAAACATTTCATGATTACACACCAGGAAAGAAGCTTAGACAAAAATCACACATAATTTGTTAGGCCCAAACCTAGTTCAGCTGCAGCTGTCAACATATGTAGCATGAAAAAGTAACAAAAGACAAACTTAACAATTTTAAAGTAATTTTTATTGGTCAACAAAACAAGGAAAGCAAAAAAAGACAAACAAACAAAAATACATTTCAAAATTCTAATTAACCATAGCTTTACACATTTTTCATAAAATAAGGCCACATAGACAAATACATCAAAGTGAACATTATTTAAAAATAAACCAAAACCATTGGCAAAATAAAACAAAACCCATGCAACAAACCACATTTGTGTTTAGCAACAGCATTTCTGCCAGCCTGCCCCTTCTGAGGGCAGCTGAGGACTGATCGATCCAAGCTTTTTATAACAGTGCTAGTAATGAAGCAATTGAAATCACATGACCAAATTGCAGTCTCTAGTTTGGGTGAGCTTGTAATTGGGCACACCTGCAATTAATCCAAACCACGCTCTATGAGCATCCAATGAGTGTTTTTCACCTTTTAAAAAGAAAGGATATTTTTTTTCTAAGTGTTTGAGCATGCTCAGTTCATCACACATGTAGGAACCAAGCTGCAATGGAATGAGAGCTTTTTTTTTTTGTTTCCCCTGATCTGATGCTTTCCAGCCTGAAGGGGAGGTGTTAAAGACAGAAGTAAACACGCACATTTAATAATCTATTTGTGTGAAAAAAAAGGTTGCCAATTTTGTTTGGGAGCCACGTCGCACGACTGCGCAATTGTCAGTTAAAGCGACGCCGCGCCGAATCACAAAAACTTGCCCGGTCATTGACCAGAAATATGGTCCGGGCTCAAGTGGTTAAAATTTAACAAAACACAAAAGTGAGCCCAATTTTTGGGGATAATGTGAAAGATGATGTTACACTGAGTAAATAGATACCTTACATGTCACGCTTTACTATTGGAAACACTCCTGCAATGGGGCCAAAATGAATTCCGTGAATATCCCCATAGGCGACCTTTTATATTTTTTTCCATGTTACCAGTTTATAGTTACAAAGAAAGTCTAGTGGTAAAAGTATTGCTCTCGCTCTAACGCACGCGTCAATACCTCACATGTGTGGTTTGAACGATGTTTATATATGTGGGCGGGACTTGCGTAAGTCCCGCCCACATATGTAAAAAATATTTTTACTTTTTGCTATAATAAATATCCCCAAAAATATATATTCAAAAAACTAAAAAACCCCTCAGTTTAGGCCGATACGTATTCTACATCTTTTTGGTTCCAAAAATTCGCAAATAGCGTTTAGTGTTTGGTTTTTGCAAAAGGTATAGCGTCTACAAATTTATTTTTTTTGTTGTTTTAACTAGTTATTGGGGCGATCAGCGATTTTTTATCGGTACTGCGACATTATGGCGGACACATCGAACACTTTTTTGGAACCATTGGCATTTTTCTAGCGATCAGTGCTGTAAAAAAATGCATTGCTTACTCAAAAAATGCCACTGGCAGGGAAGGGGTTAACACTAGGTGCGAGGGAGGGGTTAAATATGTTCCCTGGGTGTGTTCTAACTGTAGGGGGGGGGGGGATGGGACTGACATGTGTAAATGACAGATCGCTGTTCATGAAGGGGAACTCCAGACCCCCCCCAAAAAAATAAGGTGGGTTCCCTCCAGGTGCATACCAGGCTCTTAGGCTTGGTCTGGAACATAAGGGGTTAAACCGGGGCCCAAAAAAATAGCGTGGGCCCCCCCCCAAGATCCAAACCAAGCCCTTATCCCAGGCACGCAGTCTGGTCAGACAGGAATGGGGGTGGGGACGAGCGAGCGCCCCCCTCCCTCCTGAGCCATACCAGACCACATGCCCTCAACATGGGGGAGTGTGTGCTGTGGGGGAGGGGGGCACTGCCCCCCCACCCCAAAGCACTCTTGCCCCCATGTCGATAGGGACAAGAGCCTCTTCCCGACAACCCTGGCCGTTGGTTGTCGGGGTATGCGGGCGGAGAGCTTATCAGAATCTGAGAGACCCCTTTAATAAAGGGGTCCCCAGATTCCGGCCCCCCACCCTATGTGAATGAGTATGGGGTACATCGTACCTCTACCCATTCACATGGGGGAAATGTAAAGTAAAAAAAAAACACCACACAGAATAAAATATTTTATTAATCTGCTCCGGAGCCCCCCCTTTCTTCTTTAGCTCTCTTAGAAGGGGGGGTTTCTTCTCTCCCGATCTTCCGCCGGGACCCTGGGCTTCGGTGATTTCTGCCGGGGGAGGGCGCCATCCCTCGGTCCTCTCCGGAGCCTTCCGCCGGATGCCCCCACCCCATTTAAGCTCTTTTTCATTAGGGAGGGGCATCCGGACTTCGGGGTCTTCTGCCGGGGGATGGCGCCTATCCCCCGGTCTTTTCCGGTGCCTTCCGCCAGGGTTCCGGTCTTCCTGGTCTTCTGCCGGGGGTGCGCCAACTCCCCGGTCTTTTCTCTTCTGTCTTCTCTGCTCCCTCTTCTGCCTGGCTCCCCCGCGGAGCCAGGGCTTTCTTCCGTCTTCTTTCTTCTCTCTTCCTTCTTCTGCCTGTCTCCTCCGGGAGCCCAGGGCTTGTCTCCGCTGTCTTCTTCCTTCTCTTCCATTCGATGTTGACACGACGAGGTTCCGCGCTGACATGCCGTGTCAGCGGCGGGCATGGACTTATATAGGGTAATGCCACCATGTGACCTCAACCCATGTGACATCACATTCCCTGGGCATGATGGGAATGTGATGTCACATGGGTTGAGGTCACATGGTGGCATTGCCCTATATAAGTCCATGCCCACTGCTCAGACGGCATTCCAGCGCCGGACCTCGTCGTGTCAACATCCAATGGAAGAGAAGGGAGAAGACAGCGGAGACAAGCCCTGTGCTCCGCGGAGGAGACAGGCAGAAGAAGGAAGGGAGAAGAAAGAAGACGGAAGAAAGCCCTGGCTCCGCGGGGGAGCCAGGCAGAAGAGGGAGCAGAGAAGACAGAAGAGAAAAGACCGGGGAGTTGGCGCACCCCCGGCAGAAGACCAGGAAGACCGGAACCCTGGCGGAAGGCACCGGAAAGACCGGGGGATAGGCGCCATCCCCCGGCAGAAGACCCCGAAGTCCGGATGCCCCTCCCTAATGAAAAAGAGCTTAAATGGGGTGGGGGCATCCGGCGGAAGGCTCCGGAGAGGACCGAGGGATGGCGCCCTCCCCCGGCAGAAATCACCGAAGCCCAGGGTCCCGGCGGAAGATCGGGAGAGAAGAAACCCCCCCTTCTAAGAGAGCTAAAGAAGAAAGGGGGGGCTCCGGAGCAGATTAATAAAATATTTTATTCTGTGTGGTGTTTTTTTTTTACTTTACATTTCCCCCATGTGAATGGGTAGAGGTACGATGTACCCCATACTCATTCACATAGGGTGGGGGGCCGGCATCTGGGGGCCCCCTTATTAAAGGGAGCTCACAGATTCCGATTAGCCCCGCCCGCATACCCCGACAACCAATGGCAAGGGTTGTCGGGAAGAGGCTCTTGTCCCTATCGACATGGGGGCAAGAGTGCTTTGGGGTGGGGGGGCAGTGCCCCCCTCCCCCACAGCACACACTCCCCCATGTTGAGGGCATGCGGTCTGGTACGGCTCAGGAGGGGGGGGGCCGCTCGCTCGTCCCCTCCCCCATTCCTGTCCGGGCCAGACTGCATGCTTGGGATGAGGGCTTGGTTTGGATCTGGGGGGGACCCCCGCGCCGAATCGGCGCGGGTTTAACCCCTCACGTTCCGGACCAAGCCTAAGAGCCTAATGTAGCCCTGAAGGGGGACCCGCGCCGATTTCAAGTTTGAAATTTGGCGCCGAGTTCCCCTTCAGGGCTGAAAACAGCTCGGAGATTCCCGTGCGCCGCGTCACGCAGCGCATTCACGGGTACGCCGCTTGGTATTTACCAAGATTTTCACGGCGTACTGACAGGGCGCACGGGAATCCCTGACTTTTCTCTCTGCGCATGCCCAGTATGCAAATGAACCTCCCGAGGTTCAGGCGCACTGTGCAAGCGTACGGGGATCTGTTTTCAAAAAACACTTTCCCTTTCAATTCGGCCCGCCAAACACTTCAAAACACATGTCACTTCACTTCCCCTGCATCCCCCCACCTCCCCCCTTAATAAACTCCCGCCCGAACCCCCGCAATTTATAGTTTAATGTGCCATTAGTAACTAGGGAAATACACTGCACTAGCAGCGTATTTCTTTAGTAAATGGCCAAACGGCTGCTACTCCTGCTTTTACTCCATGAGTCATGGAGTAAAGGCTTGGTAAATCAGGCCCATAGTTATTTTTCCTCTTCTTTTAATCACTTTCTGACCACCCTATAGCAGTTTTATTGCTACAGGCTGGCAGCTGTGCACAGACTTGATGTCTGCCTGCCCCCGCTGATCATTCGGTACAGAAACAGAATGGCAATCTGCCTATGTAAACAAGGCAGATTACCGTTCTGTCAGTAGGGAAGGCATGGATCCTGTGTTCCTGCAAAGCAGGGACAAGAAACCATATCTTCCCCTAGTAAAAGAACCTCCCACACTGTACAAAAACACAGGTTAGGCACACAGTTAACCCTTTGATCGCCCCTGATATTAACTCCTTCCCAGCCAGTCATATTAGTACAATGACAGTGCATATTTTTATCACTGTATTAGTGTCACTGGTTCTCAAAAGAGTGTCAAAAGTGTCAGTGTCCGATTTGTCCCCCACAATACCACAGTCACTGATTTTCACCATTACTAGTAAAACATAAAAAATAAATCCAGAAATCCAGTGCCTTGAAAAAGTATTCATACTCCTTGAATATTTCCACATTTTGTCATGTTACAACCAAAAACATAAATGTTTTTTTGGGGGATTTTATGTGAAAGACCAACACAATGTGGCACGTAATTGTGAAGTAAAAGGAAAATGATTTCAAAATGTTTTACAAATAAATATGTGGAAAGTGTGGTGTGCATTTGTATTCAGCCCCCTTTACCCCTAACTAAAATCGAATGGAACCAATTGCCTTCAGAAGTCACGTAATTAGTAAATAGAGTCCACCTGTGTGCCATTTAATCTCAGTATAAATAATGCTGTTCTGCTAAGCTCTCAGAGGTTTGTTAGAAAATCTTAGTGAACAAACAGCATCGTGAAGACCAATAAGGTCAGGGAAATTTGTGGAGAAGTTTAAAGCAGGTTTAGGTTATAAAAAAAATCCCAAGCTTTGAACATCTCATGGAGCACTGTTCAATCCATCATCTGAAAATGGGAAGAGTATGGCACAACTACAAACCTACCTAGACATGGCCGTCCACCTAAACTGACAGGCTGGGCAAGGAGAGCATTATTCAGAGAACCAGCCAAGGGGCCCATGGTAACTCTGGAGGAGCTGCAGAGATACACAACTCAGGTGGAAGACTCTGTCCATAGGACAATTATTAGTTGTTCACTCCACAATTCTGGCCTTTATGGAAGAGTGGCAAGAAGAAAGCCATTGTTAAAAAGAAAGCCATAAGAAATCCTGTTTTGCAGTTTGCCAGAAGCCTGTGGGGAATGCAGCAAACATGTGGAAGAAGGTGCTCTGGTCAGATGACAACCAAAATTTAAAACGATTTGGCCTAAAATAAAAACGCTATGTGTGTGGAAAACTAACACTGCACATCACCCCGAACACACCACTTCTTCCCCTCTACCATGAAACATGGTGGTGTGGCAGAATAATGTTGTGGGGATTTTTTTTCTTCAGCAGGACAGGGAAGCTGATCAGAGTTGATGGGAAGATGGATGCCAAATACAGGGCAATCTTACAAGAAAACCTGTTAGGGCCACGTACACACGGTCGGTCCAAACCGATGAACCGGTTTATGAACTGATGGTGGTGTACGCACATCAGACCATCAGTCTGCTTCAGCGGTGAAACCGATGAAAACGGTCCATCAGACCATTCTCATTGGATGGATCGACCGTGTGTACGCTGCCTCAGAGTCTCCAAAAGACCTTAGAATGGCAGAGGTTCACCTTCCAACTAGACAACAACCCTAAATATACAGCCAGAGCTACAATGCAATGGTTTAGATTAAAGCATTGGCCCAGTTAAAGTCCAGACCTAAATCCAATTGAGAATCTGTGGCAAGACTTGAAAATTGCTGTTCACAGAGCGCTCTGCTCCCAAATTTTTTTATCTGAATATGGTAACTATGATGGTGCCACATCCTGATAGTTAATGCAAAAATGGAAGGGACTTTTAAGAAAAGCACCACTATAACAAAATATTTGTAAAATACACATGGTTAATTTTATTATATTGAATATAATATTAAAACAGTATTTAAAAATACATGCAACAGTGAATGCATAGTTACATAGTTACATAGTTAGTCAGGTTAAAAAGAGCACAAGGTCCATCCAGTTCAACCACAAAAAATAAACAAACAAAATAAAAAAACACAATACAATCCCATACACCCAACTCCATACCCACAGTTGATCCAGAGGAAGGCAAAAAACCCCAGCAGAGCATGATCCAATTTGCTACAGCAGGGGAAAAAAATTCCTCCTGATCCCCCGAGAGGCAATCGGATTTACCCTGGATCAACTTTACCTACAAATCTTAGTACTCAGTTATTTTATGTACATTAGGAAATAATCCAGGCCTTTCTTAAGCAATCTACTGAGCCTGGCCAGACCACCTCTGGAGGGAGTCTGTTCCACATTTTCACAGCTCTTACTGTGAAAAAAACTTTCCGTATTTGGAGGTGAAATCTCTTTTCCTCTAGACGTAAGAGTGCCCCCTTGTCCTCAGTGTTGACCGTAAAGTGAATAACTCAACACCAAGTACACTGTATGGACCTCTATAATTTGTACATTTGATCATATCCCCCCTAATTCTCTTCTTCTCAGAGTGAATAGGGTTAGTTTCTTCTAATCTTTCCTCATCAACAGTGAAACATGCACAATTTACACAAGGTGATGAAACTTTCTTCATGCAAAGAACACTCCATATCCCAAATTGTGGGTACCCATTATACTTTGGACTCATGGGTCTTTGTCTGGGGGTTCTCAAGAGAAACAGATTGAACAACTGTCAAAAAATATAAAGAGTGGTAAGTATCATAAACACATATAAGTACGCATAAAGACATGTATATAGAAAGATATGTCAAAATAAGGCAACTTACTACATAAAGCACAGAACGCACACATGCAACAGCACAAGGATCACTTAAAGCTTCCACAGTCGAACACAATTCAGAGGACATAAACCTAATAAATACTAAGGGCCTCAATAACAAATAAAGTTTTATAAACTGGAAAACTGGAAGTACTGGGCATCCAATCTGTAATGGACACATATATTACACACAAGAGCTACAAAAATACTTACTTCAATTTTGACATTTATCTTTCCCCATAGTCACATGGGTAATGGAAAATTACCACCAGTATGCAACATAGGATGGGAGGGTGGGTCACAAATACATGGCCATTGGGAAGATCCCCTCACAACCTCCCTGTGAAATTGTTTGATTCTTATCCCAGATACTATTTCGGCCTGTAGGCTGAGCAAACGATTTCTCCATGAACATCTGTAATCCTATGCAAATAATCCCAAAATAAGGGCAAATCAATACCAACATCTATAACTGTAGATCCACTGAGGTTAGCAAAATAAAAAGCAAATAACAAAATGGTTTACCAAGGAGTAGAACACAATGGTCTCCTGGATTGCATGCGTGATGGAAGATTCAGCAATCTATCTCTCACTAACCAAAGCACCTTAATAAAGCATAGCAAAAAGGCAGGAGCGATGTCATGCACCAATAAAAAAGCCAACCCACCCATTTGCATGCCACACAAGCAAGGTGGCAATCAGCCTACCTGGACTAAGGTGATACTCAAAGCAGGAAAAGCCCTGCTAGTGTACGCGTGTAGCATGCTTGTCCACATTTGGCATGTAATAGAGCTGCCATAGTGTCACCCACCTCACGCCGTAGAAATGGTGGAGCTGTGATTTTCCGGTAGCGACAAATCCACAGTGAGTGCATCAAGAGATGTGGAGGTGCTAGCACATGATGCGCAAACTCAGGACCCAGGTGGCACACAGAAAGTGCATCACTGAGTGTCCAAGGCTGCACAACATCTCCACGGCCATCTAGTGGTCAAACCAAACTGAGCCAGGGTGGAAAATCCACCAGATGGAACTGCAAGTGGATAAGGAGAAAGCCCCGGTTACAGGGCAAGCCTATACAAGGGCCACCTGTGCTGGGAATGGATTCTTACAATGGAGGCAAAGCGAGAGAGCCACTACATGTATGCATCCTGCACCAGAGCATAAGTGCATTAAACATACTGACAATTCTGCCACCGCTGTCTAAATGCATAACACTAGTGCACAACATGTGCCTCCATTGTGGGGACACTCATTCTTTAGTGTTAGGACCGCAGATTACCACAGTGTCTTGGCGTGGCTCTGTGGCTCACGCATGCATTTTCAAATGCGTGCAGACAAAACCCCTGTTTTTAACGCATGCTGTTAGACAGGTTAATTGGTTGTTCTGCGAGCTGGTCGGTAAGTAGGCTTGGTTTTTCCCTGGACATTCCCCAGGTTTTGTTGTTAACAATTTACAGCAATGTTTTTTCTTCAACAAAATTATTGAAACATAAATAGAATATTAATCATACCCATGCCTAATAAAAAAAAAAAAAAAAAAAGGAGAAGGAGGGAAAGAAGGGAGGGGAAGTTTTAAAAATGAAAAAGAGAGAGCAAAAAAACATACAACAGACACAATATAAAGGCCCAGAGGACTGTTGGCTTTGAGGCCAAAAATCCAATAGGATTCTCTCTGCAGAACCCACCTGTTCCAGTCACCACCTCTAAGGTCTGGATCCACGTATTTCAAAGCCCAAAATTGGAGCTCAGGAACATGGTAGTCATGCATGTTGACCACAAGATGACCGATAGGAGAGAAAATATTCCCATTTTCGGCAGCATGAGTGTGATCATATATTCTCCTCCAAAACTTGTGAATGGTCTTGCCAATAAAAAATGCGCCACAAGAGAACATCATGATATATATGACACCAGTAAGTTGGCAATCCACATGTCTTTTGGGGCAAAATATATGTCCATTCAGGAGGGAAGGAGTTGTATTTGAACAAATGTATTTGCAATAATTGCATGAGCCACAAGGAAAGGTGCCTGCCATAAATTGTGTAGTGGGCAATTTCATTCTAGCCGTGAAGCTACTAGAAACCAACCTTTGGCAAAGCGAACAGGCTCACTTGAAGGTAATTTGAGGATGTGGAGAAACAATCTTAGCTATTTTTGGATCACATAAAATCCCCATTTCTTTAAGTTTCTTGGTTGTAACATGACACAATGTGGAAAATTTCAAGGGGTATGAATACTTTTATGTATATCCCATAGTTTGTAGACGCTATAACTTTTGCGCAAACCAATCTATATACGCTTATTGGGATTTTTTTTACCAAAAATATGTAGCAGAATACATATTGGCCTAAATTTATGAAGAAATTATATTTTCTTGATTTTTTTGATTGGATGCGCTTTTTAGCAGAACCTTTTTTCTTTAAATTGGCCGTGTTTTTTTGTTTATAGCGCAAACAATAAAAAACGCAGAGATGATCAAATTAAAGCTCTATTTGTGGGAAAAAAGGACATAAAATGTATTTGTGTACAGTGTCGCATGACCGCACAATTTTCAGTTAAAGCAACGCAGCGCTGTAGCGCAAAAAATGACCTGGTCCTGAAGGGAGGTAAATATTTCAGAGCTAAAGTGGTTAAAAAGTACATTTAATTTTAACTTTGTGACATAGTGACAGAGTCATTTCACATTAGGTTTAAAGGTGGAGGGCAACTTTAATAATATAAAATAGTGCAGCAGATAGTTCAGGTAGAGTCCAGGTAGAGTCCAGGTAGAGTATGCGTAATGTAAGCTTTGTTTAAAATGCCTGTTCGCAAAATTAGGAGAGCCTGATGTTTTGGTGCATTAGGAACTTTATAATTTTATTAGTACTACAAAATCTGGATCAGTGATGATATATAACACTGAAGAAAACTGGAATTTTTTTTCATAAGTTTTTAAAATGTAATTTAATAGGGCATTTTATGGAGGCCTAAAAAAGGAATTTATGCTCTTTTGGATCTGTTATTCTCAAACAATGCAGAGCTCAGTGCCAGGAATAATAACATGATTTAATTTAATCTAAGTTGTAGACAACAAGCACATACTGAAAAGACAAAAACACTTACTTTTAAGAGAGCCAATATCCTGATGTTGAGGGCTGCTTTCCAAAACTTAGACTGAGAAAATATTGTCAGCAAAAGATAGAACATGAATGGGAGAGTTTCAAATTGATTTTGTGCAAACACATTATAAAATGTATTTCTGTGAGCAATAACTTTAAAAGGTTAAAAACAAAAACTGTCGCAAAAGCTCCGCTTAAACGTTCAATTCATATTCGGAATTCATCTTATGTTTTTTTTCTGTTTGAATTTACCAATTTTTTTTTCAATTCGAAATGTTGAAATCAATACATTTTTAATCGGTCAAATCAAAAACTTTAGATTTTTTTTCTCGATTTGAATATGGCACAGTGAACAAACAAAAATAAAAATCTTCATCAAATGACTACAATGACTCTTTAACCACTTCTGTAGCGGCTCACGCGGATAGAAGTCAGCACTTAGAAGAGATATATCATTGTTATGGCAGCAGCTAGCTACCATAACCCCAGTATCCTCTTTTTCAGTGAGTGGTCTGGTTTCCAATAAAAGTGGCCTCTGCGGCAAGTTAGCTGCGAGATCACTTTTATCGGTGGCGGGAGAGGGGCTCCTCCTCCCACCACTCTCCGTTGCCCTCCGCTGCTTACCGTATCCGCCGGCAGTGGCGAGGGTGGTCGGATCCTTCTTGGTGTTGGGTATGTAGACGAGTCAGGGAAAGATGGCCCCCCCACCCGTCACCATACCATTGCAGGGTGGAAGCAACGTCAAAACGTCACTTCCGCCCATAGCTCTTAAAGGGACATTTTTTATTTATTTTATTCAAATAACACATTTTTTTATTGTTTTTTTATTGCATTCTAGTGTAAATATGAGATCGGAGGTTTTTTTGACCCCAGATCTCATATTTAAAGAGGAGTTCCACCCAAATTTGGAACTTCCTCTTAACCCACTCCTCTCCCCCTTACATGCCACATTTGGCATGTAATTTTTTTGGGGGGGAGTGGGGGCTTCAGCACGAGTGGGACTTCCTGTCCCACTTCCTCCTTCCTGTAGGCGACTAAGCTTAATCGCCTTCAGGAAGTGGCTGCTGTAGGCGATCGCCTAGGACACGTCACAGGTCCTAGGCGATCTCCTGGCCAATTACACGGCGCGGCTCCGGGCCGCGCCGCTCGCGCATGCGCAGTGCCGCTCGCGCATGCGCAGTGGGTGCCCGGCCGTGAAGCCGAAAGCTGTCACGGCCGGGTGCCCACACTGAAAATGAAGACGCCGGCCGGGGAGGGGGGGAGAGGAGCGGAGCCCCGGCCGGCGCGTCGCTGGAGCGCTGGAGCAGGTAAGTGCCTGTTTACTAAAAGCCAGCAGCTACACTTTTTGTTGCTGCTGACTTTTAATAAACATACAAATGGCTGGAACTCCCCATTAAGAGGTCCTGTCATGCTTTTGTTCCATTACAAGGGATGTTTACATTCATTGGAATAGGAATAAAAGTGACAATTTTTTTTTTAAAAGAACAGTGTAAAAACAAAACAAAAAGTCAAATAAATAATAAAAAAAAAAAGTTAACGAGCCCTGTCCCGCCGAGCTTGCGTGCAGAAGCAAACGCATATGTGAGTAGAGCCCGCATATAAAAACAGTGTTCAAACCACACATGTGAGATATCATCGCGATCGTTAGAGTGAGAGAAATAATTTTAGCCCTAGACCTCCTCTGTAACTTAAAACATGCAACCTGTAGAATTTTTTAAACGTTGCCTATGGAGATTTTTAAGGATAAAAGTTTGTTGCCATTCCACCAGTGTGTGCCATGTTGGGTATCAAATTGTGTGACATGTTGGGTATCAAATTACTCGGCATCATTTTATCTTTCACAATATTAAAACAATTTGCCAACTTTATTTTTGTCCTATTTTTTTATGCAAAAAAAGTGTATTTTTTTCGAAAAAAGTGCGCTTTTAAGACCGCTGCGCAAATACGGTGTGACTGAAAGTATTGCAATGACCACTATTTTATTCTCTAGGGTGTTATAAGAAAAAATATATGGGGGTAATTTCCTAGCAAAAAAAACACGATTTTAACTTGTAAACACCAAATCTCAGAAAGAGCCTCGGTCCTTAAAGTGGAGGTTCACCCTCCAAAAAATTTCTGACATCACATGGAGTCGAGCCATCCTACCGACAGAATGCCAGTGTTTTTAATTTTTTCTCAGCACATACCTCGTTATCACGATTTTCACCCCCCGGCAATCCCGCGGGACTGGGCATTCCCAAGCACTGCCTGTGATTGACAGGCTTCCGAGCGGCGCATATTGCGCGTCACAGGTTGCCGAAAAAACCCGAACGTCGGTGCGGCTTTATACGGCGCCTGCGCACCGACGTTCGGGTTCTGTAGGCAACCTGTGACGCGCAGTATGCGCCGTTCGGAAGCCTGTCAATCACAGGCAGTGCTTGGGAACACCCAGTCCCGCGGGATTGCCGTGAGGTGAAAATCGTGATAACGAGGTATGTGTTGAGAAACAGGATGGCACGACTTCATGTGATGTCAGAAATTTTTTGGAGCGTGAACCTCCACTTTAAGTGGTATTAAATCACCTTTGACTTTTTATATAGATATTTTATGCAATGTGTATTTCTATGTTGTATGTTGGAATGTGTCTTAATAAAGAAAAAGTAATTATATAAAAAAATCACCCTTGACTTAACAAAAACAACATTTCAAAATGGTACTCTAATAACACATACTGGCCCAGATTCAGGTAGAGCCGCGCAATATTTGCGTGGGCAAAGGGCAACGATTTTTGCTCTGCGCCCACGCAAATATTTCGATTTGCCCGCGATTCACGGAGCCGGGGGCGGGAATCATTTAAATTAGGCGCGCTCCCGCGCCGAGCGAACAGCGCATGCTCCGTCGGGAAACGTTCCCGACGTGCATTGTGGCAAATGACGTCGCAAGGACGTCATTTGCTTCTAAGTGAACGTGAATGGCGTCCAGCGCCATTCACGAATCACTTACGTAAACGACGTGAAATTCAAATTTCACGAGCGGGAAGGGTGGCTATACTTTAGCATTGGCTGCGCCTACTATGAGTAGGAGCAGCCTTATGCTAAAGTCGCCGTACGGAAACTCCGTACCTTGCGTGCGCAGGGCCCACGCAACTTTTGTGAATCGGTGTTAG
The DNA here is from genome assembly GCF_905171775.1 of Rana temporaria. NCBI lineage: Eukaryota > Metazoa > Chordata > Amphibia > Anura > Ranidae > Rana > Rana temporaria. Next base: position 63,556,924 of record NC_053491.1, on the reverse strand, counting down.
TATGCAATTTGCATACTATACACAGATCACAATGGCCGCTCCCCCTAGCGGCCAACGCAAGAATGCAGCCTAAGATATGAAGGCATAAGGAGGCTTATGCCTTTCATATCTTAGGCTGCAGTCGGTGTAACGAGGTTCCTGAATCAGGAGCACTCGTTACACCGGAGCAAGTAAGCACTTGCGCCGCGCAACCTATGGTTGCGCGGGCGCAAGTGCTTCTTGAATCTGGGCCACAGTCTTTGATTTCAGAAATATGTTTACAGGTCAAATAAGAATAGAATTTGATTTGAATTTCAATTCAAACTTAGTTTAGTTATTCAGAGCTTTCGGTAAACATTGTTTATACTGTAATTTAAAGCATTCGGATATATCCAAATCTCTGAATAATTTAAAATGTGTCTGAATATTTATTCGGAACTAAACTAACCGCACATGTCTAGTTTCAGTTTGTGGTGCTCAGATACAGTTAAGCTCCACTTTAAATGTACCACTTTAAATAGCTCAACAGTCATGTGGTCAAGAAAATATTAGACACAATAAAGAGAAAAACATGGACCAAATTAATTAATTACACGTAGGTGTTCTCAAATAGTTGAGAAGAGTTATTTATAATCCATTGTTTTAAATCCTAGAAAGTTTTTAAAGATTGTTTACAAGAGGTACCTAGGACTGCATTACCCAACGCAGTCCCAGGGCTAGGACAAGGCAAACAGGAGTACTTCCTGGTACCAGTTCACTCAAATGCACTGTGCTAAAAATACAAAAGAGGGCAATTTCAATTTTTTCTTCTAAGTGCAGCAAATTGTGCCATTTTGTAACATACCGTATTTATCGACGTATACCACGCACTATTTTGCCCTGAAAATCAGGGCAAAATCGTGGGTGCGCGATATACGCCGATACCCGCTTTCCCGCCACGAGTTTGAATACTGCGCCGGCATATACCGAGCGCAGTACACTCGTGTATCTTCGGGCAGTCTCTGCGCCTCTCGCACTGACGTCCTGTACGCTACAGGACGTCAGCGCGACAGTTGCCGAGCCTGCCCGACGATACACGAGTGTACTGCGCTCGGTATATGTCGGCGCAGTATTCAAACTCGGCGCGGGAAACGAGCGGGGAGGACGCGAGGACGCCGCAGAAGGACGCCGGACCCGCCGAAGAGGACACCCGACCCGCCGAAGAGGACACCCGACCCGCCGAAGACGGACGCCGGACCCGCCGAAGAGGACACCCGAAGCCGCAGAAGGACGCCGGACCCGACGAGGCCGCCGATGGACGCCGCGCAAGACACCAAAACTGTAAGTACAAAAAAAACAAAAAACATTTTTTTCCACAGGATTGGGGGCCACTTTAGGGGTGCGCGGTATACGCGGGAGCGCGTTATACCGCGATAAATAAGGTATATTAATGTGCTGCAGTGTATATTAAAAACATTTTAAAAAGGTTGAAAAATCACACTGAAATACATGTTAAATGTATTGAAGCATGGCACAAGACAATTAAAAAAAATTAAAAATACATGTGCTTTTGTGTGAAGAACGGAAGGCAATTTTTGAATGTAGCTGTGCAGTGGCATCTCCCATGCATTGCTCATTTGGAGAGGAAAGGAATACGTACAAATACTTACCTTATATTCCTCTCCCATCATAGCTAATGCTCTTCTTCACCATCCTAGGCTCCTGGAATGGGGGCAGGCTCTTGATGTCCTCCCATACAATGCAGTGCAGCTGGTTCTGTATTGTATGCGATTGGCTGGCTGAGTTGTGGGATTAGAAAGGATTTTTTCCCTTGTTGTAGCAATCTGAACCATTCCCAAGCATGTGTTGATTGGTAGAAAAATGGAAAATTGTATCAAATACTTACCGTAATTTTCCTTTCCTGATGCCAAACCATGGCAGCATGCTAGTAAAAGAAAAAAACAATATAAAAAAGCCGCGCCAAATGTCAAAACAAATATCTATGTAACAGTTAGACAGTCCACAGATGATATAAATGGTAGTGGATTTTCAACTAGTCATCCAGCAAAGACAGAATCAATATATTGATCAGAGGCTGATTTGCATGTAGAGATGTTAGCTTTTCAATGCACCTGGTGACATGCATACAATCTGTGTAATCCCACCACCAGAAATGTATATCAGCTTACCAGATGGCAAGCCTTTAGTGCAGTTGGCTATAGCCCAGCCACGGCCTTTAAATCCCCTGGGCTAAGATGCTCCAAGATTCCCAGTCAAATGGCAGCCTTGGTATTGAAAGTGATGAGTGTTTGCGGTTTAGGACGCAAACACAACCCGTCAGTAAAACAGCAATCGTAACCCAATCCGGCTCACATGCAGGCGGGAAGACAGAAAGGGACGCAATAGCGTGATACCGTAGGTATAACAGATTTATTAAAAATAGTAATGTACTTACACTTAGGCAGTTTAAAAACAGCGTGTATTAGGTAAAAAGCCGGCCGGCTTGAGGAGCCCTCCTCCTAGGCGTGGTGACATCACTGGAGGCAGCGTCAGTGACGTCACCACGCCTAGGAGGAGGCCTCCTCAAGCCGGCCGGCTTTTTACCTAATACACGCTGTTTTTAAACTGCCTAAGTGTAAGTACATTACTATTTTTAATAAATCTGTTATACCTACGGTATCACGCTATTGCATCCCTTTCTGTCTTCCCGCCTGCATGTGAGCCAGATTGGGTTACGATTGCTGTTTTACTGACGGGTTGTGTTTGCGTCCTAAACCGCAAACACTCATCACTTTCAATACCAAGGCTGCCATTTGACTGGGAATCTTGGAGCATCTTAGCCCAGGGGATTTAAAGGCCGTGGCTGGGCTATAGCCAACTGCACTAAAGGCTTGCCATCTGGTAAACTGATATACATTTCTGGTGGTGGGATTACACAGATTGTATGCATGTCACCAGGTGCATTGAAAAGCTAACATCTCTACATGCAAATCAGCCTCTGATCAATATATTGATTCTGTCTTTGCTGGATGACTAGTTGAAAATCCACTACCATTTATATCATCTGTGGACTGTCTAACTGTTACATAGATATTTGTTTTGACATTTGGCGCGGCTTTTTTATATTGTTTTATTCTTCTGTCATCGCACGCTAGCCGCCGCCTAAAAACTGTGTTGTGTTAGCGCGGTTTTTTGTTGTATATATGCTAGTAAAAGAGCTCCGCCTCTTGACCACTCCCTCAGGACCAGTGAATAGCATAAATTAAGGCATGGTTAGCCGCCACCCCATTCTTTGTAACAAGCCACATACCGAACGCACATGGGTGGGCTCATATGCTGCCATGGTTTGGCGTCAGGAAAGGAAAATTACAGTAAGTATTTGATACAAATTTTCATTTTCCTGATGCCAACATGGCAGCATACTAGTGATAAATAACTAGCTGACAGGGTGGGATCTACTTGTCCAACCAATCTTCTAATTAGGATGAGACAGAGGACTGAATAGTCCTTCCTACAAAGTTCCCTCATGACAGGGCACCCGGGTCTATTCTGTCAAGTTTGAGTAGGAATGTTGGGAAGACCACGATACCCCTCTACAGATGGGCACCATAGATTCTTTTGAATGTGTTGCCTATGAGGCTTCAACTGCTCTGGTAGAGTGCTCCTCCACCGCTGACGGAGGCTCGTGACCCCTAGTCCTATATGTACAACCAAGCCTGCTAGGGTCCAGGCAGTAACCTCTTTCCCTTGATTCCCAGCTGGAATGACAAAATGTTTATTTAGATGACCTGAAAGGGACAATTGTGGACAGATACTACTTTAAAGTTAAGAAAATCATCAGTTCGTAAGACTTTCCTGTGTGATGTTCTGGAAAGTTAGGCAATGTCCAGCTATGTGTTAAATAGCAGGCTGTTGCTATGTTTGTGGCAAGATGATCTTCAAGACCAACTCTACTCCTTTTGGAAAGAAAAGAATATATATATTTTTTTTTTACTTTGAAGCTCCAAGAGCTTGAATCTCCGACAACCTTCTGCCTAAAGTTCTTGCAATTGATATTGCCTTATAAGTGATGGCCTGAACCGAACACTGCTCTGTTGGAACGAACTGTTGAACTGATATGAGAACCAGCAACTCCAATATATCTTTTCCTTGGTGACCTACTCTCCAAAACTCTAAAGTTGTGCAAACTGATGGATTCTTGGCCCATTTAAATGTGTTATTGCCGATATAGCCGATGCTCGTGAGCTATGTGAGGATAGGCTAAGGCCTGGAGGAAGTATAGAACAGCTGGCACTGAAAGGGCAGTAGGATGAATGTCTCGCTCTACCAAGAAAAAGCAAATTTGTTCCAGAATTAGACCTAGATGTTTAGTAGAATAGTAGAATGTCTTCTCGCACACAACAAACTAGAGATCACTCGGAGTGAAACTGGAGCAACCGGAGTTGCCCACCCTCCCCCTTTAGTACCCCTGCTTGCAGCCCCAGTCTGCATAGGTTATGGAGGGGCAATGTCTTCTGTATCCTGAAATGAATGGCCAGGGAAAACCGAGGGCCTCCTGGTCATTATGGAGGACTGGCTATGACAACTATGTTCTCTGTTGACAGCCTCAAGAGGAATCTCTACAGGAAATGTTGGGGAAAAATATATAGTTTAGATTGCAGTCCCATGGAGAGACCAGAGCATCTGCCCCTGCATCTTGGGGTGCGGAAACAAAGTCAGACATACACAAAGTTTGCGATTACTGTGGGAAACAAGGAGGTCTGTCTGTGGTAGGCCCCACCTGTGGACCAGGTCAGAGAAGACCTGGGACACAGACCCTCGTTGTGCTCTGGGAAGCTTGTACTTGTTCAAAAAATCCGCTGGGAGGTAAACTGCTTCTGGAATTTTGCTGGTGATCTTTCGTCCCAGGCGTTATGGGTTTTATCTCTCTTACTAGCATATTGTTGTGAGTTTCACCCTGGAGCTGAATGTAGGCAACTACTGCCCTGTTGCTCCACTTCAAGGAGACTGGTCTTCCTTGACTCTGTGTAGTAAGGCCAAAGTTCTAAAAGGGGCTGTTTGAACCCCAGCGCGTTCAAGATTACCCTCCTTGGCTGGGAAGCTCCGCTTGCCTTGACTGAAAGTCCCTCACAGTGCATCTTCTCGAGTGTCTTGTAGACATGATTCGTAGCAATTCTCCAGTGTATAGGGCCTAATGGACCGAGACTTCCTCAAGGACTTTCCATCACTGCGGACCACTACGCATACCGAGTAACACTGTTATTAACGGTGTTCGATCCTGTTTCCTCCCTTGCAGAATTCTTGAAATTTGCGCAGGTGCCCATGCACCCCAGGAATCATCTGTATGCATGATGACGTTGTGCCCAGATGACTGAGGCACTGAGAAACCATCAAACAAGCGGAAGTATACTTCCTCAGAATTCTGTTCCTGACTGTCATCACTTCCTCTGATGGAAATAAGAGGACCTAGAGCACCCCCAGGGTACACTAACCGTTAGGATAGAGACAGTTGGCTTTGCTTTCCCTCTAAGGTGTGAGAATAGGATAGGCATCCTGACAATCCAGCAATAGCATCCAGCCATGTGGTTGTACTGTTTAATGGACTTCATCTTAAAGATCTCAAAGAGGGCCCAAAAGGATTCCACCTCTTCCGAACTACTACTGGACACTAGCCAACATCCCCTGCAACTCCAAACAGGATTGTATAGAAAACTTGCAGTCCCTCTTGAGTCTGAAGTGTTTGTAAGCATTGTAGCAGCACACCTGTTGTGGTGGACTTGGCATATCCGTGGGAGAGAAATGGTCTGGAGGAGGAGCAGTGAGGAATTTCCCGAAGTGACCATGAGTGCCTGATACCTTCATCCAAGGACCTGTACCACATGCTGTCTATAAACATGTAAAGTGTGCCCTCTAGGTCTTACCTTAAGGCTCTGTTTCCACTATTGCAACCCCAAAGACGCGTGATTTTGCTGCAATTTTTTGCAGTTTTTTTTTGCTGCGATTTTGATGTGACTGGAAACAATGCCTGTGTAAGTCGCATCAAAGTGGGACCAAAGTAGTGCAGGGACTATTTTGAAGTCGCTGCCACTTGAAGTCGCACAGATATAAACGATACTCATTGGAAATCATGGGGAACGACCTGTCATGCAACTTTCCAGTCTCAAGTCGCACTAAAGGAAACTGAGCCCTAGAGTCTGGGCATGCACTTGTGTGACTGATTTTTCCCAGAAGTCTGCACTAAGATACAAGTCAGACTTTTTTGCACCCACTGCTACAAAAATGTAATTCTTGGCAAGATACTCCCAAAAGGAAATCATGTCTAAAGGGATGCAGAACCTGTCACTCTCCTCGGAGTCCTGCAGGTGCAGCAGCTGGTTGATTATTATTAAACCATTCCCATTAGACTCGCCCAACACATAGGCTGGTTATTGCTGGTCTGCTGGCACCTGCAGATGCTACAGTATGTAGGAGCAGGTTGACTCTTAGCTTGTTCAGGGTATACAGTTTTGACAGCATTTTTCTCTAACTCCTTCCATTCTTTCCCACTTTTGTTTCTAGGAAGCAATACTCAGCCCAGGGTCTCAACCGTATGGCCTCCCTAGCCACCAGAGTGCCAGGATGCTCTTCCAGTGGTTTAAAAAGCAACTATGTGGGACTTCCTGTGCAGCCTCCATATCCTGAATAGCAGACTGCTGTATCTGTAATATATGTAGCAACGACCCAGGCCTCCTTCAGTCTAACGAGAACCTCCAGAGCCATGAGATGCTGACAACCCTTTCACATAGAGTGGGTCGTAAGGTATAATGGGTGCAGTGAAAAGTAGATTCATGGGCGCCAGAGACCTAGGGTGTGCCACCTGTCGAGGATTCACCAGGACAATTTGGGCTTTGAATCATGTGTCAGGGCCTCAGTCTGCAAAGAGATTCCATCTAAACAGAATTCTGGGAGAGAGGGTTAGGGCCAGGACACCCCCAGGCAGCCGCAACAACAACCCGGCAGACTACAAGACTTCTACAGAAGGACAGCCACGCAGGTAAAAGCATCCAGCAAGATGCCACATCTGCACTGATAGGAACGCAGTCTCCTATGGCAACAGTCTACAACAGTTTACAATACAAGTGTAACAGTAGCTTCAGGTAATTAAGGTGAGTTCAAAACAGAATCTTGTGCCACTTTTATCAATAATAAAGACATTTGGCATTACCTGTTAGCTGCATACTCCTGCAGGCACTACTCACCAGCTTCCTGGGCATAGGCCCTGCAGGACTCTTGCTGGGGCACCGGCTCTGGTTAAGAGGAGCAAAGACGTCTTCCTTGGAAATGTTCTCCTGAGTGGGAGAAATCCAGGCTATGCTCCCCTGAAGAACATCTGCGTTGCCTTGGCCCGGCCCTTTTGAGAGCGTGGGCATGCGGGGCTGAAGCAAATCAAAGCAATCCGCACAAGAGGGCACACTTTTCCTGAAAACTTACCTATACGGTGGTCCCCACCCTAGTTGTTGAGGGTCTTTTGAGGGTCTTTGTATTATGAGCAGTAACTGACTCTTGATCTGTGGAGAAATGGGACGGCCAGCTGAGGCGAGGATAGCTGAGAAGCGACAGAAGGAGCAGGAGTAGACATAGGAGAAAGGATTCCACTTTCCTTTCTGATTTATCTACATACACCTGCATCTGTATATACACCCATACACACATACATACCGTATTTATTGGCGTATAACACGCACAGGAGTATAACACGCACCCTAACTTTAAGAGGGAAGTTTCAGGAAAAAAACTTGCCTCACTCCCCCTGCGTATAACACGCAGGCACAGTTTACACTTTATTTTCAGGGTAAAAAAGTGAGTGTTATACGCCAATAAATACAGTATATATATATATATATATATATATATATATATATATATATATTTATATATATATATATACTGTATACACACACATATACACAAACATAACTACCTGCAGAGGGTCAGTCTGGGGCTAAGAAGGGGTTAATTGAATAGTGTAGGAACTTCCCTTTCAGATAGGGTTGCCACCTGTCCAGGATTCACCCGGACAGTTCGGGTTTGGGATCTTGTGTCCGGGTTTCAGTCTGCCTGAAACCCGGACACATTATTCAGACTGGACTGTGGCTCCCCAAGTAACTGAGGTAGTCACACAAAAATCTGTTGCCATTCGGGAGATGCGGGCCGCTGTCTGGGGGCAGGTTTGGCATCACTGAGGGGGAGCCACAATGTTAGCAAGAGAAGTTTGGCCACACCCACTGTTTGCCGCAGCGCGCTGCATTACCACTGTCCTTGAGGCACCCAAAGGTGCCCCAGGTCTTTTATTATCCTATTGTGTATACTACGGGAAAAAAACGTGCCCTGTGCCGCTAAAGTGTTCGGGTTTGGCTTGAAGAAAAGGTGGCAACCCTACTTTCAGGCCTGATTGTCAGCTGAGCTGAACATGTCAGAGATGAGTTGTGTGTCTGGAGAGAGAGAGACAGACAGCAGCATGCTGTGTGAGAGGACCCATTGTTGGATTGTGTACCTGCTGGGGTGAGCAAAACCATATCAGAGACTGTAGCTCTGGTTATAGCCGTGTACTTTGTCTATATATTAATCTGTTGGCTAAAGAGACTGAACCTTTCCTATCCCTGCACCTGTGTTAAAAGACAAGCCTGTAGTTTCTTCTGTTTGTTTTGCTGAATAAAGGCATTTTATTTTACTGAACTGTCTGAGCCGGCCCTTCACCCCTCTGATCCCCTACAATACATGTATACACATACACCCACACATATATGTATACTTACAAATCCACATACATTTTTTTAACGTGTATATACAAGTATACACACACACAGGGGCGGACTGACAACTCATGGGGCCCCCGGGCAATAGAAGATTATGGGGCCCCTCTGGCTTACAGATGGCCACCACGCCAGGAGGTAGTGCAG